>NC_079189.1:258382343-258682343 GCF_029499605.1 Hyla sarda
CGGCCATCCTAAGCTGAACGCGCCTGCTCTCGTCAGATTGCAGACTGCTATCCAGCTTAGGGCCTGGTAAGTACCAGCATGGGAGACTGGCTGGGAATCCCAGGTGCAGTTGACATTTTAATCTGTTGCCGCCTTCCGCTCCGATTCGGAAAAGGATTTATTGATGCTTAAATCCACAATACACAGGGTGTGAAGCTGTCAACGGCCATCCTAAGCCTGAACGTGCCTGCTCTCCTCAGATCGCAGACTACTGCCCGGCAGTTACCGGCATGGGAGACTGGCTGGCAATCCAAGGTGCCATTGACATTTTGCTCTGTTGCTGCCTTCCTCTCCGATTAATAAAAATATTTATTGATGCTTAAATTCACAATATACAAGGCGTGAAGATGTCAACGGCCATCCTAAGCTGAACGCGCCTGCTCTCGTCAGATCGCAGACTGGTACAGATCTTAGGGCCCGGTAAGTACCGGCATGGGACACTGGCTGGGAATCCCGGCTGCCGTTGACATTTTGCTCTGTTGCCGCCTTCCGTTCCGATTCCGAAAAGGATTTATTGATGCTTAAATGCACAGTTTACAAAGTGTGAAGCTGTCAACGGCCATCCTAAGCTGAACGCGCCTGCTCTCGACAGATCGCAGACTGATACCCAGCTTAGGGCCTGGTAAGTACCAGCATGGGAGACTGGCTGGGAATCCCGGCTGCCGTTGACATTTTGCTCTGTTGCCGCCTTCCGTTCCGATTCCGAAAAGGATTTATTGATGCCTAAATGCACAGTATAAAGGGCGAGAAGCTGTCAACAGCCATCCTAAGCAGAACGCGCCTGCTCTCGTCAGATCGCAGACTGCTACCCAGCTTAGGGCCCGGTAAGTACCAGCATGGGAGACTGGCTGGGAATCCCAGGTGCAGTTGACATTTTGCTCTGTTGCCGCCTTCCGTTCCGATTCCGAAAAGGATATATTGATGCTTAAATGCGCAATATAAAAATCAAGAAGCTGTCAATGGCCATCCTAAGCTGAACGCGCCTGCTCTCGGCAGATCGCAGACTGCTACCCAGCTTAGGGCCTGGTAAGTACCAGCATGGGAGACTGGCTGGGAATCCCAGATGTCGTTGACGTTGTGCTTTGTTGCCGCCTTCCGTTCTGATTCCGAAAAGGATTTATTGATGCTTAAATGCACAGTATACAATGTGTGAAGCTGTCAACGGCCATCCTAAGCTGAACGCGCCTGCTCTGGTCAGATCGCAGACTGCTACCCAGCTTAGGGCCTGGTAAGTACCAGCATGGGAGACTGGCTGGGAATCCCGGGTGCAGTTGACATTTTAATCTGTTGCCGCCTTCCGCTTCGATTCGGAAAATTATTTATTGATGCTTAAATCCACAATATAAAGGGCGTGAAGCTGTCAACGGCCATCCTAAGCTGAACGCGCCTGCTCTCGTCAGATCGCAGACTGATACCCAGCTTAGGGCCTGGTAAGTACCAGCATGGGAGACTGGCTGGGAATCCCAGGTGTCGTTGACATTTTGCTCTGTTGCCGCCTTACGCTCCGATTCCGAAAAGGATTTATTGATGTTTAAATCCACAGTATACAGGGTGTGAAGATGTCTATGGCCATCCTAAGCTGAATGCGCCTGTTCTCGTCAGATCGCAGACTGCTACCCAACTTCAGGCCTGGTAAGTACCAGCATGGGAGACTGGCTGGGAATCCTGGGTGCAGTTGCCATTTTGCTCTGTTTCTGCTCCGATTCCGAAAATTGTTTATTGATGCTTAAATCCACAGTATACAAAGTGTGAAGCTGTCAACGGCCATCCTAAGCTGAACGTGCCTGCTCTTGTCAGATCGCAGACTGCTACCCAGCTTAGGGCCTGGTAAGTACCAGCATAGGAGACTGGCTGGGAATCCCAGGTGCAGTTGACATTTTAATCTGTTGCCGCCTTCCGCTCCGATTCGGAAACGGATTTATTGATGCTTAAATCCACAATACACAGGGTGTGAAGCTGTCAACGGCCATCCTAAGCCTGAACGTGCCTGCTCTCCTCAGATCGCAGACTACTGCCCGGCAGTTACCGGCATGGGAGACTGGCTGGCAATCCAAGGTGCCATTGACATTTTGCTCTGTTGCCGCCTTCCTCTCCGATTAATAAAAATATTTATTGATGCTTAAATTCACAATATACAAGGCGTGAAGATGTCAACGGCCATCCTAAGCTGAACGCGCCTTCTCTCGTCAGATCGCAGACTGCTACCCAGCTTAGGGCCCAGTAAGTACCGGCATGGGAGACTGGCTGGGAATCCCGGGTGCAGTTGACATTTTGCTCTGTTGCCGCCTTCCTTTCCGATTCCGAAAATGATTTATTGATGCTTAAATGCACAGTATAAAAAACATGAAGCTGTCAATGGCCATCCTAAGCTGAACGCGCCTGCTTTCGTCAGATCGCAGACTGCTACCTAGCTTAGGGCCCGGTAAGTACTGGCATGGGAGACTGGCTGGGAATCCCGGTTGCCGTTGACATTTTGCTCTATTGCTGCCTTCCGCTCCAATTCCGAAAATAATTTATTGATGCTTAAATCCACAGTATACAAGGTGTGAAGCTGTCGACGGCCATCCTAAGCATAATGCGCCTGCTCTCGTCAGAATGCAGACTGGTACAGATCTTAGGGCCCGGTAAGTACCGGCATGGGACACTGGCTGGGAATCCCGGCTGCCGTTGACATTTTGCTCTGTTGCCGCCTTCCGTTCCGATTCCGAAAAGGATTTATTGATGCCTAAATGCACAGTTTAAAGGGCGAGAAGCTGCCGACGGCCATCCTAAGCTGAACGCGCCTGCTCTCGTCAGATCGCAGACTGCTACCCAGCTTAGGGCCCGGTAAGTACCAGCATGGGAGACTGGCTGGGAATCCAGGGTGCAGTTGACATTTTAATCTGTTGCCGCCTTCCGCTTCGATTCGGAAAATTATTTATTGATGCTTAAATTCACAATATAAAGGGCGTGAAGCTGTCAACTGCCATCCTAAGCTAAACGCGTCTGCTCTCTTCAGATCGCAGACTGCTACCCAGCTTAGGGCCCGGTAAGTACCAGCATGGGAGACTGGCTGGGAGTCCCAGGTGTTGTTGACATTTTGCTCTGTAGCCGCCTTCCGCTCCGATTCCGAAAAGGATTTATTGATGCTTAAATCCACAGTATACAGGGTGTGAAGCCGTCTACGGCTATCCTAAGCTGAATGTGCCTGTTCTTGTCAGATCGCAGACTGCTGCCCGGCAAGTACGGGCATGGGAGACTGGCTGGCAATCCAAGGTGCTATTGACATTTTGCTCTGTTGCCGCCTTCCTCTACGATTCCGAAAAGGATTTATTGATGCTTAAATGCACAGTATAAAAAGCATGAAGCTGTCAATGGCCATCCTAAGCTGAATGCGCCTGCTCTCGTCAGATCGCAGACTGCTACCCAGCTTAGCGCCCGGTAAGTACTGGCATGGGAGACTGGCTGGGAATCCTGGGTGCCGTTGACATTTTGCTCTATTGCTGCCTTCCGCTCCGATTCCGAAAATAATTTATTGATGCTTAAATCCACAGTATACAAGGTGTGAAGCTGTCGACGGCCATCCTAAGCTTAACGCGCCTGCTCTCGTCAGATCGCAGACTGGTACAGATCTTAGGGCCCGGTAAGTACCGGCATGGGACACTGGCTGGGAATCCCGGCTGCCGTTGACATTTTGCTCTGTTGCCGCCTTCCGTTCCGATTCCGAAAAGGATTTATTGATGCCTAAATGCACAGTTTAAAGGGCGAGAAGCTGCCGACGGCCATCCTAAGCTGAACGCGCCTGCTCTCGTCAGATCGCAGACTGCTACCCAGCTTAGGGCCCGGTAAGTACCAGCATGGGAGACTGGCTGGGAATCCCAGGTGTCGTTGACATTTTGCTCTGTTGCCGCCTTCCGCTCCGATTCCGAAAAGGTTTTATTGATGCTTAAATCCACAGTATACAGGGTGTGAAGATGTCTATGGCCATCCTAAGCTGAATGCGCGTGTTCTCGTCAGATCGCAGACTGCCACCCAGCTTCGGGCCTGGTAAGTACCAGCATGGGAGACTGGCTGGGATTCCCGGGTGCAGTTGACATTTTGCTCCGATTCCGAAAATTATTTATTGATGCTTAAATCCACAGTATACAAAGTGTGAAGCTGTCAACGGCCATCCTAAGCTGAACACGCCTGCTCTCGTCAGATCGCAGACTGCTACCCAGCATAGGGCCTGGTAAGTACCAGCATGGGTGACTGGCTGGGAATCCCGGGTGCAGTTGACATTTTAATCTGTTGCCGCCTTCCGCTCCGATTCGGAAAAGGATTTATTGATGCTTAAATCAACAATATACAGGGTGTGAAGCTGTCAACGGCCATCCTAAGCCTGAACGTGCCTGCTCTCCTCAGATCGCAGACTACTGCCCGGCAGTTACCGGCATGGGAGACTGGCTGGCAATCCAAGGTGCCATTGACATTTTGCTCTGTTGCCGCCTTCCTCTCCGATTAATAAAAATATTTATTGATGCTTAAATTCACAATATACAAGGCGTGAAGATGTCAACGGCCATCCTAAGCTGAACGCGCCTGCTCTCGTCAGATCGCAGACTGCTACCCAGCTTAGGGCCCAGTAAGTACCGGCATGGGAGACTGGCTGGGAATCCCGGGTGCAGTTGACATTATGCTCTGTTGCCGCCTTCCGTTCCGATTCCGAAAAGGATTTATTGATGCTTAAATGCACAGAATACAGGGTGTGAAGCTGTCAACGGCCATCCTAAGCTGAACGCGCCTGCTCTCGTCAGATCGCAGACTGATACCCAGCTTAGGGCCTGGTAAGTACCAGCATGGTAGACTGGCTGGAATCCCGGGTGCAGTTGACATTTTAATCTGTTGCCGCCTTCCGCTCCGATTCGGAAAAGGATTTATTGATGCTTAAATCCACAATATACAGGGTGTGAAGCTGTCAACGGCCATCCTCAGCTGAACGTGTCTGCTCTCCTCAGATCGCAGACTGCTGCCCGGCAGATACCGGCGTGGGAGACTGGCTGGCAATCCAAGGTGCCATTCACATTTTGCTCTGTTGTCGCCTTCCTCTCCGATTAATAAAAATATTAATTGATGCTTAAATCCACAGTATACAAAGTGTGAAGCTGTCAACGGCCATCCTAAGCTGGACGCGCTTGCTCTCGTCAGATTGCAGACTGTTACCCAGCTTAGGGCCTGGTAAGTACCAGCATGGGAGACTGGCTGGGAATCCCGGGTGCAGTTGACATTTTAATCTGTTGCCGCCTTCCGCTCTGATTCGGAAAAGGATTTATTGATGCTTAAATGCACAGTATAAAGGGCGTGAAGCTGTCAACGGCCATCCTAAGCTGAACGCGCTTGCTCTCGTCAGAACGCAGACTGCTACCCAGCTTAGGGCCCGGTAAGTATCAGCATGGGAGACTGGCTGGGAATCCCAGGTGTTGTTGACATTTTGCTCTGTAGCCGCCTTCCGCTCCGATTCCGAAAAGGATTTATTGATGCTTAAATCCACAGTATACAGGTTGTGAAGCAGTCTACGGCTATCCTAAGCTGAATGTGCCTGTTCTTGTCAGATCGCAGACTGCTGCCCGGCAAGTACGGGCATGGGAGACTGGCTGGCAATCCAAGGTGCTATTGACATTTTGCTCTGTTGCCGCCTTCCTCTCTGATTCCGAAAAGGATTTATTGATGCTTAAATGCACAGTATAAAAAGCATGAAGCTGTCAATGGCCATCCTAAGCTGAACGCGCCTGCTCTCGTCAGATCGCAGACTGCTACCCAGCTTAGAGCCCGGTAAGTACTGGCGTGGGAGACTGGCTGGGAATCCCGGGTGTCGTTGACATTTTGCTCTGTTGCCGCCTTACGCTCCAATTCCGAAAAGGATTTATTGATGCTTAAATCCACAGTATACAGGGTGTGAAGATGTCAACGGCCATCCTAAGCTGAATGCGCCTGTTCTCGTCAGATCGCAGACTGCTACCCAGTTTCGGGCCTGGTAAGTACCAGCATGGGAGACTGGCTGGGAATCCCGGGTGCAGTTGACATTTTAATCTGTTGCTGCCTTCCGCTTCGATTCGGAAAAGGATTTGTTGATGCTTAAATCCACAATGCACAGGGTGTGAAGCTGTCAATGGCCATCCTAAGCCTGAACATGCCTGCTCTCCTCAGATCGCAGACTGCTCCCTGGCAGTTACCAGCATGGGAGACTGGCTGGCAATTCAAAGTGCCATTGACATTTTGCTCTGTTGCCGCCTTCCTCTCCGATTAATAAAAATATTTATTGATGCTTAAATCCACAATATACAAGGCGTGAAGATGTCAACGGCCATCCTAAGCAGAACGCGCCAGCTCTCGTCAGATCGCAGACTGCTACCCAGCTTAGGGCCCAGTAATTACCGGCATGGGAGACTGGCTGGGAATCCCGGGTGCAGTTGACATTTTGCTCTGTTGCCGCCTTCCGTTCCGATTCCGAAAAGGATTTATTGATGCTTAAATGCACAGTATAAAAAGCATGAAGCTGTCAATGGCCTACCTAAGCTGAACGCGCCTGCTCTCGTCAGATCGCAGACTGCTACCCAGCTAAGGGCACAGTAAGTACCAGCATGGGAGACTGGCTGGGAATCCCGGGTGCAGTTGACATTTTAATCTGTTGCTGCCTTCCGCTCCGATTCCGAAAAGGATTTATTGATGCTTAAATGCACAGTATAAAAAGCATGAAGCTGTCAATGGCCATCCTAAGCTGAACGCGCCTGCTCTCGTCAGATCGCAGACTGCTCTAGCTTAGGGCCCGGTAGGTACTGGCATGGGAGACTGGCTGGGAATCCCGGTTGCCGTTGACATTTTGCTCTATTGCTGCCTTCCGCTCCGATTCCGAAAATAATTTATTGATGCTTAAATCCACAGTATACAAGGTGTGAAGCTGTCGACGGCCATCCTAAGCTTAACGCGCCTGCTCTCGTCAGATCGCAGACTGGTACAAATCTTAGGGCCCGGTAAGTACCGGCATGGGACACTGGCTGTGAATCCCGACTGCCGTTGACATTTTGCTCTGTTGCCGCCTTCCGTTCCGATTCCGAAAAGGATTTATTGATGCTTAAATGCACAGTATACAAAGTGTGAAGCTGTCAACGGCCATCCTAAGCTGAACGCGCCTGCTCTCGTCAGATCGCAGACTGCTACCCAGCTTAGGGCCCGGTAAGTACCAGCATGGGAGACTGGCTGGGAATCCCGGGTGCAGTTGACATTTTGCTCTGTTGCCGCCTTCCGTTCCGTTCCGTTCCGATTCCGAAAAGGATATATTGATGCTTAAATGCACAATATAAAAATCAAGAAGCTGTCAACGGCCATCCTAAGCTGAACGTGCCTGCTCTCGTCAGATCGCAGACTGCTACCCAGCTTAGGGCCCGGTAAGTACCAGCATGGGAGACTGGCTGGGAATCCCAGGTGTCGTTGACATTTTGCTCTGTTGCCGCCTTCCGTTCCGATTCTGAAAAGGATTTATTGATGCTTAAATGCACAGTATACAAAGTGTGAAGCTGTCAACAGCCATCCTAAGCTGAACGCGCCTGCTCTCGTCAGATCGCAGACTGCTACCCAGCTTAGGGCCTGGTAAGTACCAGCATGGGAGACTGGCTGGGAATCCCGGGTCTAGTTGACATTTTAATCTGTTGCCGCCTTCCGCTTCGATTCGGAATATTATTTATTGATGCTTAAATCCACAATATAAAGGGCGTGAAGCTGTCAACAGCCATCCTAAGCTGGACGCGCCTGCTCTCGTCAGATCGGAGACTGATACCCAGCTTAGGGCCTGGTAAGTACCAGCATGGGAGACTGGCTGGGAATCCCAGGTGTCGTTGACATTTTGCTCTGTTGCCGCCTTACGCTCCGATTCCGAAAAGGATTTATTGATGCTTAAATCCACAGTATACAGGGTGTGAAGATGTCTATGGCCATCCTAAGCTGAATGCGCCTGTTCTCGTCAGATCGCAGACTGCTACCCAGCTTCGGGCCTGGTAAGTTCCAGCATGGGAGACTGGCTGGGAATCCCGGGTGCAGTTGCCATTTTGCTCTGTTTCTGCTCCGATTCCGAAAATTGTTTATTGATGCTTAAATCCACAGTATACAAAGTGTGAAGCTGTCAACGGCCATCCTAAGCTGAACGCGCCTGCTCTCGTCAGATCGCAGACTTTTACCCAGCTTAGGGCCTGGTAAGTACCAGCATGGGAGACTGGCTGGGAATCCCAGGGGCAGTTGACATTTTAATCTGTTGCTGCCTTCCGCTCCGATTCGGAAAAGGATTTATTGATGCTTAAATCCACAATACACAGGGTGTGAAGCTGTCAACGGCCATCCTAAGCCTGAACGTGCCTGCTCTCCTCAGATCGCAGACTACTGTCCGGCAGTTACCAGCATGGGAGACTGGCTGGCAATCCAAGGTGCCATTGACATTTTGCTCTGTTGCCGCCTTCCTCTCCGATTAATAAAAATATTTATTGATGCTTAAATCCACAATATACAAGGCGTGAAGATGTCAACGGCCGTCCTAAGCTGAACGCGCCTGCTCTCGTCAGATCGCAGACTGCTACCCAGCTTAGGGCCCAGTAATTACCGGAATGGGAGACTGGCTGGGAATCCCGGGTGCAGTTGACATTATGCTCTGTTGCTGCCTTCCGTTCCGATTCTGAAAAGGATTTATTGATGCTTAAATTCACAGTATAAAAAGCATTAAGCTGTCAATGGCCATCCTAAGATGTACGCGCCTGCTCTCGTCAGATCGCAGACTGCTACCCAGCTAAGGGCACAGTAAGTACCAGCATGGGAGACTGGCTGGGAATCCCGGGTGCAGTTGACATTTAAATCTGTTGCCGCCTTCCGCTCCGATTCCGAAAAGGATTTATTGATACTTAAATGCACAGTATAAAAAGCATGAAGCTGTCAATGGCCATCCTAAGCTGAACGCGCCTGCTCTCGTCAGATCGCAGACTGCTCTAGCTTAGGGCCCGGTAGGTACTGGCATGGGAGACTGGCTGGGAATCCTGGTTGCCGTTGACATTTTGCTCTATTGCTGCCTTCCGCTCCGATTCCGAAAAGAATTTATTGATGCTTAAATCCACAGTATACAAGGTGTGAAGCTGTCGACGGCCATCCTAAGCTTAACGCGCCTGCTCTCGTCAGATCGCAGACTGGTACAGATCTTAGGGCCCGGTAAGTACCGGCATGGGACACTGGCTGGGAATCCCGGCTGCCGTTGACATTTTGCTCTGTTGCCGCCTTCCGTTCCGATTCCGAAAAGGATTTATTGATGCTTAAATGCACAGTATACAAAGTGTGAAGCTGTCAACGGCCATCCTAAGCTGAACGCGCCTGCTCTCGACAGATCGCAGACTGATACCCAGCTTAGGGCCTGGTAAGTACCAGCATGGGAGACTGGCTGGGAATCCCGGCTGCCGTTGACATTTTGCTCTGTTGCCGCCTTCCGTTCCGATTCCGAAAAGGATTTATTGATGCCTAAATGCACAGTATAAAGGGCGAGAAGCTGTCAACAGCCATCCTAAGCAGAACGCGCCTGCTCTCGTCAGATCGCAGACTGCTACCCAGCTTAGGGCCCGGTAAGTACCAGCATGGGAGACTGGCTGGGAATCCCGGGTGCAGTTGACATTTTGCTCTGTTGCCGCCTTCCGTTCCGATTCCGAAAAGGATATATTGATGCTTAAATGCACAATATAAAAATCAAGAAGCTGTCAACGGCCATCCTAAGCTGAACGCGCCTGCTCTCGTCAGCTCGCAGACTGCTACCCAGCTTAGGGCCCGGTAAGTACCAGCATGGGAGACTGGCTGGGAATCCCAGGTGTCGTTGACATGTTGCTCTGTTGCCGCCTTCCGTTCCGATTCCGAAAAGGATTTATTGATGCTTAAATGCACAGTATACAAAGTGTGAAGCTATCAACGGCCATCCTAAGCTGAACGCGCCTGCTCTCGTCAGATCGCAGACTGCTACCCAGCTTAGGGCCTGGTAAGTACCAGCATGGGAGACTGGCTGGGAATCCCGGGTGCAGTTGACATTTTAATCTGTTGCCGCCTTCCGCTTCGATTCGGAAAATTATTTATTGATGGTTAAATCCACAATATAAAGGGCGTGAAGCTGTCAACGGCCATCCTAAGCTGAACGCGCCTGCTCTCGTCAGATCGCAGACTGATACCCAGCTTAGGGCCTAGTAAGTACCAGCATGGGAGACTGGCTGGGAATCCCAGGTGTCGTTGACATTTTGCTCTGTTGCCGCCTTACGCTCCGATTCCGAAAAGGATTTATTGATGCTTAAATCCACAGTATACAGGGTGTGAAGATGTCTATGGCCATCCTAAGCTGAATGCGCCTGTTCTCGTCAAATCGCAGACTGCTACCCAGCTTCGGGCCTGGTAAGTACCAGCATGGGAGACTGGCTGGGAATCCTGGGTGCAGTTGCCATTTTGCTCTGTTTCTGCTCCGATTCCGAAAATTGTTTATTGATGCTTAAATCCACAGTATACAAAGTGTGAAGCTGTCAACGGCCATCCTAAGCTGAACGCGCCTGCTCTTGTCAGATCGCAGACTGCTACCCAGCTTAGGGCCTGGTAAGTATCAGCATGGGAGACTGGCTGGGAATCCCAGGTGCAGTTGACATTTTAATCTGTTGCCGCCTTCCGCTCCGATTCGGAAAAGGATTTATTGATGCTTAAATCCACAATACACAGGGTGTGAAGCTGTCAACGGCCATCCTAAGCCTGAACGTGCCTGCTCTCCTCAGATCGCAGACTACTGCCCGGCAGTTACCGGCATGGGAGACTGGCTGGCAATCCAAGGTGCCATTGACATTTTGCTCTGTTGCCGCCTTCCTCTCCGATTAATAAAAATATTTATTGATGCTTAAATTCACAATATACAAGGCGTGAAGATGTCAACGGCCATCCTAAGCTGAACGCGCCTTCTCTCGTCAGATCGCAGACTTCTACCCAGCTTAGGGCCCAGTAAGTACCGGCATGGGAGACTGGCTGGGAATCCCGGGTGCAGTTGACATTTTGCTCTGTTGCCGCCTTCCGTTCCGATTCCGAAAATGATTTATTGATGCTTAAATGCACAGTATAAAAAACATGAAGCTGTCAATGGCCATCCTAAGCTGAACGCGCCTGCTTTCGTCAGATCGCAGACTGCTACCTAGCTTAGGGCCCGGTAAGTACTGGCATGGGAGACTGGCTGGAAATCCCGGTTGCCGTTGACATTTTGCTCTATTGCTGCCTTCCGCTCCGATTCCGAAAATAATTTATTGATGCTTAAATCCACAGTATACAAGGTGTGAAGCTGTCGACGGCCATCCTAAGCATAATGCGCCTGCTCTCGTCAGAATGCAGACTGGTACAGATCTTAGGGCCCGGTAAGTACCGGCATGGGACACTGGCTGGGAATCCCGGCTGCCGTTGACATTTTGCTATGTTGCCGCCTTCCGTTCCGATTCCGAAAAGGATTTATTGATGCTTAAATGCACAGTATACAGGGTGTGAAGCTGTCAACGGCCATCCTAAGCTGAACGCGCCTGCTCTCGTCAGATCGCAGACTGATACCCAGCTTAGGGCCTGGTAAGTACCAGCATGGGAGACTGGCTGGGAATCCAGGGTGCAGTTGACATTTTAATCTGTTGCCGCCTTCCGCTTCGATTCGGAAAATTATTTATTGATGCTTAAATCCACAATATAAAGGGCATGAAGCTGTCAACTGCCATCCTAAGCTAAACGCATCTGCTCTCTTCAGATCGCAGACTGCTACCCAGCTTAGGGCCCGGTAAGTACCAGCATGGGAGACTGGCTGGGAGTCCCAGGTGTTGTTGACATTTTGCTCTGTAGCCGCCTTCCGCTCCGATTCCGAAAAGGATTTATTGATGCTTAAATCCACAGTATACAGGGTGTGAAGCCGTCTACGGCTATCCTAAGCTGAATGTGCCTGTTCTTGTCAGATCGCAGACTGCTGCCCGGCAAGTACGGGCATGGGAGACTGGCTGGCAATCCAAGGTGCTATTGACATTTTGCTCTGTTGCCGCCTTCCTCTACGATTCCGAAAAGGATTTATTGATGCTTAAATGCACAGTATAAAAAGCATGAAGCTGTCAATGGCCATCCTAAGCTGAATGCGCCTGCTCTCGTCAGATCGCAGACTGCTACCCAGCTTAGGGCTCGGTAAGTAATGGCATGGGAGACTGGCTGGGAATCCCGGGTGCCGTTGACATTTTGCTCTATTGCTGCCTTCCGCTCCGATTCCGAAAATAATTTATTGATGCTTAAATCCACAGTATACAAGGTGTGAAGCTGTCGACGGCCATCCTAAGCTTAACGCGCCTGCTCTCGTCAGATCGCAGACTGGTACAGATCTTAGGGCCCGGTAAGTACCGGCATGGGACACTGGCTGGGAATCCCGGCTGCCGTTGACATTTTGCTCTGTTGCCGCCTTCCGTTCCGATTCCGAAAAGGATTTATTGATGCCTAAATGCACAGTTTAAAGGGCGAGAAGCTGCCGACGGCCATCCTAAGCTGAACGCGCCTGCTCTCGTCAGATCGCAGACTGCTACCCAGCTTAGGGCCCGGTAAGTACCAGCATGGGAGACTGGCTGGGAATCCCAGGTGTCGTTGACATTTTGCTCTGTTGCCGCCTTCCGCTCCGATTCCGAAAAGGTTTTATTGATGCTTAAATCCACAGTATACAGGGTGTGAAGATGTCTATGGCCATCCTAAGCTGAATGCGCGTGTTCTCGTCAGATCGCAGACAGCCACCCAGCTTCGGGCCTGGTAAGTACCAGCATGGGAGACTGGCTGGGATTCCCGGGTGCAGTTGATATTTTGCTCCGATTCCGAAAATTATTTATTGATGCTTAAATCCACAGTATACAAAGTGTGAAGCTGTCAACGGCCATCCTAAGCTGAACACGCCTGCTCTTGTCAGATCGCAGACTGCTACCCAGCATAGGGCCTGGTAAGTACCAGCATGGGTGACTGGCTGGGAATCCCGGGTGCAGTTGACATTTTAATCTGTTGCCGCCTTCCGCTCCGATTCGGAAAAGGATTTATTGATGCTTAAATCAACAATATACAGGGTGTGAAGCTGTCAACGGCCATCCTAAGCCTGAACGTGCCTGCTCTCCTCAGATCGCAGACTACTGCCCGGCAGTTACCGGCATGGGAGACTGGCTGGCAATCCAAGGTGCCATTGACATTTTGCTCTGTTGCCGCCTTCCTCTCCGATTAATAAAAATATTTATTGATGCTTAAATTCACAATATACAAGGCGTGAAGATGTCAACGGCCATCCTAAGCTGAACGCGCCTGTTCTCGTCAGATCGCAGACTGCTACCCAGCTTAGGGCCCAGTAAGTACCGGCATGGGAGACTGGCTGGGAATCCCGGGTGCAGTTGACATTTTGCTCTGCTGCCGCCTTCCGTTCCGATTCCGAAAAGGATTTATTGATGCTTAAATCCACAATACACAGGGTGTGAAGCTGTCAACGGCCATCCTAAGCCTGAACGTGCCTGCTCTCCTCAGATCGCAGACTACTGCCTGGCAGTTACCGGCATGGGAGACTGGCTGGCAATCCAAGGTGCCATTGACATTTTGCTCTGTTGCCGCCTTCCTCTCCGATTAATAAAAATATTTATTGATGCTTAAATTCACAATATACAAGGCATGAAGATGTCAACGGCCATCCTAAGCTGAACGCGCCTGCTCTCGTCAGATCGCAGACTGCTACCCAGCTTAGGGCCCAGTAAGTACCGGCATGGGAGACTGGCTGGGAATCCCGGGTGCAGTTGACATTATGCTCTGTTGCCGCCTTCCGTTCCGATTCCGAAAAGGATTTATTGATGCTTAAATGCACAGAATACAGGGTGTGAAGCTGTCAACGGCCATCCTAAGCTGAACGCGCCTGCTCTCGTCAGATCGCAGACTGATACCCAGCTTAGGGCCTGGTAAGTACCAGCATGGTAGACTGGCTGGAATCCCGGGTGCAGTTGACATTTTAATCTGTTGCCGCCTTCCGCTCCGATTCGGAAAAGGATTTATTGATGCTTAAATCCACAATATACAGGGTGTGAAGCTGTCAACGGCCATCCTAAGCTGAACGTGTCTGCTCTCCTCAGATCGCAGACTGCTGCCCGGCAGATACCGGCGTGGGAGACTGGCTGGCAATCCAAGGTGCCATTGACATTTTGCTCTGTTGCCGCCTTCCTCTCCGATTAATAAAAATATTAATTGATGCTTAAATCCACAGTATACAAAGTGTGAAGCTGTCAACGGCCATCCTAAGCTGGACGCGCCTGCTCTCGTCAGATTGCAGACTGTTACCCAGCTTAGGGCCTGGTAAGTACCAGCATGGGAGACTGGCTGGGAATCCCGGGTGCAGTTGACATTTTAATCTGTTGCCGCCTTCCGCTCTGATTCGGAAAAGGATTTATTGATGCTTAAATGCACAGTATAAAGGTCGTGAAGCTGTCAACGGCCATCCTAAGCTGAACGCGCTTGCTCTCGTCAGAACGCAGACTGCTACCCAGCTTAGGGCCCGGTAAGTATCAGCATGGGAGACTGGCTGGGAATCCCAGGTGTTGTTGACATTTTGCTCTGTAGCCGCCTTCCGCTCCGATTCCGAAAAGGATTTATTGATGCTTAAATCCACAGTATACAGGTTGTGAAGCAGTCTACGGCTATCCTAAGCTGAATGTGCCTGTTCTTGTCAGATCGCAGACTGCTGCCCGGCAAGTACGGGCATGGGAGACTGGCTGGCAATCCAAGGTGCTATTGGCATTTTGCTCTGTTGCCGCCTTCCTCTCTGATTCCGAAAAGGATTTATTGATGCTTAAATGCACAGTATAAAAAGCATGAAGCTGTCAATGGCCATCCTAAGCTGAACGCGCCTGCTCTCGTCAGATCGCAGACTGCTACCCAGCTTAGAGCCCGGTAAGTACTGGCGTGGGAGACTGGCTGGGAATCCCGGGTGCAGTTGACATTTTGCTCTGTTGCCGCCTTACGCTCCGATTCCGAAAAGGATTTATTGATGCTTAAATCCACAGTATACAGGGTGTGAAGATGTCTACGGCCATCCTAAGCTGAATGCGCCTGTTCTCGTCAGATCGCAGACTGCTACCCAGCTTCGGGCCTGGTAAGTACCAGCATGGGAGACTGGCTGGGAATCCCGGGTGCAGTTGACAATTTGCTCTGTTTCTGCTCCGATTCCGAAAATTATTTATTGATGCTTAAATCCACAATACACAGGGTGTGAAGCTGTCAACGGCCATCCTAAGCCTGAACATGCCTGCTCTCCTCAGATCGCAGACTGCTGCCCGGCAGTTACCAGCATGGGAGACTGGCTGGCAATTCAAGGTGCCATTGACATTTTGCTCTGTTGCTGCCTTCCTCTCCGATTAATAAAAATATTTATTGATGCTTAAATCCACAATATACAAGGCGTGAAGATGTCAACGGCCATCCTAAGCTGAACGCGCCTGCTCTTGTCAGATCGCAGACTGCTACCCAGCTTAGGGCCCAGTAATTACCGGCATGGGAGACTGGCTGGGAATCCCGGGTGCAGTTGACATTATGCTCTGTTGCCGCCTTCCGTTCCGATTCCGAAAAGGATTTATTGATGCTTAAATGCACAGTATAAAAAGCATGAAGCTGTCAATGGCCATCCTAAGCTGAACGCGCCTGCTCTTGTCAGATCGCAGACTGCTACCCAGCTAAGGGCACAGTAAGTACCAGCATGGGAGACTGGCTGGGAATCCCGGGTGCAGTTGACATTTTAATCTGTTGCCGCCTTCCGCTCCGATTCCGAAAAGGATTTATTGATGCTTAAATGCACAGTATAAAAAGCATGAAGCTGTCAATGGCCATCCTAAGCCTGAACGCGCCTGCTCTCGTCAGATCGCAGACTGCTCTAGCTTAGGGCCCGGTAGGTACTGGCATGGGAGACTGGCTGGGAATCCCGGTTGCCGTTGACATTTTGCTCTATTGCTGCCTTCCGCTCCGATTCCGAAAATAATTTATTGATGCTTAAATCCACAGTATACAAGGTGTGAAGCTGTCGACGGCCATCCTAAGCTTAACGCGCCTGCTCTCGTCAGATCGCAGACTGCTACCCAGCTTAGGGCCTGGTAAGTACCAGCATGGGAGACTGGCTGGGAATCCCAGGTGCAGTTGACAATTTAATCTGTTGCCGCCTTCCGCTCCGATTCGGAAAAGGATTTATTGATGCTTAAATCCACAATACACAGGGTGTGAAGCTGTCAACGGCCATCCTAAGCCTGAACGTGCCTGCTCTCCTCAGATCGCAGACCACTGCCCGGCAGTTACCGGCATGGGAGACTGGCTGGCAATCCAAGGTGCCATTGACATTTTGCTCTGTTGCCGCCTTCCTCTCCGATTAATAAAAATATTTATTGATGCTTAAATTCACAATATACAAGGCGTGAAGATGTCAACGGCCATCCTAAGCTGAACGCGCCTGCTCTCGTCAGATCGCAGACTGCTACCCAGCTTAGGGCCCAGTAAGTACCGGCATGGGAGACTGGCTGGGAATCCCGGGTGCAGTTGCCATTTTGCTCTGTTTCTGCTCCGATTCCGAAAATTATTTATTGATGCTTAAATCCACAGTATACAAAGTGTGAAGCTGTCAACGGCCATCCTAAGCTGAACGCGCCTGCTCTCGTCAGATCGCAGACTGCTACCCAGCTTAGGGCCTGGTAAGTACCAGCATGGGAGACTGGCTGGGAATCCCAGGTGCAGTTGACATTTTAATCTGTTGCCGCCTTCCGCTCCGATTCGGAAAAGGATTTATTGATGCTTAAATCCACAATACACAGGGTGTGAAGCTGTCAACGGCCATCCTAAGCCTGAACGTGCCTGCTCTCCTCAGATCGCAGACTACTGCCCGGCAGTTACCGGCATGGGAGACTGGCTGGCAATCCAAGGTGCCATTGACATTTTACTCTGTTGCCGCCTTCCGCTCCGATTCCGAAAAGGATTTATTGATGCTTAAATCCACAGTATACAGGGTGTGAAGCCGTCTACGGCTATCCTAAGCTGAATGTGCCTGTTCTTGTCAGATCGCAGACTGCTGCCCGGCAAGTACGGGCATTGGAGACTGGCTGGCAATCCAAGGTGCCATTGACATTTTGCTCTGTTGCCGCCTTCCTCTACGATTCCGAAAAGGATTTATTGATGCTTAAATGCACAGTATAAAAAGCATGAAGCTGTCAATGGCCATCCTAAGCTGAATGCGCCTGCTCTCGTCAGATCGCAGACTGCTACCCAGCTTAGGGCCCGGTAAGTACTGGCATGGGAGACTGGCTGGGAATCCCGGGTGCCGTTGACATTTTGCTCTATTGCTGCCTTCCGCTCCGATTCCGAAAATAATTTATTGATGCTTAAATCCACAGTATACAAGGTGTGAAGCTGTCGACGGCCATCCTAAGCTTAACGCGCCTGCTCTCGTCAGATCGCAGACTGGTACAGATCTTAGGGCCCGGTAAGTACCGGCATGGGACACTGGCTGGGAATCCCGGCTGCCGTTGACATTTTGCTCTGTTGCCGCCTTCCGTTCCGATTCCGAAAAGGATTTATTGATGCCTAAATGCACAGTTTAAAGGGCGAGAAGCTGTCGACGGCCATCCTAAGCTGAACGCGCCTGCTCTCGTCAGATCGCAGACTGCTACCCAGCTTAGGGCCCGGTAAGTACCAGCATGGGAGACTGGCTGGGAATCCCAGGTGTCGTTGACATTTTGCTCTGTTGCCGCCTTCCGTTCCGATTCCGAAAAGGTTTTATTGATGCTTAAATCCACAGTATACAGGGTGTGAAGATGTCTATGGCCATCCTAAGCTGAATGCGCCTGTTCTCGTCAGATCGCAGACTGCCACCCAGCTTCGGGCCTGGTAAGTACCAGCATGGGAGACTGGCTGGGATTCCCGGGTGCAGTTGACATTTTGCTCCGATTCCGAAAATTATTTATTGATGCTTAAATCCACAGTATACAAAGTGTGAAGCTGTCAACAGCCATCCTAAGCTGAACACGCCTGCTCTCGTCAGATCGCAGACTGCTACCCAGCTTAGGGCCTGGTAAGTACCAGCATGGGTGACTGGCTGGGAATCCCGGGTGCAGTTGACATTTTAATCTGTTGCCGCCTTCCGCTCCGATTCGGAAAAGGATTTATTGATGCTTAAATCAACAATATACAGGGTGTGAAGCTGTCAACGGCCATCCTAAGCCTGAACGTGCCTGCTCTCCTCAGATCGCAGACTGCTGTCCGGCAGTTACCGGCATGGGAGACTGGCTGGCAATCCAAGGTGCCATTGACATTTTGCTCTGTTGCCGCCTTCCTCTCCGATTAATAAAAATATTTATTGATGCTTAAATCCACAATATACAAGGCGTGAAGATGTCAACGGCCATCCTAAGCTGAACGCGCCTGCTCTCGTCAGATCGCAGACTGCTACCCAGCTTAGGGCCCAGTAAGTACCGGCATGGGAGACTGGCTGGGAATCCCGGGTGCAGTTGACATTATGCTCTGTTGCCGCCTTTCGTTCCGATTCCGAAAAGGATTTATTGATGCTTAAATCCACAATACACAGGGTGTGAAGCTGTCAACGGCCATCCTAAGCTGAACGTGGGAGACTGGCTGGCAATCCAAGGTGCCATTGACATTTTGCTCTGTTGCCGCCTTCCTCTCCGATTAATAAAAATTTTAATTGATGCTTAAATCCACAGTATACAAAGTGTGAAGCTGTCAACGGCCATCCTAAGCTGGACGCGCCTGCTCTCGTCAGATTGCAGACTGTTACCCAGCTTAGGGCCTGGTAAGTACCAGCATGGGAGACTGGCTGGGAATCCCGGGTGCAGTTGACATTTTAATCTGTTGCCGCCTTCCGCTCTGATTCGGAAAAGGATTTATTGATGCTTAAATGCACAGTATAAAGGGCGTGAAGCTGTCAACGGCCATCCTAAGCTGAACGCGCTTGCTCTCGTCAGAACGAAGACTGCTACCCAGCTTAGGGCCCGGTAAGTACCAGCATGGGAGACTGGCTGGGAATCCCAGGTGTTGTTGACATTTTGCTCTGTAGCCGCCTTCCGCTCCGATTCCGAAAAGGATTTATTGATGCTTAAATCCACAGTATACAGGTTGTGAAGCCGTCTACGGCTATCCTAAGCTGAATGTGCCTGTTCTTGTCAGATCGCAGACTGCTGCCCGGCAAGTACGGGCATGGGAGACTGGCTGGCAATCCAAGGTGCTATTGACATTTTGCTCTGTTGCCGCCTTCCTCTCTGATTCCGAAAAGGATTTATTGATGCTTAAATGCACAGTATAAAAAGCATGAAGCTGTCAATGGCCATCTTAAGCTGAACGCGCCTGCTCTCGTCAGATCGCAGACTGCTACCCAGCTTAGAGCCCGGTAAGTACTGGCATGGGAGACTGGCTGGGAATCCCGGGTGCAGTTGACATTTTGCTCTGTTGCCGCCTTACGCTCCGATTCCGAAAAGGATTTATTGATGCTTAAATCCACAGTATACAGGGTGTGAAGATGTCTACGGCCATCCTAAGCTGAATGCGCCTGTTCTCGTCAGATCGCAGACTGCTACCCAGCTTCGGGCCTGGTATGTACCAGCATGGGAGACTGGCTGGGAATCCCGGGTGCAGTTGACATTTTGCTCTGTTTCTGCTCCGATTCCGAAAATTATTTATTGATGCTTAAATCCACAATACGCAGGGTGTGAAGCTGTCAACGGCCATCCTAAGCATGAACATGCCTGCTCTCCTCAGATCGCAGACTGCTGCCCGGCAGTTACCAGCATGGGAGACTGGCTGGCAATTCAAAGTGCCATTGACATTTTGCTCTGTTGCCGCCTTCCTCTCCGATTAATAAAAATATTTATTGATGCTTAAATCCACAATATACAAGGCGTGAAGATGTCAACGGCCATCCTAAGCTGAACGCGCCTGCTCTTGTCAGATCGCAGACTGCTACCCAGCTAAGGGCACAGTAAGTACCAGCATGGGAGACTGGCTGGGAATCCCGGGTGCAATTGACATTTTAATCTGTTGCCGCCTTCCGCTCCGATTCCGAAAAGGATTTATTGATGCTTAAATGCACAGTATAAAAAGCATGAAGCTGTCAATGGCCATCCTAAGCTGAACGCGCCTGCTCTCGTCAGATCGCAGACTGCTCTAGCTTAGGGCCCGGTAGGTACTGGCATGGGAGACTGGCTGGGAATCCCGGTTGCCGTTGACATTTTGCTCTATTGCTGCCTTCCGCTCCGATTCCGAAAATTATTTATTGATGCTTAAATCCACAGTATACAAGGTGTGAAGCTGTCGACGGCCATCCTAAGCTTAACGCGCCTGCTCTCGTCAGATAGCAGACTGCTACCCAGCTTAGGGCCTGGTAAGTACCAGCATGGGAGACTGGCTGGGAATCCCAGGTGCAGTTGACAATTTAATCTGTTGCCGCCTTCCGCTCCGATTCGGAAAAGGATTTATTGATGCTTAAATCCACAATACACAGGGTGTGAAGCTGTCAACGGCAATCCTAAGCCTGAACGTGCCTGCTCTCCTCAGATCGCAGACCACTGCCCGGCAGTTACCGGCATGGGAGACTGGCTGGCAATCCAAGGTGCCATTGACATTTTGCTCTGTTGCCGCCTTCCTCTCCGATTAATAAAAATATTTATTGATGATTAAATTCACAATATACAAGGCGTGAAGATGTCAACGGCCATCCTAAGCTGAACGCGCCTGCTCTCGTCAGATCGCAGACTGCTACCCAGCTTAGGGCCCAGTAAGTACCGGCATGGGAGACTGCCTGGGATTCCCGGGTGCAGTTGCCATTTTGCTCTGTTTCTGCTCCGATTCCGAAAATTATTTATTGATGCTTAAATCCACAGTATACAAAGTGTGAAGCTGTCAACGGCCATCCTAAGCTGACCGCGCCTGCTCTCGTCAGATCGCAGACTGCTACCCAGCTTAGGGCCTGGTAAGTACCAGCATGGGAGACTGGCTGGGAATCCCAGGTGCAGTTGACATTTTAATCTGTTGCCGCCTTCCGCTCCGATTCGGAAAAGGATTTATTGATGCTTAAATCCACAATACACAGGGTGTGAAGCTGTCAACGGCCATCCTAAGCCTGAACGTGCCTGCTCTCCTCAGATCGCAGACTACTGCCCGGCAGTTACCGGCATGGGAGACTGGCTGGCAATCCAAGGTGCCATTGACATTTTGCTCTGTTGCCGCCTTCCTCTCCGATTAATAAAAATATTTATTGATGCTTAAATTCACAATATACAAGGCGTGAAGATGTCAACGGCCATCCTAAGCTGAACGCGCCTTCTCTCGTCAGATCGCAGACTGCTACCCAGCTTAGGGCCCAGTAAGTACCGGCATGGGAGACTGGCTGGGAATCCCGGGTGCAGTTGACATTTTGCTCTGTTGCCGCCTTCCGTTCCGATTTCGAAAATGATTTATTGATGCTTAAATGCACAGTATAAAAATCATGAAGCTGTCAATGGCCATCCTAAGCTGAACGCGCCTGCTTTCGTCAGATCGCAGACTGCTACCTAGCTTAGGGCCCGGTAAGTACTGGCATGGGAGACTGGCTGGGAATCCCGGTTGCCGTTGACATTTTGCTCTATTGCTGCCTTCCGCTCCGATTCCGAAAATAATTTATTGATGCTTAAATCCACAGTATACTAGGTGTGAAGCTGTCGACGGCCATCCTAAGCTTAACGCGCCTGCTCTCGTCAGAATGCAGACTGGTACAGATCTTAGGGCCCGGTAAGTACCGGCATGGGACACTGGCTGGGAATCCCGGCTGCCGTTGACATTTTGCTCTGTTGCCGCCTTCCGTTCCGATTCCGAAAAGGATTTATTGATGCTTAAATGCACAGTATACAGGGTGTGAAGATGTCTACGGCCATCCTAAGCTGAATGCGCCTGTTCTCGTCAGATCGCAGACTGATACCCAGCTTAGGGCCTGGTAAGTACCAGCATGGGAGACTGGCTGGGAATCCCGGGTGCAGTTGAAATTTTGCTCTGTTTCTGCTCCGATTCCGAAAATTATTTATTGATGCTTAAATCCACAATACACAGGGTGTGAAGCTGTCAACGGCCATCCTAAGCCTGAACATGCCTGCTCTCCTCAGATCGCAGACTGCTGCCCGGCAGTTACCAGCATGGGAGACTGGCTGGCAATTCAAGGTGCCATTGACATTTTGCTCTGTTGCCGCCTTCCTCTCCGATTAATAAAAATATTTATTGATACTTAAATCCACAATATACAAGGCGTGAAGATGTCAACGGCCATCCTAAGCTGAACGCGCCTGCTCTTGTCAGATCGCAGACTGCTACCCAGCTTAGGGCCCAGTAATTACCGGCATGGGAGACTGGCTGGGAATCCCGGGTGCAGTTGACATTATGCTCTGTTGCCGCCTTCCGTTTCGATTCCGAAAAGGATTTATTGATGCTTAAATGCACAGTATAAAAAGCATGAAGCTGTCAATGGCCATCCTAAGCTGAACGCGCCTGCTCTTGTCAGATCGCAGACTGCTACCCAGCTAAGGGCACAGTAAGTACCGGCATGGGAGACTGGCTGGCAATCCCGGGTGCAGTTGACATTTTAATCTGTTGCCGCCTTCCGCTCCGATTCCGAAAAGGATTTATTGATGCTTAAATGCACAGTATAAAAAGCATGAAGCTGTCAATGGCCATCCTAAGCTGAACGCGCCTGCTCTCGTCAGATCGCAGACTGCTCTAGCTTAGGGCCCGGTAGGTACTGGCATGGGAGACTGGCTGGGAATCCCGGTTGCCGTTGACATTTTGCTCTATTGCTGCCTTCCGCTCCGATTCCGAAAATAATTTATTGATGCTTAAATCCACAGTATACAAGGTGTGAAGCTGTCGACGGCCATCCTAAGCTTAACGCGCCTGCTCTCGTCAGACTGCTACCCAGCTTAGGGCCTGGTAAGTACCAGCATGGGAGACTGGCTGGGAATCCCAGGTGCAGTTGACAATTTAATCTGTTGCCGCCTTCCGCTCCGATTCGGAATAGGATTTATTGATGCTTAAATCCACAATACACAGGGTGTGAAGCTGTCAACGGCCATCCTAAGCCTGAACGTGCCTGCTCTCCTCAGATCGCAGACCACTGCCCGGCAGTTACCGGCATGGGAGACTGGCTGGCAATCCAAGGTGCCATTGACATTTTGCTCTGTTGCCGCCTTCCTCTCCGATTAATAAAAATATTTATTGATGCTTAAATTCACAATATACAAGGCGTGAAGATGTCAACGGCCATCCTAAGCTGAACGCGCCTGCTCTCGTCAGATCGCAGACTGCTACCCAGCTTAGGGCCCAGTAAGTACCGGCATGGGAGACTGGCTGGGAATCCCGGGTGCAGTTGCCATTTTGCTCTGTTTCTGCTCCGATTCCGAAAATTATTTATTGATGCTTAAATCCACAGTATACAAAGTGTGAAGCTGTCAACGGCCATCCTAAGCTGAACGCGCCTGCTCTCGTCAGATCGCAGACTGCTACCCAGCTTAGGGCCTGGTAAGTACCAGCATGGGAGACTGGCTGTGAATCCCAGGTGCAGTTGACATTTTAATCTGTTGCCGCCTTCCGCTCCGATTCGGAAAAGGATTTATTGATGCTTAAATCCACAATACACAGGGTGTGAAGCTGTCAACGGCCATCCTAAGCCTGAACGTGCCTGCTCTCCTCAGATCGCAGACTACTGCCCGGCAGTTACCGGCATGGGAGACTGGCTGGCAATCCAAGGTGCCATTGACATTTTGCTCTGTTGCCGCCTTCCTCTCCGATTAATAAAAATATTTATTGATGCTTAAATTCACAATATACAAGGCGTGAAGATGTCAACGGCCATCCTAAGCTGAACGCGCCTTCTCTCGTCAGATCGCAGACTGCTACCCAGCTTAGGGCCCAGTAAGTACCGGCATGGGAGACTGGCTGGGAATCCCGGGTGCAGTTGACATTTTGCTCTGTTGCCGCCTTCCTCTACGATTCCGAAAATGATTTATTGATGCTTAAATGCACAGTATAAAAATCATGAAGCTGTCAATGGCCATCCTAAGCTGAACGCGCCTGCTTTCGTCAGATCGCAGACTGCTACCTAGCTTAGGGCCCGGTAAGTACTGGCATGGGAGACTGGCTGGGAATCCCGGTTGCCGTTGACATTTTGCTCTATTGCTGCCTTCCGCTCCGATTCCGAAAATAATTTATTGATGCTTAAATCCACAGTATACAAGGTGTGAAGCTGTCGACGGCCATCCTAAGCTGAACGCGCCTGCTCTCGTCAGAATGCAGACTGGTACAGATCTTAGGGCCCGGTAAGTACCGGCATGGGACACTGGCTGGGAATCCCGGCTGCCGTTGACATTTTGCTCTGTTGCCGCCTTCCGTTCCGATTCCGAAAAGGATTTATTGATGCTTAAATGCACAGTATACAGGGTGTGAAGCTGTCAACGGCCATCCTAAGCTGAACGCGCCTGCTCTCGTCAGATCGCAGACTGATACCCAGCTTAGGGCCTGGTAAGTACCAGCATGGGAGACTGGCTGGGAATCCAGGGTGCAGTTGACATTTTAATCTGTTGCCGCCTTCCGCTTCGATTCGGAAAATTATTTATTGATGCTTAAATCCACAATATAAAGGGCGTGAAGCTGTCAACTGCCATCCTAAGCTGAACGCGTCTGCTCTCTTCAGATCGCAGACTGCTACCCAGCTTAGGGCCCGGTAAGTACCAGCATGGGAGACTGGCTGGGAGTCCCAGGTGTTGTTGACATTTTGCTCTGTAGCCGCCTTCCGCTCCGATTCCGAAAAGGATTTATTGATGCTTAAATCCACAGTATACAGGGTGTGAAGCCGTCTACGGCTATCCTAAGCTGAATGTGCCTGTTCTTGTCAGATCGCAGACTGCTGCCCGGCAAGTACGGGCATGGGAGACTGGCTGGCAATCCAAGGTGCCATTGACATTTTGCTCTGTTGCCGCCTTCCTCTACGATTCCGAAAAGGATTTATTGATGCTTAAATGCACAGTATAAAAAGCATGAAGCTGTCAATGGCCATCCTAAGCTGAATGCGCCTGCTCTCGTCAGATCGCAGACTGCTACCCAGCTTAGGGCCCGGTAAGTACTGGCATGGGAGACTGGCTGGGAATCCCAGGTGCCGTTGACATTTTGCTCTATTGCTGCCTTCCGCTCCGATTCCGAAAATAATTTATTGATGCTTAAATCCACAGTATACAAGGTGTGAAGCTGTCGACGGCCATCCTAAGCTTAACGCGCCTGCTCTCGTCAGATCGCAGACTGGTACAGATCTTAGGGCCCGGTAAGTACCGGCATGGGACACTGGCTGGGAATCCCGGCTGCCGTTGACATTTTGCTCTGTTGCCGCCTTCCGTTCCGATTCCGAAAAGGATTTATTGATGCCTAAATGCACAGTTTAAAGGGCGAGAAGCTGTCGATGGCCATACTAAGCTGAACGCGCCTGCTCTCGTCAGATCGCAGACTGCTACCCAGCTTAGGGCCCGGTAAGTACCAGCATGGGAGACTGGCTGGGAATCCCAGGTGTCGTTGACTTTTTGCTCTGTTGCCGCCTTCCGCTCCGATTCCGAAAAGGTTTTATTGATGCTTAAATCCACAGTATACAGGGTGTGAAGATGTCTATGGCCATCCTAAGCTGAATGCGCCTGTTCTCGTCAGATCGCAGACTGCCACCCAGCTTCGGGCCTGGTAAGTACCAGCATGGGAGACTGGCTGGGATTCCCGGGTGCAGTTGACATTTTGCTCCGATTCCGAAAATTATTTATTGATGCTTAAATCCACAGTATACAAAGTGTGAAGCTGTCAACAGCCATCCTAAGCTGAACACGCCTGCTCTCGTCAGATCGCAGACTGCTACCCAGCTTAGGGCCTGGTAAGTACCAGCATGGGTGACTGGCTGGGAATCCCGGGTGCAGTTGACATTTTAATCTGTTGCCGCCTTCCGCTCCGATTCGGAAAAGGATTTATTGATGCTTAAATCAACAATATACAGGGTGTGAAGCTGTCAACGGCCATCCTAAGCCTGAACGTGCCTGCTCTCCTCAGATCGCAGACTGCTGTCCGGCAGTTACCGGCATGGGAGACTGGCTGGCAATCCAAGGTGCCATTGACATTTTGCTCTGTTGCCGCCTTCCTCTCCGATTAATAAAAATATTTATTGATGCTTAAATCCACAATATACAAGGCGTGAAGATGTCAACGGCCATCCTAAGCTGAACGCGCCTGCTCTCGTCAGATCGCAGACTGCTACCCAGCTTAGGGCCCAGTAAGTACCGGCATGGGAGACTGGCTGGGAATCCCGGGTGCAGTTGACATTATGCTCTGTTGCCGCCTTCCGTTCCGATTCCGAAAAGGATTTATTGATGCTTAAATCCACAATACACAGGGTGTGAAGCTGTCAACGGCCATCCTAAGCTGAACGCGCCTGCTCTCGTCAGATCGCAGACTGATACCCAGCTTAGGGCCTGGTAAGTACCAGCATGGTAGACTGGCTGGAATCCCGGGTGCAGTTGACATTTTAATCTGTTGCCGCCTTCCGCTCCGATTCGGAAAAGGATTTATTGATGCTTAAATCCACAATATACAGGGTGTGAAGCTGTCAACGGCCATCCTAAGCTGAACGTGTCTGCTCTCCTCAGATCGCAGACTGCTGCCCGGCAGATACCGGCGTGGGAGACTGGCTGGCAATCCAAGGTGCCATTGACATTTTGCTCTGTTGCCGCCTTCCTCTCCGATTAATAAAAATATTAATTGATGCTTAAATCCACAGTATACAAAGTGTGAAGCTGTCAACGGCCATCCTAAGCTGGACGCGCCTGCTCTCGTCAGATTGCAGACTGTTACCCAGCTTAGGGCCTGGTAAGTACCAGCATGGGAGACTGGCTGGGAATCCCGGGTGCAGTTGACATTTTAATCTGTTGCTGCCTTCCGCTCTGATTCGGAAAATGATTTATTGATGCTTAAATGCACAGTATAAAGGGCGTGAAGCTGTCAACGGCCATCCTAAGCTGAACGCGCTTGCTCTCGTCAGAACGCAGACTGCTACCCAGCTTAGGGCCCGGTAAGTACCAGCATGGGAGACTGGCTGGGAATCCCAGGTGTTGTTGACATTTTGCTCTGTAGCCGCCTTCCGCTCCGATTCCGAAAAGGATTTATTGATGCTTAAATCCACAGTATACAGGTTGTGAAGCCGTCTACGGCTATCCTAAGCTGAATGTGCCTGTTCTTGTCAGATCGCAGACTGCTGCCCGGCAAGTACAGGCATGGGAGACTGGCTGACAATCCAAGGTGCTATTGACATTTTGCTCTGTTGCCGCCTTCCTCTCTGATTCCGAAAAGGATTTATTGATGCTTAAATGCACAGTATAAAAAGCATGAAGCTGTCAATGGCCATCCTAAGCTGAACGCGCCTGCTCTCGTCAGATCGCAGACTGCTACCCAGCTTAGAGCCCGGTAAGTACTGGCATGGGAGACTGGCTGGGAATCCCGGGTGCAGTTGACATTTTGCTCTGTTGCCGCCTTACGCTCCGATTCCGAAAAGGATTTATTGATGCTTAAATCCACAGTATACAGGGTGTGAAGATGTCTACGGCCATCCTAAGCTGAATGCTCCTGTTCTCGTCAGATCGCAGACTGCTACCCAGCTTCGGGCCTGGTATGTAAGAGCATGGGAGACTGGCTGGGAATCCCGGGTGCAGTTGACATTTTGCTCTGTTTCTGCTCCGATTCCGAAAATTATTTATTGATGCTTAAATCCACAATACACAGGGTGTGAAGCTGTCAACGGCCATCCTAAGCCTGAACATGCCTGCTCTCCTCAGATCGCAGACTGCTGCCCGGCAGTTACCAGCATGGGAGACTGGCTGGCAATTCAAAGTGCCATTGACATTTTGCTCTGTTGCCGCCTTCCTCTCCGATTAATAAAAATATTTATTGATGCTTAAATCCACAATATACAAGGCGTGAAGATGTCAACGGCCATCCTAAGCTGAACGCGCCTGCTCTTGTCAGATCGCAGACTGCTACCCAGCTAAGGGCACAGTAAGTACCAGCATGGGAGACTGGCTGGGAATCCCGGGTGCAGTTGACATTTTAATCTGTTGCCGCCTTCCGCTTCGATTCCGAAAAGGATTTATTGATGCTTAAATGCACAGTATAAAAAGCATGAAGCTGTCAATGGCCATCCTAAGCTGAACGCGCCTGCTCTCGTCAGATCGCAGACTGCTCTAGCTTAGGGCCCGGTAGGTACTGGCATGGGAGACTGGCTGGGAATCCCGGTTGCCGTTGACATTTTGCTCTATTGCTGCCTTCCGCTCCGATTCCGAAAATTATTTATTGATGCTTAAATCCACAGTATACAAGGTGTGAAGCTGTCGACGGCCATCCTAAGCTTAACGCGCCTGCTCTCGTCAGATAGCAGACTGCTACCCAGCTTAGGGCCTGGTAAGTACCAGCATGGGAGACTGGCTGGGAATCCCAGGTGCAGTTGACAATTTAATCTGTTGCCGCCTTCCGCTCCGATTCGGAAAAGGATTTATTGATGCTTAAATCCACAATACACAGGGTGTGAAGCTGTCAACGGCCATCCTAAGCCTGAACGTGCCTGCTCTCCTCAGATCGCAGACCACTGCCCGGCAGTTACCGGCATGGGAGACTGGCTGGCAATCCAAGGTGCCATTGACATTTTGCTCTGTTGCCGCCTTCCTCTCCGATTAATAAAAATATTTATTGATGATTAAATTCACAATATACAAGGCGTGAAGATGTCAACGGCCATCCTAAGCTGAACGCGCCTGCTCTCGTCAGATCGCAGACTGCTACCCAGCTTAGGGCCCAGTAAGTACCGGCATGGGAGACTGGCTGGGAATCCCGGGTGCAGTTGCCATTTTGCTCTGTTTCTGCTCCGATTCCGAAAATTATTTATTGATGCTTAAATCCACAGTATACAAAGTGTGAAGCTGTCAACGGCCATCCTAAGCTGAACGCTCCTGCTCTCGTCAGATCGCAGACTGCTACCCAGCTTAGGGCCTGGTAAGTACCAGCATGGGAGACTGGCTGGGAATCCCAGGTGCAGTTGACATTTTAATCTGTTGCCGCCTTCCGCTCCGATTCGGAAAAGGATTTATTGATGCTTAAATCCACAATACACAGGGTGTGAAGCTGTCAACGGCCATCCTAAGCCTGAACGTGCCTGCTCTCCTCAGATCGCAGACTACTGCCCGGCAGTTGCCGGCATGGGAGACTGGCTGGCAATCCAAGGTGCCATTGACATTTTGCTCTGTTGCCGCCTTCCTCTCCGATTAATAAAAATATTTATTGATGCTTAAATTCACAATATACAAGGCGTGAAGATGTCAACGGCCATCCTAAGCTGAACGCGCCTTCTCTCGTCAGATCGCAGACTGCTACCCAGCTTAGGGCCCAGTAAGTACTGGCATGGGAGACTGGCTGGGAATCCCGGGTGCAGTTGACATTTTGCTCTGTTGCCGCCTTCCGTTCCGATTCCGAAAATGATTTATTAATGCTTAAATGCACAGTATAAAAATCATGAAGCTGTCAATGGCCATCCTAAGCTGAACGCGCCTGCTTTCGTCTGATCGCAGACTGCTACCTAGCTTAGGGCCCGGTAAGTACTGGCATGGGAGACTGGCTGGGAATCCCGGTTGCCGTTGACATTTTGCTCTATTGCTGCCTTCCGCTCCGATTCCGAAAATAATTTATTGATGCTTAAATCCACAGTATACTAGGTGTGAAGCTGTCGACGGCCATCCTAAGCTTAACGCGCCTGCTCTCGTCAGAATGCAGACTGGTACAGATCTTAGGGCCCGGTAAGTACCGGCATGGGACACTGGCTGGGAATCCCGGCTGCCGTTGACATTTTGCTCTGTTGCCGCCATCCGTTCCGATTCCGAAAAGGATTTATTGATGCTTAAATGCACAGTATACAGGGTGTGAAGCTGTCAACGGCCATCCTAAGCTGAACGCGCCTGCTCTCGTCAGATCGCAGACTGATACCCAGCTTAGGGCCTGGTAAGTACCAGCATGGGAGACTGGCTGGGAGTCCCAGGTGTTGTTGACATTTTGCTCTGTAGCCGCCTTCCGCTCCGATTCCGAAAAGGATTTATTGATGCTTAAATCCACAGTATACAGGGTGTGAAGCCGTCTACGGCTATCCTAAGCTGAATGTGTCTGTTCTTGTCAGATCGCAGACTGCTGCCCGGCAAGTACGGGCATGGGAGACTGGCTGGCAATCCAAGGTGCTATTGACATTTTGCTCTGTTGCCGCCTTCCTCTACGATTCCGAAAAGGCTTTATTGATGCTTAAATGCACAGTATAAAAAGCATGAAGCTGTCAATGGCCATCCTAAGCTGAATGCGCCTGCTCTCGTCAGATCGCAGACTGCTACCCAGCTTAGGGCCCGGTAAGTACTGGCATGGGAGCCTGGCTGGGAATCCCGGGTGCCGTTGACATTTTGCTCTATTGCTGCCTTCCGCTCCGATTCCGAAAATAATTTATTGATGCTTAAATCCACAGTATACAAGGTGTGAAGCTGTCGACGGCCATCCTAAGCTTAACGCGCCTGCTCTCGTCAGATCGCAGACTGGTACAGATCTTAGGGCCCGGTAAGTACCGGCATGGGACACTGGCTGGGAATCCCGGCTGCCGTTGACATTTTGCTCTGTTGCCGCCTTCCGTTCCGATTCCGAAAAGGATTTATTGATGCCTAAATGCACAGTTTAAAGGGCGAGAAGCTGTCGACGGCCATCCTAAGCTGAACGCGCCTGCTCTCGTCAGATCGCAGACTGCTACCCAGCTTAGGGCCCGGTAAGTACCAGCATGGGAGACTGGCTGGGAATCCCAGGTGTCGTTGACATTTTGCTCTGTTGCCGCCTTCCGCTCCGATTCCGAAAAGGTTTTATTGATGCTTAAATCCACAGTATACAGGGTGTGAAGATGTCTATGGCCATCCTAAGCTGAATGCGCCTGTTCTCGTCAGATCGCAGACTGCCACCCAGCTTTGGGCCTGGTAAGTACCAGCATGGGTGACTGGCTGGGAATCCCGGGTGCAGTTGACATTTTAATCTGTTGCCGCCTTCCGCTCCGATTCGGAAAATAATTTATTGATGCTTAAATCCACAATATACAGGGTGTGAAGCTGTCAACGGCCATCCTAAGCCTGAACGTGCCTGCTCTCCTCAGATCACAGACTACTGCCCGGCAGTTACCGGCATGGGAGACTGGCTGGCAATCCAAGGTGCCATTGACATTTTGCTCTGTTGCCGCCTTCCTCTCCGATTAATAAAAATATTTATTGATGCTTAAATTCACAATATACAAGGCGTGAAGATGTCAACGGCCATCCTAAGCTGAACGCGCCTGCTCTCGTCAGATCGCAGACTGCTACCCAGCTTAGGGCCTGGTAAGTACCAGCATGGGTGACTGGCTGGGAATCCCGGGTGCAGTTGACATTTTAATCTGTTGCCGCCTTCCGCTCCGATTCGGAAAAGGATTTATTGATGCTTAAATCAACAATATACAGGGTGTGAAGCTGTCAACGGCCATCCTAAGCCTGAACGTGCCTGCTCTCCTCAGATCGCAGACTGCTGTCCGGCAGTTACCGGCATGGGAGACTGGCTGGCAATCCAAGGTGCCATTGACATTTTGCTCTGTTGCCGCCTTCCTCTCCGATTAATAAAAATATTTATTGATGCTTAAATCCACAATATACAAGGCGTGAAGATGTCAACGGCCATCCTAAGCTGAACGCGCCTGCTCTCGTCAGATCGCAGACTGCTACCCAGCTTAGGGCCCAGTAAGTACCGGCATGGGAGACTGGCTGGGAATCCCGGGTGCAGTTGACATTATGCTCTGTTGCCGCCTTCCGTTCCGATTCCGAAAAGGATTTATTGATGCTTAAATCCACAATACACAGGGTGTGAAGCTGTCAACGGCCATCCTAAGCTGAACGCGCCTGCTCTCGTCAGATCGCAGACTGATACCCAGCTTAGGGCCTGGTAAGTACCGGCATGGGAGACTGCCTGGGATTCCCGGGTGCAGTTGCCATTTTGCTCTGTTTCTGCTCCGATTCCGAAAATTATTTATTGATGCTTAAATCCACAGTATACAAAGTGTGAAGCTGTCAACGGCCATCCTAAGCTGACCGCGCCTGCTCTCGTCAGATCGCAGACTGCTACCCAGCTTAGGGCCTGGTAAGTACCAGCATGGGAGACTGGCTGGGAATCCCAGGTGCAGTTGACATTTTAATCTGTTGCCGCCTTCCGCTCCGATTCGGAAAAGGATTTATTGATGCTTAAATCCACAATACACAGGGTGTGAAGCTGTCAACGGCCATCCTAAGCCTGAACGTGCCTGCTCTCCTCAGATCGCAGACTACTGCCCGGCAGTTACCGGCATGGGAGACTGGCTGGCAATCCAAGGTGCCATTGACATTTTGCTCTGTTGCCGCCTTCCTCTCCGATTAATAAAAATATTTATTGATGCTTAAATTCACAATATACAAGGCGTGAAGATGTCAACGGCCATCCTAAGCTGAACGCGCCTTCTCTCGTCAGATCGCAGACTGCTACCCAGCTTAGGGCCCAGTAAGTACCGGCATGGGAGACTGGCTGGGAATCCCGGGTGCAGTTGACATTTTGCTCTGTTGCCGCCTTCCGTTCCGATTTCGAAAATGATTTATTGATGCTTAAATGCACAGTATAAAAATCATGAAGCTGTCAATGGCCATCCTAAGCTGAACGCGCCTGCTTTCGTCAGATCGCAGACTGCTACCTAGCTTAGGGCCCGGTAAGTACTGGCATGGGAGACTGCCTGGGAATCCCGGTTGCCGTTGACATTTTGCTCTATTGCTGCCTTCCGCTCCGATTCCGAAAATAATTTATTGATGCTTAAATCCACAGTATACTAGGTGTGAAGCTGTCGACGGCCATCCTAAGCTTAACGCGCCTGCTCTCGTCAGAATGCAGACTGGTACAGATCTTAGGGCCCGGTAAGTACCGGCATGGGACACTGGCTGGGAATCCCGGCTGCCGTTGACATTTTGCTCTGTTGCCGCCTTCCGTTCCGATTCCGAAAAGGATTTATTGATGCTTAAATGCACAGTATACAGGGTGTGAAGATGTCTACGGCCATCCTAAGCTGAATGCGCCTGTTCTCGTCAGATCGCAGACTGATACCCAGCTTAGGGCCTGGTAAGTACCAGCATGGGAGACTGGCTGGGAATCCCGGGTGCAGTTGAAATTTTGCTCTGTTTCTGCTCCGATTCCGAAAATTATTTATTGATGCTTAAATCCACAATACACAGGGTGTGAAGCTGTCAACGGCCATCCTAAGCCTGAACATGCCTGCTCTCCTCAGATCGCAGACTGCTGCCCGGCAGTTACCAGCATGGGAGACTGGCTGGCAATTCAAGGTGCCATTGACATTTTGCTCTGTTGCCGCCTTCCTCTCCGATTAATAAAAATATTTATTGATACTTAAATCCACAATATACAAGGCGTGAAGATGTCAACGGCCATCCTAAGCTGAACGCGCCTGCTCTTGTCAGATCGCAGACTGCTACCCAGCTTAGGGCCCAGTAATTACCGGCATGGGAGACTGGCTGGGAATCCCGGGTGCAGTTGACATTATGCTCTGTTGCCGCCTTCCGTTTCGATTCCGAAAAGGATTTATTGATGCTTAAATGCACAGTATAAAAAGCATGAAGCTGTCTATGGCCATCCTAAGCTGAACGCGCCTGCTCTCGTCAGATCGCAGACTGCTCTAGCTTAGGGCCCGGTAGGTACTGGCATGGGAGACTGGCTGGGAATCCCGGTTGCCGTTGACATTTTGCTCTATTGCTGCCTTCCGCTCCGATTCCGAAAATAATTTATTGATGCTTAAATCCACAGTATACAAGGTGTGAAGCTGTCGACGGCCATCCTAAGCTTAACGCGCCTGCTCTCGTCAGACTGCTACCCAGCTTAGGGCCTGGTAAGTACCAGCATGGGAGACTGGCTGGGAATCCCAGGTGCAGTTGACAATTTAATCTGTTGCCGCCTTCCGCTCCGATTCGGAAAAGGATTTATTGATGCTTAAATCCACAATACACAGGGTGTGAAGCTGTCAACGGCCATCCTAAGCCTGAACGTGCCTGCTCTCCTCAGATCGCAGACCACTGCCCGGCAGTTACCGGCATGGGAGACTGGCTGGCAATCCAAGGTGCCATTGACATTTTGCTCTGTTGCCGCCTTCCTCTCCGATTAATAAAAATATTTATTGATGCTTAAATTCACAATATACAAGGCGTGAAGATGTCAACGGCCATCCTAAGCTGAACGCGCCTGCTCTCGTCAGATCGCAGACTGCTACCCAGCTTAGGGCCCAGTAAGTACCGGCATGGGAGACTGGCTGGGAATCCCGGGTGCAGTTGCCATTTTGCTCTGTTTCTGCTCCGATTCCGAAAATTATTTATTGATGCTTAAATCCACAGTATACAAAGTGTGAAGCTGTCAACGGCCATCCTAAGCTGAACGCGCCTGCTCTCGTCAGATCGCAGACTGCTACCCAGCTTAGGGCCTGGTAAGTACCAGCATGGGAGACTGGCTGTGAATCCCAGGTGCAGTTGACATTTTAATCTGTTGCCGCCTTCCGCTCCGATTCGGAAAAGGATTTATTGATGCTTAAATCCACAATACACAGGGTGTGAAGCTGTCAACGGCCATCCTAAGCCTGAACGTGCCTGCTCTCCTCAGATCGCAGACTACTGCCCGGCAGTTACCGGCATGGGAGACTGGCTGGCAATCCAAGGTGCCATTGACATTTTGCTCTGTTGCCGCCTTCCTCTCCGATTAATAAAAATATTTATTGATGCTTAAATTCACAATATACAAGGCGTGAAGATGTCAACGGCCATCCTAAGCTGAACGCGCCTTCTCTCGTCAGATCGCAGACTGCTACCCAGCTTAGGGCCCAGTAAGTACCGGCATGGGAGACTGGCTGGGAATCCCGGGTGCAGTTGACATTTTGCTCTGTTGCCGCCTTCCTCTACGATTCCGAAAATGATTTATTGATGCTTAAATGCACAGTATAAAAATCATGAAGCTGTCAATGGCCATCCTAAGCTGAACGCGCCTGCTTTCGTCAGATCGCAGACTGCTACCTAGCTTAGGGCCCGGTAAGTACTGGCATGGGAGACTGGCTGGGAATCCCGGTTGCCGTTGACATTTTGCTCTATTGCTGCCTTCCGCTCCGATTCCGAAAATAATTTATTGATGCTTAAATCCACAGTATACAAGGTGTGAAGCTGTCGACGGCCATCCTAAGCTGAACGCGCCTGCTCTCGTCAGAATGCAGACTGGTACAGATCTTAGGGCCCGGTAAGTACCGGCATGGGACACTGGCTGGGAATCCCGGCTGCCGTTGACATTTTGCTCTGTTGCCGCCTTCCGTTCCGATTCCGAAAAGGATTTATTGATGCTTAAATGCACAGTATACAGGGTGTGAAGCTGTCAACGGCCATCCTAAGCTGAACGCGCCTGCTCTCGTCAGATCGCAGACTGATACCCAGCTTAGGGCCTGGTAAGTACCAGCATGGGAGACTGGCTGGGAATCCAGGGTGCAGCTGACATTTTAATCTGTTGCCGCCTTCCGCTTCGATTCGGAAAATTATTTATTGATGCTTAAATCCACAATATAAAGGGCGTGAAGCTGTTAACTGCCATCCTAAGCTGAACGCGTCTGCTCTCTTCAGATCGCAGACTGCTACCCAGCTTAGGGCCCGGTAAGTACCAGCATGGGAGACTGGCTGGGAGTCCCAGGTGTTGTTGACATTTTGCTCTGTAGCCGCCTTCCGCTCCGATTCCGAAAAGGATTTATTGATGCTTAAATCCACAGTATACAGGGTGTGAAGCCGTCTACGGCTATCCTAAGCTGAATGTGCCTGTTCTTGTCAGATCGCAGACTGCTGCCCGGCAAGTACGGGCATGGGAGACTGGCTGGCAATCCAAGGTGCCATTGACATTTTGCTCTGTTGCCGCCTTCCTCTACGATTCCGAAAAGGATTTATTGATGCTTAAATGCACAGTATAAAAAGCATGAAGCTGTCAATGGCCATCCTAAGCTGAATGCGCCTGCTCTCGTCAGATCGCAGACTGCTACCCAGCTTAGGGCCCGGTAAGTACTGGCATGGGAGACTGGCTGGGAATCCCAGGTGCCGTTGACATTTTGCTCTATTGCTGCCTTCCGCTCCGATTCCGAAAATAATTTATTGATGCTTAAATCCACAGTATACAAGGTGTGAAGCTGTCGACGGCCATCCTAAGCTTAACGCGCCTGCTCTCGTCAGATCGCAGACTGGTACAGATCTTAGGGCCCGGTAAGTACCGGCATGGGACACTGGCTGGGAATCCCGGCTGCCGTTGACATTTTGCTCTGTTGCCGCCTTCCGTTCCGATTCCGAAAAGGATTTATTGATGCCTAAATGCACAGTTTAAAGGGCGAGAAGCTGTCGACGGCAATCCTAAGCTGAACGCGCCTGCTCTCGTCAGATCGCAGACTGCTACCCAGCTTAGGGCCCGGTAAGTACCAGCATGGGAGACTGGCTGGGAATCCCAGGTGTCGTTGACTTTTTGCTCTGTTGCCGCCTTCCGCTCCGATTCCGAAAAGGTTTTATTGATGCTTAAATCCACAGTATACAGGGTGTGAAGATGTCTATGGCCATCCTAAGCTGAATGCGCCTGTTCTCGTCAGATCGCAGACTGCCACCCAGCTTCGGGCCTGGTAAGTACCAGCATGGGAGACTGGCTGGGATTCCCGGGTGCAGTTGACATTTTGCTCCGATTCCGAAAATTATTTATTGATGCTTAAATCCACAGTATACAAAGTGTGAAGCTGTCAACAGCCATCCTAAGCTGAACACGCCTGCTCTCGTCAGATCGCAGACTGCTACCCAGCTTAGGGCCTGGTAAGTACCAGCATGGGTGACTGGCTGGGAATCCCGGGTGCAGTTGACATTTTAATCTGTTGCCGCCTTCCGCTCCGATTCGGAAAAGGATTTATTGATGCTTAAATCAACAATATACAGGGTGTGAAGCTGTCAACGGCCATCCTAAGCCTGAACGTGCCTGCTCTCCTCAGATCGCAGACTGCTGTCCGGCAGTTACCGGCATGGGAGACTGGCTGGCAATCCAAGGTGCCATTGACATTTTGCTCTGTTGCCGCCTTCCTCTCCGATTAATAAAAATATTTATTGATGCTTAAATCCACAATATACAAGGCGTGAAGATGTCAACGGCCATCCTAAGCTGTACGCGCCTGCTCTCGTCAGATCGCAGACTGCTACCCAGCTTAGGGCCCAGTAAGTACCGGCATGGGAGACTGGCTGGGAATCCCGGGTGCAGTTGACATTATGCTCTGTTGCCGCCTTCCGTTCCGATTCCGAAAAGGATTTATTGATGCTTAAATCCACAATACACAGGGTGTGAAGCTGTCAACGGCCATCCTAAGCTGAACGCGCCTGCTCTCGTCAGATCGCAGACTGATACCCAGCTTAGGGCCTGGTAAGTACCAGCATGGTAGACTGGCTGGAATCCCGGGTGCAGTTGACATTTTAATCTGTTGCCGCCTTCCGCTCCGATTCGGAAAAGGATTTATTGATGCTTAAATCCACAATATACAGGGTGTGAAGCTGTCAACGGCCATCCTAAGCTGAACGTGTCTGCTCTCCTCAGATCGCAGACTGCTGACCGGCAGATACCGGCGTGGGAGACTGGCTGGCAATCCAAGGTGCCATTGACATTTTGCTCTGTTGCCGCCTTCCTCTCCGATTAATAAAAATATTAATTGATGCTTAAATCCACAGTATACAAAGTGTGAAGCTGTCAACGGCCATCCTAAGCTGGACGCGCCTGCTCTCGTCAGATTGCAGACTGTTACCCAGCTTAGGGCCTGGTAAGTACCAGCATGGGAGACTGGCTGGGAATCCCGGGTGCAGTTGACATTTTAATCTGTTGCTGCCTTCCGCTCTGATTCGGAAAATGATTTATTGATGCTTAAATGCACAGTATAAAGGGCGTGAAGCTGTCAACGGCCATCCTAAGCTGAACGCGCTTGCTCTCGTCAGAACGCAGACTGCTACCCAGCTTAGGGCCCGGTAAGTACCAGCATGGGAGACTGGCTGGGAATCCCAGGTGTTGTTGACATTTTGCTCTGTAGCCGCCTTCCGCTCCGATTCCGAAAAGGATTTATTGATGCTTAAATCCACAGTATACAGGTTGTGAAGCCGTCTACGGCTATCCTAAGCTGAATGTGCCTGTTCTTGTCAGATCGCAGACTGCTGCCCGGCAAGTACAGGCATGGGAGACTGGCTGACAATCCAAGGTGCTATTGACATTTTGCTCTGTTGCCGCCTTCCTCTCTGATTCCGAAAAGGATTTATTGATGCTTAAATGCACAGTATAAAAAGCATGAAGCTGTCAATGGCCATCCTAAGCTGAACGCGCCTGCTCTCGTCAGATCGCAGACTGCTACCCAGCTTAGAGCCCGGTAAGTACTGGCATGGGAGACTGGCTGGGAATCCCGGGTGCAGTTGACATTTTGCTCTGTTGCCGCCTTACGCTCCGATTCCGAAAAGGATTTATTGATGCTTAAATCCACAGTATACAGGGTGTGAAGATGTCTACGGCCATCCTAAGCTGAATGCTCCTGTTCTCGTCAGATCGCAGACTGCTACCCAGCTTCGGGCCTGGTATGTACCAGCATGGGAGACTGGCTGGGAATCCCGGGTGCAGTTGACATTTTGCTCTGTTTCTGCTCCGATTCCGAAAATTATTTATTGATGCTTAAATCCACAATACACAGGGTGTGAAGCTGTCAACGGCCATCCTAAGCCTGAACATGCCTGCTCTCCTCAGATCGCAGACTGCTGCCCGGCAGTTACCAGCATGGGAGACTGGCTGGCAATTCAAAGTGCCATTGACATTTTGCTCTGTTGCCGCCTTCCTCTCCGATTAATAAAAATATTTATTGATGCTTAAATCCACAATATACAAGGCGTGAAGATGTCAACGGCCATCCTAAGCTGAACGCGCCTGCTCTTGTCAGATCGCAGACTGCTACCCAGCTAAGGGCACAGTAAGTACCAGCATGGGAGACTGGCTGGGAATCCCGGGTGCAGTTGACATTTTAATCTGTTGCCGCCTTCCGCTTCGATTCCGAAAAGGATTTATTGATGCTTAAATGCACAGTATAAAAAGCATGAAGCTGTCAATGGCCATCCTAAGCTGAACGCGCCTGCTCTCGTCAGATCGCAGACTGCTCTAGCTTAGGGCCCGGTAGGTACTGGCATGGGAGACTGGCTGGGAATCCCGGGTGCAGTTGACAATTTAATCTGTTGCCGCCTTCCGCTCCGATTCGGAAAAGGATTTATTGATGCTTAAATCCACAATACACAGGGTGTGAAGCTGTCAACGGCCATCCTAAGCCTGAACGTGCCTGCTCTCCTCAGATCGCAGACCACTGCCCGGCAGTTACCAGCATGGGAGACTGGCTGGCAATCCAAGGTGCCATTGACATTTTGCTCTGTTGCCGCCTTCCTCTCCGATTAATAAAAATATTTATTGATGATTAAATTCACAATATACAAGGCGTGAAGATGTCAACGGCCATCCTAAGCTGAACGCGCCTGCTCTCGTCAGATCGCAGACTGCTACCCAGCTTAGGGCCCAGTAAGTACCGGCATGGGAGACTGGCTGGGAATCCCGGGTGCAGTTGCCATTTTGCTCTGTTTCTGCTCCGATTCCGAAAATTATTTATTGATGCTTAAATCCACAGTATACAAAGTGTGAAGCTGTCAACGGCCATCCTAAGCTGAACGCTCCTGCTCTCGTCAGATCGCAGACTGCTACCCAGCTTAGGGCCTGGTAAGTACCAGCATGGGAGACTGGCTGGGAATCCCAGGTGCAGTTGACATTTTAATCTGTTGCCGCCTTCCGCTCCGATTCGGAAAAGGATTTATTGATGCTTAAATCCACAATACACAGGGTGTGAAGCTGTCAACGGCCATCCTAAGCCTGAACGTGCCTGCTCTCCTCAGATCGCAGACTACTGCCCGGCAGTTACCGGCATGGGAGACTGGCTGGCAATCCAAGGTGCCATTGACATTTTGCTCTGTTGCCGCCTTCCTCTCCGATTAATAAAAATATTTATTGATGCTTAAATTCACAATATACAAGGCGTGAAGATGTCAACGGCCATCCTAAGCTGAACGCGCCTTCTCTCGTCAGATCGCAGACTGCTACCCAGCTTAGGGCCCAGTAAGTACTGGCATGGGAGACTGGCTGGGAATCCCGGGTGCAGTTGACATTTTGCTCTGTTGCCGCCTTCCGTTCCGATTCCGAAAATGATTTATTAATGCTTAAATGCACAGTATAAAAATCATGAAGCTGTCAATGGCCATCCTAAGCTGAACGCGCCTGCTTTCGTCTGATCGCAGACTGCTACCTAGCTTAGGGCCCGGTAAGTACTGGCATGGGAGACTGGCTGGGAATCCCGGTTGCCGTTGACATTTTGCTCTATTGCTGCCTTCCGCTCCGATTCCGAAAATAATTTATTGATGCTTAAATCCACAGTATACTAGGTGTGAAGCTGTCGACGGCCATCCTAAGCTTAACGCGCCTGCTCTCGTCAGAATGCAGACTGGTACAGATCTTAGGGCCCGGTAAGTACCGGCATGGGACACTGGCTGGGAATCCCGGCTGCCGTTGACATTTTGCTCTGTTGCCGCCATCCGTTCCGATTCCGAAAAGGATTTATTGATGCTTAAATGCACAGTATACAGGGTGTGAAGCTGTCAACGGCCATCCTAAGCTGAACGCGCCTGCTCTCGTCAGATCGCAGACTGATACCCAGCTTAGGGCCTGGTAAGTACCAGCATGGGAGACTGGCTGGGAGTCCCAGGTGTTGTTGACATTTTGCTCTGTAGCCGCCTTCCGCTCCGATTCCGAAAAGGATTTATTGATGCTTAAATCCACAGTATACAGGGTGTGAAGCCGTCTACGGCTATCCTAAGCTGAATGTGTCTGTTCTTGTCAGATCGCAGACTGCTGCCCGGCAAGTACGGGCATGGGAGACTGGCTGGCAATCCAAGGTGCTATTGACATTTTGCTCTGTTGCCGCCTTCCTCTACGATTCCGAAAAGGCTTTATTGATGCTTAAATGCACAGTATAAAAAGCATGAAGCTGTCAATGGCCATCCTAAGCTGAATGCGCCTGCTCTCGTCAGATCGCAGACTGCTACCCAGCTTAGGGCCCGGTAAGTACTGGCATGGGAGCCTGGCTGGGAATCCCGGGTGCCGTTGACATTTTGCTCTATTGCTGCCTTCCGCTCCGATTCCGAAAATAATTTATTGATGCTTAAATCCACAGTATACAAGGTGTGAAGCTGTCGACGGCCATCCTAAGCTTAACGCGCCTGCTCTCGTCAGATCGCAGACTGGTACAGATCTTAGGGCCCGGTAAGTACCGGCATGGGACACTGGCTGGGAATCCCGGCTGCCGTTGACATTTTGCTCTGTTGCCGCCTTCCGTTCCGATTCCGAAAAGGATTTATTGATGCCTAAATGCACAGTTTAAAGGGCGAGAAGCTGTCGACGGCCATCCTAAGCTGAACGCGCCTGCTCTCGTCAGATCGCAGACTGCTACCCAGCTTAGGGCCCGGTAAGTACCAGCATGGGAGACTGGCTGGGAATCCCAGGTGTCGTTGACATTTTGCTCTGTTGCCGCCTTCCGCTCCGATTCCGAAAAGGTTTTATTGATGCTTAAATCCACAGTATACAGGGTGTGAAGATGTCTATGGCCATCCTAAGCTGAATGCGCCTGTTCTCGTCAGATCGCAGACTGCCACCCAGCTTTGGGCCTGGTAAGTACCAGCATGGGTGACTGGCTGGGAATCCCGGGTGCAGTTGACATTTTAATCTGTTGCCGCCTTCCGCTCTGATTCGGAAAAGAATTTATTGATGCTTAAATCCACAATATACAGGGTGTGAAGCTGTCAACGGCCATCCTAAGCCTGAACGTGCCTGCTCTCCTCAGATCACAGACTACTGCCCGGCAGTTACCGGCATGGGAGACTGGCTGGCAATCCAAGGTGCCATTGACATTTTGCTCTGTTGCCGCCTTCCTCTCCGATTAATAAAAATATTTATTGATGCTTAAATTCACAATATACAAGGCGTGAAGATGTCAACGGCCATCCTAAGCTGAACGCGCCTGCTCTCGTCAGATCGCAGACTGCTACCCAGCTTAGGGCCCAGTAAGTACCGGCATGGGAGACTGGCTGGGAATCCCGGGTGCAGTTGACATTTTGCTCTGTTGCCGCCTTCCGTTCCGATTCCGAAAAGGATTTATTGATGCTTAAATCCACAATACACAGGGTGTGAAGCTGTCAACGGCCATCCTAAGCCTGAACGTGCCTGCTCTCCTCAGATCGCAGACTACTGCCTGGCAGTTACCGGCATGGGAGACTGGCTGGCAATCCAAGGTGCCATTGACATTTTGCTCTGTTGCCGCCTTCCTCTCCGATTAATAAAAATATTTATTGATGCTTCAATTCACAATATACAAGGCGTGAAGATGTCAACGGCCATCCTAAGCTGAACGTGCCTGCTCTCGTCAGATCGCAGACTGCTACCCAGCTTAGGGCCCAGTAAGTACCGGCATGGGAGACTGGCTGGGAATCCCGGGTGCAGTTGACATTATGCTCTGTTGCCGCCTTCTGTTCTGATTCCGAAAAGGATTTATTGATGCTTAAATGCACAGTATAAAAAGCATGAAGCTGTCAACGGCCATCCTAAGCTGAACGCGCCTGCTCTCGTCAGATCGCAGACTGCTACCCAGCTTAGGGCCCAGTAAGTACCGGCATGGGAGACTGGCTGGGAATCCCGGGTGCAGTTGACATTATGCTCTGTTGCCGCCTTCCGTTCTGATTCCGAAAAGGATTTATTGATGCTTAAATGCACAGAATACAGGGTGTGAAGCTGTCAACGGCCATCCTAAGCTGAACGCGCCTGCTCTCGTCAGATCGCAGACTGATACCCAGCTTAGGGCCTGGTAAGTACCAGCATGGTAGACTGGCTGGAATCCCGGGTGCAGTTGACATTTTAATCTGTTGCCGCCTTCCGCTCCGATTCGGAAAAGGATTTATTGATGCTTAAATCCACAATATACAGGGTGTGAAGCTGTCAACGGCCATCCTAAGCTGAACGTGTCTGCTCTCCTCAGATCGCAGACTGCTGCCCGGCAGATACCGGCGTGGGAGACTGGCTGGCAATCCAAGGTGCCATTGACATTTTGCTCTGTTGCCGCCTTCCTCTCCGATTAATAAAAATATTAATTGATGCTTAAATCCACAGTATACAAAGTGTGAAGCTGTCAACGGCCATCCTAAGCTGGACGCGCCTGCTCTCGTCAGATTGCAGACTGTTACCCAGCTTAGGGCCTGGTAAGTACCAGCATGGGAGACTGGCTGGGAATCCCGGGTGCAGTTGACATTTTAATCTGTTGCCGCCTTCCGCTCTGATTCGGAAAAGGATTTATTGATGCTTAAATGCACAGTATAAAGGGCGTGAAGCTGTCAACGGCCATCCTAAGCTGAACGCGCTTGCTCTCGTCAGAACGCAGACTGCTACCCAGCTTAGGGCCCGGTAAGTACCAGCATGGGAGACTGGCTGGGAATCCCAGGTGTTGTTGACATTTTGCTCTGTAGCCGCCTTCCGCTCCGATTCCGAAAAGGATTTATTGATGCTTAAATCCACAGTATACAGGTTGTGAAGCCGTCTACGGCTATCCTAAGCTGAATGTGCCTGTTCTTGTCAGATCGCAGACTGCTGCCCGGCAAGTACGGGCATGGGAGACTGGCTGGCAATCCAAGGTGCTATTGACATTTTGCTCTGTTGCCGCCTTCCTCTCTGATTCCGAAAAGGATTTATTGATGCTTAAATCAACAATATACAGGGTGTGAAGCTGTCAACGGCCATCCTAAGCCTGAACGTGCCTGCTCTCCTCAGATCGCAGACTGCTGCCCGGCAGTTACCGGCATGGGAGTCTGGCTGGCAATCCAAGGTGCCATTGACATTTTGCTCTGTTGCCGCCTTCCTCTCCGATTAATAAAAATATTTATTGATGCTTAAATCCACAATATACAAGGCGTGAAGATGTCAACGGCCATCCTAAGCTGAACGCGCCTGCTCTCGTCAGATCGCAGACGGCTACCCAGCTTAGGGCCCGGTAAGTACTGGCATGGGAGACTGGCTGGGAATCCCGGGTGCCGTTGACATTTTGCTCTTTTGCTGCCTTCCGCTCCAATTACGAAAAGAATTTATTGATGCTTAAATCCACAGTATACAAGGTGTGAAGCTGTCGACGGCCATCCTAAGCTTAACGCGCCTGCTCTCGTCAGATCGCAGACTGGTACAGATCTTAGGGCCCGGTAATTACCGGCATGGGACACTGGCTGGGAATCCCGGCTGCCGTTGACATTTTGCTCTGTTGCCGCCTTCCGTTCCGATTCTGAAAAGGATTTATTGATGCTTAAATGCACAGTATAAAGGGCGAGAAGCTGTCAACGGCCATCCTAAGCTGAAAGCGCCTGCTCTCGTCAGATCGCAGACTGCTACCCAGCTTAGGGCCCGGTAAGTACCAGCATGGGAGACTGGCTGGGAATCCCAGGTGTCGTTGACATTCTGCTCTGTTGCCGCCTTACGCTCCGATTCCGAAAAGGATTTATTGATGCTTAAATCCACAGTATACAGGGTGTGCAGATGTCTACGGCCATCCTAAGCTGAATGCGCCTGTTCTCGTCAGATCGCAGACTGCTACCCAGCTTCGGGCCTGGTAAGTACCAGCATGGGAGACTGGCTGGGAATCCCGAGTGCAGTTGACATTTTGCTCCGATTCCGAAAATAATTTATTGATGCTTAAATCCACAGTATACAAAGTGTGAAGCTGTCAACAGCCATCCTAAGCTGAACGTGCCTGCTCTCGTCAGATTGCAGACTGCTACCCAGCTTAGGGCCTGGTAAGTACCAGCATGGGAGACTGGCTGGAATCCTGGGTGCAGTTGACATTTTAATCTGTTGCCGCCATCCGCTCCGATTCGGAAAAGAATTTATTGATGCTTAAATCCACAATATACAACACGTGAAGATGTCAACGGCCATCCTAAGCTGAACGCGCCTGCTCTCGTCAGATTGCAGACTGCTACCCAGCTTAGGGCCCAGTAAGTACCGGCATGGGAGACTGGCTGGGAATCCCGGGTGCAGTTGACATTTTGCTCTGTTGCCGCCTTCCTCTCCGATTCCGAAAAGGATTTATTGGTGCTTAAATGCGCAGTATAAAAATCATGAAGCTGTCAATGGCCATCCTAAGCTGAATGCGCCTGTTCTCGTCAGATCGCAGACTGCTTCCCAGCTTCGGGCCTGGTAAGTACCAACATGGGAGACTGGCTGGGAATCCCGGGTGAAGTTGACATTTTGCTCTGTTTCGTCTCCGATTCCGAAAATTATTTATTGATGCTTAAATCCACAGTATACAAAGTGTGAAGCTGTCAACGGCCATCCTAAGCTGAACGCGCCTGCGCTCGTCAGATCGCAGAATGCTACTCAGCTTAGGGCCTGGTAAGTACCAGCATGGGAGACTGGCTGAGAATCCCGGTTGCCGTTGACGTTTTGCTCTGTTTCTGCTCCGATTCCGAAAATTATTTATTGATGCTTAAATCCACAGTATACAAAGTGTGAAGCTGTCAACGGCCATCCTAAGCTGAACGCGCCTGCTCTCGTCAGATCGCAGACTGTTACCCAGCTTAGGGCCCGGTAAGTACCAGCATGGGAGACTGGCTGGGAATCCCAGGTGTTGTTGACATTTTGCTCTGTAGCCGCCTTCCGCTTCGATTTCGAAAATGATTTATTGATGCTTAAATCCACAGTATACAGGGTGTGAAGCCGTCTACGGCTATCCTAAGCTGAATGTGCCTGTTCTTGTCAGATCGCAGACTGCTGCCCGGCAAGTACAGGCATGGGAGACTGGCTGGGAATCCAAGGTGCTATTGACATTTTGCTCTGTTGCCGCCTTCCTTTCCGATTCCGAAAAGGATTTATTGATGCTTAAATGCACAGTATAAAAAGCATGAAGCTGTCAATGGCCGTCGTAAGCTGAACGCGCCTGCTCTCGTCAGATCGCAGACTGCTACCCAGCTTACGGCCCGGTAAGTACTGGCATGGGAGACTTGCTGGGAATCCCAGGTGCCGTTGACATTTTGCTCTATTGCTGCCTTCCGCTCCGATTCCGAAAATAATTTATTGATGCTTAAATCCACAGTATACAAGGTGTGAAGCTGTCAACGGCCATCCTAAGCTTAACGCGCCTGCTCTCGTCAGATCGCAGACTGGTACAGATCTTAGGGCCCGGTAAGTACCGGCATGGGACACTGGCTGGGAATCCCGGCTGCCATTGACATTTTGCTCTGTTGCCGCCTTCCGCTCCGATTCGGAAAAGGATTTATTGATGCTTAAATGCACAGTATAAAGGGCGTGATGCTGTTAACGGCCATCCTAAGCTGAACGCGCCTGCTCTCATCAGATCGCAGACTGCTACCAAGCTTAGGGCCCGGTAAGTACCAGCATGGGAGACTGGCTGGGAATCCCAGGTGTTGTTGACATTTTGCTCTGTAGCCGCCTTCCGCTCCGATTCCGTAAAGGATTTATTGATGCTTAAATCCACAGTATACAGGGTTTGAAGCCGTCTACGGCTATCCTAAGCTGAATGTGCCTGTTCTTGTCAGATCGCAGACTGCTGCCCGGCACGTACGGGCATGGGAGACTGGCTGGCAATCCAAGGTGCTATTGACATTTTGCTCTGTTGCCGCCTTCCTCTCCGATTCCGAAAAGGATTTATTGATGCTTAAATGAACAGTATAAAAAGCATGAAGCTGTCAATGGCCATCCTAAGCTGAACGCGCCTGCTCTCGTCAGATCGCAGACTGCTACCCAGCTGAGGGCCCGGTAAGTACTGGCATGGGAGACTGGCTGGGAATCCCGGGTGCCGTTGACATTTTGCTCTATTGCTGCCTTCCGTTCCGATTCCGAAAAGGATTTATTGATGCTTAAATGCACAGTATAAAGGGCGGGAAGCTGTCAACGGCCATCCTAAGCTGAAAGCGCCTGCTCTCGTCAGATCGCAGAATGCTACCCAGCTTAGGGCCCGGTAAGTACCAGCATGGGAGACTGGCTGGGAATCCCAGGTGTTGTTGACATTTTGTTCTGTTGCCGCTCCGATTCCGAAAAGGATTTATTGATGCTTAAATCCACAGTATACAGGGTGTGAAGATGTCTACGGCCATCCTAAGCTGAATGTGCCTGTTCTCGTCAGATCGCAGACTGCTACCCAGCTTCGGGCCTGGTAAGTACCAGCATGGGAGACTGGCTGGGAATCCCGGCTGCCGTTGACATTTTGCTCTGTTTCTGCTCCGATTCCGAAAATTATTTATTGATGCTTAAATGCACAGTATAAAAAGCATGAAGCTGTCAATGGCCATCGTAAGCTGAACGCGCCTGCTCTCGTCAGATCGCAGACTGCTACCCAGCTTAGGGCCTGGTAAGTACCAGCATGGGAGACTGGCTGGGAAACCCGGGTGCAGTTGACATTTTGCTCTGTTTCTGCTCCGATTCCGAAAATTATTTATTGATGCTTAAATCCACAGTATACAAAGTGTGAAGCTGTCAACGGCCATCCTAAGCCTGAACGTGCCTGCTCTCCTCAGGTCGCAGACTGCTACCCAGCTTAGGGCCCAGTAAGTACCGGCATGGGTGACTGGCTGGGAATCCCGAGTGCAGTTGACATTTTGCTCTGTTGCCGCCTTCCGTTCCGATTCTGAAAAGGATTTATTGATGCTTAAATGCACAGTATAAAAAGCATGAAACTGTCAATGGCCATCCTAAGCTGAACGCGCCTGCTCTCTTTCCGATCCAATTCGGAAAAGGATCTATTGATGCTTAAATCCACAATATACAGGGTGTGAAGCTGTCAACGGCCATCCTAAGTCTGAACGTGCCTGCTGTCCTCAGATCGCAGACTGCTGCCCGGCAGATACCGGCATGGGAGACTGGCTGGCAATCCAAGGTGCCATTGACATTTTGCTCTGTTGCCGCCTTCTTCTCCGATTAATAAAAATATTTATTGATGCTTAAATCCACAATATACAAGGCATAAAGATGTCAACGGCCATCCTAAGCTGAACGCGCCTGCTCTCGTCAGATCGCAGCCTGCTACCCAGCTTAGGGCCCAGTAAGTAGCGGCATGGGAGACTGGCTGGGAATCCTGGGTGCAGTTGACATTTTGCTCTGTTGCCGCCTTCCGCTCCGATTCGGAAAATGATTTATTGATGCTTAAATGCACAGTATAAAGGGCGTGAAGCTGTCAACGGCCATCCTAAGCTGAACGTGCCTGCTCTCGTAAAATCGCACACTGCTACCTAGCTTAGGGCCCGGTAAGTACCAGCATGGGAGACTGGCTGGGAATCCCAGGTGTTGTTGACATTTTGCTCTGTAGCCGCCCTCCGCTCCGATTCCGAAAAGGATTTATTGATGCTTAAATCCACAGTATACAGGGTGTGAAGCCATCTACGGCTATCCTAAGCTGAATGTGCCTGTTCTTGTCAGATCGCAGACTGCTGCCCGGCAAGTACGGGCACGGGAGACTGGCTGGCAATCCAAGGTGCTATTGACATTTTGCTCTGTTGCCGCCTTCCTCTCCGATTCCGAAAAGGATTTATTGATGCTTAAATGCACAGTATAAAAAGCATGAAGCTGTCAATGGCCATCCTAATCTGAACGCGCCTGCTCTCGTCAGATCGCAGACTGCTACCCAGATTAGGGCCCAGTAAGTACTGGCATGGGAGACTGGCTGGGAATCCCGGGTGCCGTTGACATTTTGCTCTATTGCTGCCTTCCGCTCCGATTCCGAAAAGTATTTATTGATGCTTAAATCCACAGTATACAAGGTGTGAAGCTGTCGACGGCCATCCTAAGCTTAACGCGCCTGCTCTCGTCAGATCGCAGACTGGTACAGATCTTAGGGCCCGGTAAGTACCGGCATGAGACACTGGCTGGGAATCCCGGCTGCCGTTGACATTTTGCTCTGTTGCCTCCTTCCGTTCCGATTCCGAAAAGGATTTATTGATGCTTAAATGCACAGTATAAAGGGCGAGAAGCTGTAAACGGCCATCCTAAGCTGAACGCGCCTGCTTTCGTCAGATCGCAGACTGCTACCCAGCTTAGGGCCAGGTAAGTACCAGCATGGGAGACTGGCTGGGAATCCCAGGTGTCGTTGACATTTTGTTCTGTTGCCGCCATCCGCTCCGATTCCGAAAAGGATTTATTGATGCTTAAATCCACAGTATACAGGGTGTGAAGGTGTCTACGGCCATCCTAAGCTGAAAGCGCCTGCTCTCGTCAGATTGTAGACTGCTACCCAGCTTAGGGCCCGGTAAGTACCAGCATGGGAGACTGGCTGGGAATCCCAGGTGTTGTTGACATTTTGCTCTGTAGCCGCCTTCCGCTTCGATTCCGAAAAGGATTTATTGATGCTTAAATCCACAGTATACAGGGTGTGAAGCCGTCTTTGTCTATCCTAAGCTGAATGTGCCTGTTCTTGTCAGATTGCAGACTGCTGCCCGGCAAGTACGGGCATGGGAGACTGGCTGGCAATCCAAGGAACTATTGACATTTTGCTCTGTTGCAGCCTTCCTCTCCGATTCCGAAAAGGATTTATTGATGCTTAAATGCACAGTATAAAAAGCATGAAGCTGTCAATGGCCATCCTAAGCTGAACGCGCTTGCTCTCGTCAGATCGCAGATTGCTACCCAGCTTAGGGCCCGGTAAGTACTGGCATGGGAGACTGGCTGGGAATCCCAGGTGCCGTTGACATTTTGCTCTATTGCTGCCCTCCGCTCCGATTCCGAAAATAATTTATTGATGCTTAAATCAACAGTATACAAGGTGTGAAGCTGTCGACGGCCATCCTAAGCTTAACGCGCCTGCTCTCGTCAGATCGCAGACTGGTACAGATCTTAGGGCCCGGTAAGTACCGGCATGAGACACTGGCTGGGAATCCCGGCTGCCGTTGACATTTTGCTCTGTTGCCGCCTTCCGTTCCGATTCCGAAAAGGATTTATTGATGCTTAAATGCACAGTATAAAGTGCGAGAAGCTGTAAACGGCCATCCTAAGCTGAACGCGCCTGCTCTCGTCAGATCGCAGACTGGTACAGATCTTAGGGCCCGGTAAGTACCGGCATGGGACACTGGCTGGGAATCCCGGCTGCCGTTGACATTTTGCTCTGTTGCCGCCTTACGCTCCGATTCCGAAAAGGATTTATTGATGCTTAAATCCACAGTATACAGGGTGTGAAGATGTCTACGGCCATCCTAAGCTGAATGCGCCTGTTCTCGTCAGATCGCAGACTGCTTCCCAGCTTCGGGACTGGTAAGTACCAGCATGGGAGACTGGCTGGGAATCCCGGGTGCAGTTGACATTTTGCTCAGTTTCTGCTCCGATTCCGAAAATTATTTATTGATGCTTAAATCCACAGTATACAAAATGTGAAGCTGTCAACGGCCATCCTAAGCTGAAGGCGCCTGCTCTTGTCAGATCGCAGACTGCTACCCAGCTTAGGGCCCGGTAAGTACCAGCATGGGAGACTGGCTGGGAATCCCAGGTGTTGTTGACATTTTGCTCTGTTGCCGCCTTCCGCTCTGATTCCGAAAATAATTTATTGATGCTTAAATCCACAGTATACAAGGTGTGAAGCTGTCGACGGCCATCCTAAGCTTAACGCGCCTGCTCTCGTCAGATCGCAGACTGGTACAGATCTTAGGGCCCGGTAAGTACCGGCATGAGACACTGGATGGGAATCCCGGCTGCCGTTGACATTTTTCTCTGTTGCCGCCTTCTGTTCCGATTCCGAAAAGGATTTATTGATGCTTAAATGCACAGTATAAAGGGCGAGAAGCTGTCAACGGCCATCCTAAGCTGAACGAGCCTGCTCTCGTCAGATCGCAGACTGCTACACAGCTTAGGGCCCGGTAAGTACCAGCATGGGAGACTGGCTGGGAATCCCAGGTGTCGTTGACATTTTGTTCTGTTGCCGCCTTCCGCTCCGATTCCGAAAAGGATTTATTGATGCTTAAATTCACAGTATACAGGGTGTGAAGTTGTCTACGGCCATCCTAAGCTGAATGCGCCTGTTCTCGTCAGATCGCAGACTGCTACCCAGCTTCGGGCCTGGTAAGTACCAGCATGGGAGACTGCCTGGGAATCCCGGCTGCCGTTGACATCTTGCTCTGTTTCTGCTCCGATTTCGAAAATTATTTATTGATGCTTAAATCCACAGTATACAAAGTGTGAAGCTGTCAACGGCCATCCTAAGCTGAACGCGCCTGCTCTCATCAGATCGCAGTCTGCTACCCAGCTTAGGGCCCGGTAAGTACCAGCATTGTAGACTGGCTGGGAATCCCGGGTGCAGTTGACATTTTAATCTGTTGCCACCTTCCGCTCCGATTCGGAAAAGTATTTATTGATGCTTAAATCCACAATATACAGGGTGTGAAGCCGTCTACGGCTATCCTAAGCTGAATGTGCCTGTTCTTGTCAGATCGCAGACTGCTGCCCGGCAAGTACGGGCACGGGAGACTGGCTGGCAATCCAAGGTGCTATTGACATTTTGCTCTGTTGCCGCCTTCCTCTCCGATTCCGAAAAGGATTTATTGATGCTTAAATGCACAGTATAAAAAGCATGAAGCTGTCAATGGCCATCGTAAGCTGAACGCGCCTGCTCTCGTCAGATTGCAGACTGCTACCCAGCTTAGGGCCCGGAAAGTACTGGCATGGGAGACTGGCTGGGATTCCCAGGTGCCGTTGACATTTTGCTCTATTGCTGCCTTCCGATCCGATTCCGAAAAGAATTTATTGATGCTTAAATCCACAGTATACAAGGTGTGAAGCTGTCGACGGCCATCCTAAGCTTAACGCGCCTGCTCTCGTCAGATCGCAGACTGGTACAGATCTTAGGGCCCGGTAAGTACCGGCATGGGACACTGGCTGGGAATCCCGGCTGCCGTTGACATTTTGCTCTGTTGCCGCCTTCCGTTCCGATTCCGAAAAGGATTTATTGATGCTTAAATCCACAGTATACAGGGCATGAAGATGTCTTTGGCCATCCTAAGCTGAATGCGCCTGTTCTCATCAGATCGCAGACTGCTACCCAGCTTCGGACCTGGTAAGTACCAGCATGGGAGACTGACTGGGAATCCCGGGTGCAGTTGACATTTTGCTCTGTTTCTGCTCCGATTCCGAAAATTATTTATTGATGCTTAAATCCACAGTATACAAAGTGTGAAGCTGTCAACGGCCATCCTAAGCTGAACGCGCCTGCTCTCGTCAGATCGCAGACTGCTACCCAGCTTAGGGCCTGGTAAGTACCAGCATGGGAGACTGGCTGGGAATCCCGGGTGCAGTTGACATTTTAATCTGTTGCCGCCTTCCGCTCCGATTCGGAAAAGGATTTATTGATGCTTAAATCCACAATATACAGGGTGTGAAGCTGTCAACGGCCATCCTAAGCCTGAACGTGCCTGCTCTCCTCAGGTCGCAGACTGCTGCCCGGCAGTTAACGGCATGGGAGACTGGCTGGCAATCCAAGGTGCCATTGACATTTTGCTCTGTTGCCGCCTTCCTCTCCGATTAATAAAAATATTTATTGATGCTTAAATCCACAATTTACAAGGCGTGAAGATGTCAACGGCCATCCTAAGCTGAACGCGCCTGCTCTCATCAGATCGCAGACTGCTACCCAGCTTAGGGCCCAGTAAGTACCGGCATGGGTGACTGGCTGGGAATCCCGAGTGCAGTTGACATTTTGCTCTGTTGCCGCCTTCCGTTCTGATTCCGAAAATGATTTATTGATGCTTAAATGCACAGTATAAAAAGCATGAAGCTGTCAATGGCCATCCTAAGCTGAACGCGCCTGCTCTCGTCAGATCGCAGACTGCTACCCAGCTTAGGGCCTGGTAAGTACCAGCATGGGAGACTGGCTGGGAATCCCGGGTGAAGTTGACATTTTAATCTGTTGCCGCCTTCCGATCCAATTCGGAAAAGGATCTATTGATGCTTAAATCCACAATATACAGGGTGTGAAGCTGTCAACGGCCATCCTAAGCCATAACGTGCCTGCTGTCCTCAGATCGCAGACTGCTGCCCGGCAGATACCGGCATGGGAGACTGGCTGGCAATCCAAGGTGCCATTGACATTTTGCTCTGTTGCCGCCTTCTTCTCCGATTAATAAAAATATTTCTTGATGCTTAAATCCACAATATACAAGGCGTAAAGATGTCAACGGCCATCCTAAGCTGAACGCGCCTGCTCTCGTCAGATCGCAGACTGCTACCCAGCTTAGGGCCCAGTAAGTACCGGCATGGGAGACTGGCTGGGAATCCTGGGTGCAGTTGACATTTTGCTCTGTTGCCGCCTTCCGCTCCGATTCGGAAAATGATTTATTGATGCTTAAACGCACAGTATAAAGGGCGTGAAGCTGTCAACGGCCATCCTAAGCTGATCGTGCCTGCTCTCGTCAGATCGCAGACTGCTACCTAGCTTAGGGCCCGGTAAGTACCAGCATGGGAGACTGGCTGGGAATCCCAGGTGTTGTTGACATTTTGCTCTGTAGCCGCCTTCCGCTCCGATTCCGAAAAGGATTTATTGATGCTTAAAGCCACAGTATACAGGGTGTGAAGCCATTTACGGCTATCCTAAGCTGAATGTGCCTGTTCTTGTCAGATCGCAGACTGCTGCCCGGCAAGTACGGGCACGGGAGACTGGCTGGCAATCCAAGGTGCTATTGACATTTTGCTCTGTTGCCGCCTTCCTCTCCGATTCCGAAAAGGATTTATTGATGCTTAAATGCACAGTATAAAAAGCATGAAGCTGTCAATGGCCATCCTAATCTCAACGCGCCTGCTCTCGTCAGATCGCAGACTGCTACCCAGATTAGGGCCCAGTAAGTACTGGCATGGGAGACTGGCTGGGAATCCCGGGTGCCGTTGACATTTTGCTCTATTGCTGCCTTCCGCTCCGATTCCGAAAAGAATTTATTGATGCTTAAATCCACAGTATACAAGGTGTGAAGCTGTCGACGGCCATCCTAAGCTTAACGCGCCTGCTCTCGTCAGATCGCAGTCTGCTACCCAGCTTAGGGCCCAGTAAGTACCGGCATGGGAGACTGGCTGGGAATCCCGGGTGCAGTTGACATTTTGCTCTGTTGCCGCCTTCCTCTCCGATTCCGAAAAGGATTTACTGATGCTTAAATGCACAGTATAAAAAGCATGAAGCTGTCAACGGCCATCCTAAGCTGAACGCGCCTGCTCTCGTCAGATCGCAGACTGCTACCCAGCTTAGGGCCCGGTAAGTACTGGCAGGGGAGACTGGCTGGGAATCCCAGGTGCCGTTGACATTTTGCTCTATTGCTGCCTTCCGCTCCGATTCCGAAAAGAATTTATTGATGCTTAAATCCACAGTATACAAAGTGTGAAGCTGTCGACGGCCATCCTAAGCTTAACGCGCCTGCTCTTGTCAGATCGCAGACAGGTACAGATCTTAGGGCCCGGTAAGTACCGGCATGGGACACTGGCTGGGAATCCCGGCTGCCGTTGACATTTTGCTCTGTTGCCGCCTTCCGTTTCCAATTCCGAAAAGGATTTATTGATGCTTAAGTGCACAGTATAAAGGGCGAGAAGCTGTCAACGGCCTTAATAAGCTGAACGCGCCTGCTCTCGTCAGATTGCAGACTGCTACCCAGTTTAGGGCCCGGTAAGTACCAGCATGGGAGACTGGCTGGGAATCCCAGGTGTCGTTGACATTTTGCTCTGTTGCCGCCTTCTTCTCCGATTAATAAAAATATTTATTGATGCTTAAATCCACAATATACAAGGCGTAAAGATGTCAACGGCCATCCTAAGCTGAACGTGCCTGCTCTCGTAAAATCGCAGACTGCTACCTAGCTTAGGGCCCGGTAAGTACCAGCATGGGAGACTGGCTGGGAATCCCAGGTGTTGTTGACATTTTGCTCTGTAGCCGCCCTCCGCTCCGATTCCGAAAAGGATTTATTGATGCTTAAATCCACAGTATACAGGGTGTGAAGCCATCTACGGCTATCCTAAGCTGAATGTGCCTGTTCTTGTCAGATCGCAGACTGCTGCCCGGCAAGTACGGGCACGGGAGACTGGCTGGCAATCCAAGGTGCTATTGACATTTTGCTCTGTTGCCGCCTTCCTCTCCGATTCCGAAAAGGATTTATTGATGCTTAAATGCACAGTATAAAAAGCATGAAGCTGTCAATGGCCATCCTAATCTGAACGCGCCTGCTCTCGTCAGATCGCAGACTGCTACCCAGATTAGGGCCCAGTAAGTACTGGCATGGGAGACTGGCTGGGAATCCCGGGTGCCGTTGACATTTTGCTCTATTGCTGCCTTCCGCTCCGATTCCGAAAAGAATTTATTGATGCTTAAATCCACAGTATACAAGGTGTGAAGCTGTCGACGGCCATCCTAAGCTTAACGCGCCTGCTCTCGTCAGATCGCAGACTGGTACAGATCTTAGGGCCCGGTAAGTATCGGCATGAGACACTGGCTGGGAATCCCGGCTGCCGTTGACATTTTGCTCTGTTGCCTCCTTCCGTTCCGATTCCGAAAAGGATTTATTGATGCTTAAATGCACAGTTTAAAGGGCGAGAAGCTGTAAACGGCCATCCTAAGCTGAACGCGCCTGCTTTCGTCAGATCGCAGACTGCTACCCAGCTTAGGGCCAGGTAAGTACCAGCATGGGAGACTGGCTGGGAATCCCAGGTGTCGTTGACATTTTGTTCTGTTGCCGCCATCCGCTCCGATTCCGAAAAGGATTTATTGATGCTTAAATCCACAGTATACAGGGTGTGAAGGTGTCTACGGCCATCCTAAGCTGAATGCGCCTGTTCTCGTCAGATCGCAGACTGCTACCCAGCTTTGGGCCTGGTAAGTACCGACATGGGAGACTGGCTGGGAATCCCGGCTGCCGTTGACATTTTGCTCCGATTTCGAAAATTATTTATTGATGCTTAAATCCACAGTATACAAAGTGTGAAGCTGTCAACGGCCATCCTAAGCTGAAAGCGCCTGCTCTCGTCAGATTGTAGACTGCTACCCAGCTTAGGGCCCGGTAAGTACCAGCATGGGAGACTGGCTGGGAATCCCAGGTGTTGTTGACATTTTGCTCTGTAGCCGCCTTCCGCTTCGATTCCGAAAAGGATTTATTGATGCTTAAATCCACAGTATACAGGGTGTGAAGCCGTCTTTGTCTATCCTAAGCTGAATGTGCCTGTTCTTGTCAGATTGCAGACTGCTGCCCGGCAAGTACGGGCATGGGAGACTGGCTGGCAATCCAAGGAACTATTGACATTTTGCTCTGTTGCCGCCTTCCTCTCCGATTCCGAAAAGGATTTATTGATGCTTAAATGCACAGTATAAAAAGCATGAAGCTGTCAATGGCCATCCTAAGCTGAACGCGCCTGCTCTCGTCAGATTGCAGATTGCTACCCAGCTTAGGGCCCGGTAAGTACTGGCATGGGAGACTGGCTGGGAATCCCAGGTGCCGTTGACATTTTGCTCTATTGCTGCCCTCCGCTCCGATTCCGAAAATAATTTATTGATGCTTAAATCAACAGTATACAAGGTGTGAAGCTGTCGACGGCCATCCTAAGCTTAACGCGCCTGCTCTCGTCAGATCGCAGACTGGTACAGATCTTAGGGCCCGGTAAGTACCGGCATGAGACACTGGCTGGGAATCCCGGCTGCCGTTGACATTTTGCTCTGTTGCCGCCTTCCGTTCCGATTCCGAAAAGGATTTATTGATGCTTAAATGCACAGTATAAAGGGCGAGAAGCTGTAAACGGCCATCCTAAGCTGAACGCGCCTGCTCTCGTCAGATCGCAGACTGGTACAGATCTTAGGGCCCGGTAAGTACCGGCATGGGACACTGGCTGGGAATCCCGGCTGCCGTTGACATTTTGCTCTGTTGCCGCCTTACGCTCCGATTCCGAAAAGGATTTATTGATGCTTAAATCCACAGTATACAGGGTGTGAAGATGTCTACGGCCATCCTAAGCTGAATGCGCCTGTTCTCGTCAGATCGCAGACTGCTTCCCAGCTTCGGGACTGGTAAGTACCAGCATGGGAGACTGGCTGGGAATCCCGGGTGCAGTTGACATTTTGCTCAGTTTCTGCTCCGATTCCGAAAATTATTTATTGATGCTTAAATCCACAGTATACAAAATGTGAAGCTGTCAACGGCCATCCTAAGCTGAAGGCGCCTGCTCTTGTCAGATCGCAGACTGCTACCCAGCTTAGGGCCCGGTAAGTACCAGCATGGGAGACTGGCTGGGAATCCCAGGTGTTGTTGACATTTTGCTCTGTTGCCGCCTTCCGCTCTGATTCCGAAAATAATTTATTGATGCTTAAATCCACAGTATACAAGGTGTGAAGCTGTCGACGGCCATCCTAAGCTTAACGCGCCTGCTCTCGTCAGATCGCAGACTGGTACAGATCTTAGGGCCCGGTAAGTACCGGCATGAGACACTGGATGGGAATCCCGGCTGCCGTTGACATTTTTCTCTGTTGCCGCCTTCTGTTCCGATTCCGAAAAGGATTTATTGATGCTTAAATGCACAGTATAAAGGGCGAGAAGCTGTCAACGGCCATCCTAAGCTGAACGAGCCTGCTCTCGTCAGATCGCAGACTGCTACACAGCTTAGGGCCCGGTAAGTACCAGCATGGGAGACTGGCTGGGAATCCCAGGTGTCGTTGACATTTTGTTCTGTTGCCGCCTTCCGCTCCGATTCCGAAAAGGATTTATTGATGCTTAAATTCACAGTATACAGGGTGTGAAGTTGTCTACGGCCATCCTAAGCTGAATGCGCCTGTTCTCGTCAGATCGCAGACTGCTACCCAGCTTCGGGCCTGGTAAGTACCAGCATGGGAGACTGCCTGGGAATCCCGGCTGCCGTTGACATCTTGCTCTGTTTCTGCTCCGATTTCGAAAATTATTTATTGATGCTTAAATCCACAGTATACAAAGTGTGAAGCTGTCAACGGCCATCCTAAGCTGAACGCGCCTGCTCTCATCAGATCGCAGTCTGCTACCCAGCTTAGGGCCCGGTAAGTACCAGCATTGTAGACTGGCTGGGAATCCCGGGTGCAGTTGACATTTTAATCTGTTGCCACCTTCCGCTCCGATTCGGAAAAGGATTTATTGATGCTTAAATCCACAATATACAGGGTGTGAAGCCGTCTACGGCTATCCTAAGCTGAATGTGCCTGTTCTTGTCAGATCGCAGACTGCTGCCCGGCAAGTACGGGCACGGGAGACTGGCTGGCAATCCAAGGTGCTATTGACATTTTGCTCTGTTGCCGCCTTCCTCTCCGATTCCGAAAAGGATTTATTGATGCTTAAATGCACAGTATAAAAAGCATGAAGCTGTCAATGGCCATCGTAAGCTGAACGCGCCTGCTCTCGTCAGATTGCAGACTGCTACCCAGCTTAGGGCCCGGTAAGTACTGGCATGGGAGACTGGCTGGGATTCCCAGGTGCCGTTGACATTTTGCTCTATTGCTGCCTTCCGATCCGATTCCGAAAAGAATTTATTGATGCTTAAATCCACAGTATACAAGGTGTGAAGCTGTCGACGGCCATCCTAAGCTTAACGCGCCTGCTCTCGTCAGATCGCAGACTGGTACAGATCTTAGGGCCCGGTAAGTACCGGCATGGGACACTGGCTGGGAATCCCGGCTGCCGTTGACATTTTGCTCTGTTGCCGCCTTCCGTTCCGATTCCGAAAAGGATTTATTGATGCTTAAATCCACAGTATACAGGGCATGAAGATGTCTTTGGCCATCCTAAGCTGAATGCGCCTGTTCTCATCAGATCGCAGACTGCTACCCAGCTTCGGACCTGGTAAGTACCAGCATGGGAGACTGACTGGGAATCCCGGGTGCAGTTGACATTTTGCTCTGTTTCTGCTCCGATTCCGAAAATTATTTATTGATGCTTAAATCCACAGTATACAAAGTGTGAAGCTGTCAACGGCCATCCTAAGCTGAACGCGCCTGCTCTCGTCAGATCGCAGACTGCTACCCAGCTTAGGGCCTGGTAAGTACCAGCATGGGAGACTGGCTGGGAATCCCGGGTGCAGTTGACATTTTAATCTGTTGCCGCCTTCCGCTCCGATTCGGAAAAGGATTTATTGATGCTTAAATCCACAATATACAGGGTGTGAAGCTGTCAACGGCCATCCTAAGCCTGAACGTGCCTGCTCTCCTCAGGTCGCAGACTGCTGCCCGGCAGTTAACGGCATGGGAGACTGGCTGGCAATCCAAGGTGCCATTGACATTTTGCTCTGTTGCCGCCTTCCTCTCCGATTAATAAAAATATTTATTGATGCTTAAATCCACAATTTACAAGGCATGAAGATGTCAACGGCCATCCTAAGCTGAACGCGCCTGCTCTCATCAGATCGCAGACTGCTACCCAGCTTAGGGCCCAGTAAGTACCGGCATGGGTGACTGGCTGGGAATCCCGAGTGCAGTTGACATTTTGCTCTGTTGCCGCCTTCCGTTCTGATTCCGAAAATGATTTATTGATGCTTAAATGCACAGTATAAAAAGCATGAAGCTGTCAATGGCCATCCTAAGCTGAACGCGCCTGCTCTCGTCAGATCGCAGACTGCTACCCAGCTTAGGGCCTGGTAAGTACCAGCATGGGAGACTGGCTGGGAATCCCGGGTGAAGTTGACATTTTAATCTGTTGCCGCCTTCCGATCCAATTCGGAAAAGGATCTATTGATGCTTAAATCCACAATATACAGGGTGTGAAGCTGTCAACGGCCATCCTAAGCCTGAACGTGCCTGCTGTCCTCAGATCGCAGACTGCTTCCCGGCAGATACCGGCATGGGAGACTGGCTGGCAATCCAAGGTGCCATTGACATTTTGCTCTGTTGCCGCCTTCTTCTCCGATTAATAAAAATATTTATTGATGCTTAAATCCACAATATACAAGGCGTAAAGATGTCAACGGCCATCCTAAGCTGAACGCGCCTGCTCTCGTCAGATCGCAGACTGCTACCCAGCTTAGGGCCCAGTAAGTACCGGCATGGGAGACTGGCTGGGAATCCTGGGTGCAGTTGACATTTTGCTCTGTTGCCGCCTTCCGCTCCGATTCGGAAAATGATTTATTGATGCTTAAACGCACAGTATAAAGGGCGTGAAGCTGTCAACGGCCATCCTAAGCTGATCGTGCCTGCTCTCGTCAGATCGCAGACTGCTACCTAGCTTAGGGCCCGGTAAGTACCAGCATGGGAGACTGGCTGGGAATCCCAGGTGTTGTTGACATTTTGCTCTGTAGCCGCCTTCCGCTCCGATTCCGAAAAGGATTTATTGATGCTTAAATCCACAGTATACAGGGTGTGAAGCCATCTACGGCTATCCTAAGCTGAATGTGCCTGTTCTTGTCAGATCGCAGACTGCTGCCCGGCAAGTACGGGCACGGGAGACTGGCTGGCAATCCAAGGTGCTATTGACATTTTGCTCTGTTGCCGCCTTCCTCTCCGATTCCGAAAAGGATTTATTGATGCTTAAATGCACAGTATAAAAAGCATGAAGCTGTCAATGGCCATCCTAATCTCAACGCGCCTGCTCTCGTCAGATCGCAGACTGCTACCCAGATTAGGGCCCAGTAAGTACTGGCATGGGAGACTGGCTGGGAATCCCGGGTGCCGTTGACATTTTGCTCTATTGCTGCCTTCCGCTCCGATTCCGAAAAGAATTTATTGATGCTTAAATCCACAGTATACAAGGTGTGAAGCTGTCGACGGCCATCCTAAGCTTAACGCGCCTGCTCTCATCAGATCGCAGACTGCTACCCAGCTTAGGGCCCAGTAAGTACCGGCATGGGAGACTGGCTGGGAATCCCGGGTGCAGTTGACATTTTGCTCTGTTGCCGCCTTCCTCTCCGATTCCGAAAAGGATTTACTGATGCTTAAATGCACAGTATAAAAAGCATGAAGCTGTCAACGGCCATCCTAAGCTGAACGCGCCTGCTCTCGTCAGATCGCAGACTGCTACCCAGCTTAGGGCCCGGTAAGTACTGGCAGGGGAGACTGGCTGGGAATCCCAGGTGCCGTTGACATTTTGCTCTATTGCTGCCTTCCGCTCCGATTCCGAAAAGAATTTATTGATGCTTAAATCCACAGTATACAAAGTGTGAAGCTGTCGACGGCCATCCTAAGCTTAACGCGCCTGCTCTTGTCAGATCGCAGACAGGTACAGATCTTAGGGCCCGGTAAGTACCGGCATGGGACACTGGCTGGGAATCCCGGCTGCCGTTGACATTTTGCTCTGTTGCCGCCTTCCGTTTCCAATTCCGAAAAGGATTTATTGATGCTTAAGTGCACAGTATAAAGGGCGAGAAGCTGTCAACGGCCTTAATAAGCTGAACGCGCCTGCTCTCGTCAGATTGCAGACTGCTACCCAGTTTAGGGCCCGGTAAGTACCAGCATGGGAGACTGGCTGGGAATCCCAGGTGTCGTTGACATTTTGCTCTGTTGCCGCCTTCTTCTCCGATTAATAAAAATATTTATTGATGCTTAAATCCACAATATACAAGGCGTAAAGATGTCAACGGCCATCCTAAGCTGAACGTGCCTGCTCTCGTAAAATCGCAGACTGCTACCTAGCTTAGGGCCCGGTAAGTACCAGCATGGGAGACTGGCTGGGAATCCCAGGTGTTGTTGACATTTTGCTCTGTAGCCGCCCTCCGCTCCGATTCCGAAAAGGATTTATTGATGCTTAAATCCACAGTATACAGGGTGTGAAGCCATCTACGGCTATCCTAAGCTGAATGTGCCTGTTCTTGTCAGATCGCAGACTGCTGCCCGGCAAGTACGGGCACGGGAGACTGGCTGGCAATCCAAGGTGCTATTGACATTTTGCTCTGTTGCCGCCTTCCTCTCCGATTCCGAAAAGGATTTATTGATGCTTAAATGCACAGTATAAAAAGCATGAAGCTGTCAATGGCCATCTTAATCTGAACGCGCCTGCTCTCGTCAGATCGCAGACTGCTACCCAGATTAGGGCCCAGTAAGTACTGGCATGGGAGACTGGCTGGGAATCCCGGGTGCCGTTGACATTTTGCTCTGTTGCCGCCTTCCGTTTCCAATTCCGAAAAGGATTTATTGATGCTTAAGTGCACAGTATAAAGGGCGAGAAGCTGTCAACGGCCTTAATAAGCTGAACGCGCCTGCTCTCGTCAGATTGCAGACTGCTACCCAGTTTAGGGCCCGGTAAGTACCAGCATGGGAGACTGGCTGGGAATCCCAGGTGTCGTTGACATTTTGCTCTGTTGCCGCCTTCTTCTCCGATTAATAAAAATATTTATTGATGCTTAAATCCACAATATACAAGGCGTAAAGATGTCAACGGCCATCCTAAGCTGAACGTGCCTGCTCTCGTAAAATCGCAGACTGCTACCTAGCTTAGGGCCCGGTAAGTACCAGCATGGGAGACTGGCTGGGAATCCCAGGTGTTGTTGACATTTTGCTCTGTAGCCGCCCTCCGCTCCGATTCCGAAAAGGATTTATTGATGCTTAAATCCACAGTATACAGGGTGTGAAGCCATCTACGGCTATCCTAAGCTGAATGTGCCTGTTCTTGTCAGATCGCAGACTGCTGCCCGGCAAGTACGGGCACGGGAGACTGGCTGGCAATCCAAGGTGCTATTGACATTTTGCTCTGTTGCCGCCTTCCTCTCCGATTCCGAAAAGGATTTATTGATGCTTAAATGCACAGTATAAAAAGCATGAAGCTGTCAATGGCCATCCTAATCTGAACGCGCCTGCTCTCGTCAGATCGCAGACTGCTACCCAGATTAGGGCCCAGTAAGTACTGGCATGGGAGACTGGCTGGGAATCCCGGGTGCCGTTGACATTTTGCTCTATTGCTGCCTTCCGCTCCGATTCCGAAAAGAATTTATTGATGCTTAAATCCACAGTATACAAGGTGTGAAGCTGTCGACGGCCATCCTAAGCTTAACGCGCCTGCTCTCGTCAGATCGCAGACTGGTACAGATCTTAGGGCCCGGTAAGTATCGGCATGAGACACTGGCTGGGAATCCCGGCTGCCGTTGACATTTTGCTCTGTTGCCTCCTTCCGTTCCGATTCCGAAAAGGATTTATTGATGCTTAAATGCACAGTTTAAAGGGCGAGAAGCTGTAAACGGCCATCCTAAGCTGAACGCGCCTGCTTTCGTCAGATCGCAGACTGCTACCCAGCTTAGGGCCAGGTAAGTACCAGCATGGGAGACTGGCTGGGAATCCCAGGTGTCGTTGACATTTTGTTCTGTTGCCGCCATCCGCTCCGATTCCGAAAAGGATTTATTGATGCTTAAATCCACAGTATACAGGGTGTGAAGGTGTCTGCGGCCATCCTAAGCTGAATGCGCCTGTTCTCGTCAGATCGCAGACTGCTACCCAGCTTTGGGCCTGGTAAGTACCGGCATGGGAGACTGGCTGGGAATCCCGGCTGCCGTTGACATTTTCCTCCGATTTCGAAAATTATTTATTGATGCTTAAATCCACAGTATACAAAGTGTGAAGCTGTCAACGGCCATCCTAAGCTGAAAGCGCCTGCTCTCGTCAGATTGTAGACTGCTACCCAGCTTAGGGCCCGGTAAGTACCAGCATGGGAGACTGGCTGGGAATCCCAGGTGTTGTTGACATTTTGCTCTGTAGCCGCCTTCCGCTTCGATTCCGAAAAGGATTTATTGATGCTTAAATCCACAGTATACAGGGTGTGAAGCCGTCTTTGTCTATCCTAAGCTGAATGTGCCTGTTCTTGTCAGATTGCAGACTGCTGCCCGGCAAGTACGGGCATGGGAGACTGGCTGGCAATCCAAGGAACTATTGACATTTTGCTCTGTTGCCGCCTTCCTCTCCGATTCCGAAAAGGATTTATTGATGCTTAAAAGCACAGTATAAAAATCATGAAGCTGTCAATGGCCATCCTAAGCTGAACGCGCCTGCTTTCGTCAGATCGCAGACTGCTACCCAGCTTAGGGCCAGGTAAGTACCAGCATGGGAGACTGGCTGGGAATCCCAGGTGTCGTTGACATTTTGTTCTGTTGCCGCCATCCGCTCCGATTCCGAAAAGGATTTATTGATGCTTAAATCCACAGTATACAGGGTGTGAAGGTGTCTGCGGCCATCCTAAGCTGAATGCGCCTCTTCTCGTCAGATCGCAGACTGCTACCCAGCTTTGGGCCTGGTAAGTACCGGCATGGGAGACTGGCTGGGAATCCCGGCTGCCTTTGACATTTTCCTCCGATTTCGAAAATTATTTATTGATGCTTAAATCCACAGTATACAAAGTGTGAAGCTGTCAACGGCCATCCTAAGCTGAAAGCGCCTGCTCTCGTCAGATTGTAGACTGCTACCCAGCTTAGGGCCCGGTAAGTACCAGCATGGGAGACTGGCTGGGAATCCCAGGTGTTGTTGACATTTTGCTCTGTAGCCGCCTTCCGCTTCGATTCCGAAAAGGATTTATTGATGCTTAAATCCACAGTATACAGGGTGTGAAGCCGTCTTTGTCTATCCTAAGCTGAATGTGCCTGTTCTTGTCAGATTGCAGACTGCTGCCCGGCAAGTACGGGCATGGGAGACTGGCTGGCAATCCAAGGAACTATTGACATTTTGCTCTGTTGCCGCCTTCCTCTCCGATTCCGAAAAGGATTTATTGATGCTTAAAAGCACAGTATAAAAATCATGAAGCTGTCAATGGCCATCCTAAGCTGAACGCGCCTGCTCTCGTCAGATCGCAGATTGCTACCCAGCTTAGGGCCCGGTAAGTACTGGCATGGGAGACTGGCTGGGAATCCCAGGTGCCGTTGACATTTTGCTCTATTGCTGCCCTCCGCTCCGATTCCGAAAATAATTTATTGATGCTTAAATCAACAGTATACAAGGTGTGAAGCTGTCGACGGCCATCCTAAGCTTAACGCGCCTGCTCTCGTCAGATCGCAGACTGGTACAGATCTTAGGGCCCGGTAAGTACCGGCATGAGACACTGGCTGGGAATCCCGGCTGCCGTTGACATTTTGCTCTGTTGCCGCCTTCCGTTCCGATTCCGAAAAGGATTTATTGATGCTTAAATGCACAGTATAAAGGGCGAGAAGCTGTAAACGGCCATCCTAAGCTGAACGCGCCTGCTCTCGTCAGATCGCAGACTGGTACAGATCTTAGGGCCCGGTAAGTACCGGCATGGGACACTGGCTGGGAATCCCGGCTGCCGTTGACATTTTGCTCTGTTGCCGCCTTACGCTCCGATTCCGAAAAGGATTTATTGATGCTTAAATCCACAGTATACAGGGTGTGAAGATGTCTACGGCCATCCTAAGCTGAATGCGCCTGTTCTCGTCAGATCGCAGACTGCTTCCCAGCTTCGGGACTGGTAAGTACCAGCATGGGAGACTGGCTGGGAATCCCGGGTGCAGTTGACATTTTGCTCAGTTTCTGCTCCGATTCCGAAAATTATTTATTGATGCTTAAATCCACAGTATACAAAATGTGAAGCTGTCAACGGCCATCCTAAGCTGAAGGCGCCTGCTCTTGTCAGATCGCAGACTGCTACCCAGCTTAGGGCCCGGTAAGTACCAGCATGGGAGACTGGCTGGGAATCCCAGGTGTTGTTGACATTTTGCTCTGTTGCCGCCTTCCGCTCTGATTCCGAAAATAATTTATTGATGCTTAAATCCACAGTATACAAGGTGTGAAGCTGTCGACGGCCATCCTAAGCTTAACGCGCCTGCTCTCGTCAGATCGCAGACTGGTACAGATCTTAGGGCCCGGTAAGTACCGGCATGAGACACTGGATGGGAATCCCGGCTGCCGTTGACATTTTTCTCTGTTGCCGCCTTCTGTTCCGATTCCGAAAAGGATTTATTGATGCTTAAATGCACAGTATAAAGGGCGAGAAGCTGTCAACGGCCATCCTAAGCTGAACGAGCCTGCTCTCGTCAGATCGCAGACTGCTACACAGCTTAGGGCCCGGTAAGTACCAGCATGGGAGACTGGCTGGGAATCCCAGGTGTCGTTGACATTTTGTTCTGTTGCCGCCTTCCGCTCCGATTCCGAAAAGGATTTATTGATGCTTAAATTCACAGTATACAGGGTGTGAAGATGTCTACGGCCATCCTAAGCTGAATGCGCCTGTTCTCGTCAGATCGCAGACTGCTACCCAGCTTCGGGCCTGGTAAGTACCAGCATGGGAGACTGCCTGGGAATCCCGGCTGCCGTTGACATTTTGCTCTGTAGCCGCCTTCCGCTTCGATTCCGAAAAGGATTTATTGATGCTTAAATCCACAGTATACAGGGTGTGAAGCCGTCTTTGTCTATCCTAAGCTGAATGTGCCTGTTCTTGTCAGATTGCAGACTGCTGCCCGGCAAGTACGGGCATGGGAGACTGGCTGGCAATCCAAGGAACTATTGACATTTTGCTCTGTTGCCGCCTTCCTCTCCGATTCCGAAAAGGATTTATTGATGCTTAAATGCACAGTATAAAAAGCATGAAGCTGTCAATGGCCATCCTAAGCTGAACGCGCCTGCTCTCGTCAGATCGCAGATTGCTACCCAGCTTAGGGCCCGGTAAGTACTGGCATGGGAGACTGGCTGGGAATCCCAGGTGCCGTTGACATTTTGCTCTATTGCTGCCCTCCGCTCCGATTCCGAAAATAATTTATTGATGCTTAAATCAACAGTATACAAGGTGTGAAGCTGTCGACGGCCATCCTAAGCTTAACGCGCCTGCTCTCGTCAGATCGCAGACTGGTACAGATCTTAGGGCCCGGTAAGTACCGGCATGAGACACTGGCTGGGAATCCCGGCTGCCGTTGACATTTTGCTCTGTTGCCGCCTTCCGTTCCGATTCCGAAAAGGATTTATTGATGCTTAAATGCACAGTATAAAGGGCGAGAAGCTGTAAACGGCCATCCTAAGCTGAACGCGCCTGCTCTCGTCAGATCGCAGACTGGTACAGATCTTAGGGCCCGGTAAGTACCGGCATGGGACACTGGCTGGGAATCCCGGCTGCCGTTGACATTTTGCTCTGTTGCCGCCTTACGCTCCGATTCCGAAAAGGATTTATTGATGCTTAAATCCACAGTATACAGGGTGTGAAGATGTCTACGGCCATCCTAAGCTGAATGCGCCTGTTCTCGTCAGATCGCAGACTGCTTCCCAGCTTCGGGACTGGTAAGTACCAGCATGGGAGACTGGCTGGGAATCCCGGGTGCAGTTGACATTTTGCTCAGTTTCTGCTCCGATTCCGAAAATTATTTATTGATGCTTAAATCCACAGTATACAAAATGTGAAGCTGTCAACGGCCATCCTAAGCTGAAGGCGCCTGCTCTTGTCAGATCGCAGACTGCTACCCAGCTTAGGGCCCGGTAAGTACCAGCATGGGAGACTGGCTGGGAATCCCAGGTGTTGTTGACATTTTGCTCTGTTGCCGCCTTCCGCTCTGATTCCGAAAATAATTTATTGATGCTTAAATCCACAGTATACAAGGTGTGAAGCTGTCGACGGCCATCCTAAGCTTAACGCGCCTGCTCTCGTCAGATCGCAGACTGGTACAGATCTTAGGGCCCGGTAAGTACCGGCATGAGACAATGGATGGGAATCCCGGCTGCCGTTGACATTTTTCTCTGTTGCCGCCTTCTGTTCCGATTCCGAAAAGGATTTATTGATGCTTAAATGCACAGTATAAAGGGCGAGAAGCTGTCAACGGCCATCCTAAGCTGAACGAGCCTGCTCTCGTCAGATCGCAGACTGCTACACAGCTTAGGGCCCGGTAAGTACCAGCATGGGAGACTGGCTGGGAATCCCAGGTGTCGTTGACATTTTGTTCTGTTGCCGCCTTCCGCTCCGATTCCGAAAAGGATTTATTGATGCTTAAATTCACAGTATACAGGGTGTGAAGATGTCTACGGCCATCCTAAGCTGAATGCGCCTGTTCTCGTCAGATCGCAGACTGCTACCCAGCTTCGGGCCTGGTAAGTACCAGCATGGGAGACTGCCTGGGAATCCCGGCTGCCGTTGACATTTTGCTCTGCTTCTGCTCCGATTTCGAAAATTATTTATTGATGCTTAAATCCACAGTATACAAAGTGTGAAGCTGTCAACGGCCATCCTAAGCTGAACGCGCCTGCTCTCATCAGATCGCAGTCTGCTACCCAGCTTAGGGCCCGGTAAGTACCAGCATTGTAGACTGGCTGGGAATCCCGGGTGCAGTTGACATTTTAATCTGTTGCCACCTTCCGCTCCGATTCGGAAAAGGATTTATTGATGCTTAAATCCACAATATACAGGGTGTGAAGCCGTCTACGGCTATCCTAAGCTGAATGTGCCTGTTCTTGTCAGATCGCAGACTGCTGCCCGGCAAGTACGGGCACGGGAGACTGGCTGGCAATCCAAGGTGCTATTGACATTTTGCTCTGTTGCCGCCTTCCTCTCCGATTCCGAAAAGGATTTATTGATGCTTAAATGCACAGTATAAAAAGCATGAAGCTGTCAATGGCCATCGTAAGCTGAACGCGCCTGCTCTCGTCAGATTGCAGACTGCTACCCAGCTTAGGGCCCGGTAAGTACTGGCATGGGAGACTGGCTGGGATTCCCAGGTGCCGTTGACATTTTGCTCTATTGCTGCCTTCCGATCCGATTCCGAAAAGAATTTATTGATGCTTAAATCCACAGTATACAAGGTGTGAAGCTGTCGACGGCCATCCTAAGCTTAACGCGCCTGCTCTCGTCAGATCGCAGACTGGTACAGATCTTAGGGCCCGGTAAGTACCGGCATGGGACACTGGCTGGGAATCCCGGCTGCCGTTGACATTTTGCTCTGTTGCCGCCTTCCGTTCCGATTCCGAAAAGGATTTATTGATGCTTAAATCCACAGTATACAGGGCATGAAGATGTCTTTGGCCATCCTAAGCTGAATGCGCCTGTTCTCATCAGATCGCAGACTGCTACCCAGCTTCGGACCTGGTAAGTACCAGCATGGGAGACTGACTGGGAATCCCGGGTGCAGTTGACATTTTGCTCTGTTTCTGCTCCGATTCCGAAAATTATTTATTGATGCTTAAATCCACAGTATACAAAGTGTGAAGCTGTCAACGGCCATCCTAAGCTGAACGCGCCTGCTCTCGTCAGATCGCAGACTGCTACCCAGCTTAGGGCCTGGTAAGTACCAGCATGGGAGACTGGCTGGGAATCCCGGGTGCAGTTGACATTTTAATCTGTTGCCGCCTTCCGCTCCGATTCGGAAAAGGATTTATTGATGCTTAAATCCACAATATACAGGGTGTGAAGCCGTCTACGGCTATCCTAAGCTGAATGTGCCTGTTCTTGTCAGATCGCAGACTGCTGCCCGGCAAGTACGGGCACGGGAGACTGGCTGGCAATCCAAGGTGCTATTGACATTTTGCTCTGTTGCCGCCTTCCTCTCCGATTCCGAAAAGGATTTATTGATGCTTAAATGCACAGTATAAAAAGCATGAAGCTGTCAATGGCCATCGTAAGCTGAACGCGCCTGCTCTCGTCAGATTGCAGACTGCTACCCAGCTTAGGGCCCGGTAAGTACTGGCATGGGAGACTGGCTGGGATTCCCAGGTGCCGTTGACATTTTGCTCTATTGCTGCCTTCCGATCCGATTCCGAAAAGAATTTATTGATGCTTAAATCCACAGTATACAAGGTGTGAAGCTGTCGACGGCCATCCTAAGCTTAACGCGCCTGCTCTCGTCAGATCGCAGACTGGTACAGATCTTAGGGCCCGGTAAGTACCGGCATGGGACACTGGCTGGGAATCCCGGCTGCCGTTGACATTTTGCTCTGTTGCCGCCTTCCGTTCCGATTCCGAAAAGGATTTATTGATGCTTAAATCCACAGTATACAGGGCATGAAGATGTCTTTGGCCATCCTAAGCTGAATGCGCCTGTTCTCATCAGATCGCAGACTGCTACCCAGCTTCGGACCTGGTAAGTACCAGCATGGGAGACTGACTGGGAATCCCGGGTGCAGTTGACATTTTGCTCTGTTTCTGCTCCGATTCCGAAAATTATTTATTGATGCTTAAATCCACAGTATACAAAGTGTGAAGCTGTCAACGGCCATCCTAAGCTGAACGCGCCTGCTCTCGTCAGATCGCAGACTGCTACCCAGCTTAGGGCCTGGTAAGTACCAGCATGGGAGACTGGCTGGGAATCCCGGGTGCAGTTGACATTTTAATCTGTTGCCGCCTTCCGCTCCGATTCGGAAAAGGATTTATTGATGCTTAAATCCACAATATACAGGGTGTGAAGCTGTCAACGGCCATCCTAAGCCTGAACGTGCCTGCTCTCCTCAGGTCGCAGACTGCTGCCCGGCAGTTAACGGCATGGGAGACTGGCTGGCAATCCAAGGTGCCATTGACATTTTGCTCTGTTGCCGCCTTCCTCTCCGATTAATAAAAATATTTATTGATGCTTAAATCCACAATTTACAAGGCGTGAAGATGTCAACGGCCATCCTAAGCTGAACGCGCCTGCTCTCATCAGATCGCAGACTGCTACCCAGCTTAGGGCCCAGTAAGTACCGGCATGGGTGACTGGCTGGGAATCCCGAGTGCAGTTGACATTTTGCTCTGTTGCCGCCTTCCGTTCTGATTCCGAAAATGATTTATTGATGCTTAAATGCACAGTATAAAAAGCATGAAGCTGTCAATGGCCATCCTAAGCTGAACGCGCCTGCTCTCGTCAGATCGCAGACTGCTACCCAGCTTAGGGCCTGGTAAGTACCAGCATGGGAGACTGGCTGGGAATCCCGGGTGAAGTTGACATTTTAATCTGTTGCCGCCTTCCGATCCAATTCGGAAAAGGATCTATTGATGCTTAAATCCACAATATACAGGGTGTGAAGCTGTCAACGGCCATCCTAAGCCTGAACGTGCCTGCTGTCCTCAGATCGCAGACTGCTGCCCGGCAGATACCGGCATGGGAGACTGGCTGGCAATCCAAGGTGCCATTGACATTTTGCTCTGTTGCCGCCTTCTTCTCCGATTAATAAAAATATTTATTGATGCTTAAATCCACAATATACAAGGCGTAAAGATGTCAACGGCCATCCTAAGCTGAACGCGCCTGCTCTCGTCAGATCGCAGACTGCTACCCAGCTTAGGGCCCAGTAAGTACCGGCATGGGAGACTGGCTGGGAATCCTGGGTGCAGTTGACATTTTGCTCTGTTGCCGCCTTCCGCTCCTATTCGGAAAATGATTTATTGATGCTTAAACGCACAGTATAAAGGGCGTGAAGCTGTCAACGGCCATCCTAAGCTGATCGTGCCTGCTCTCGTCAGATCGCAGACTGCTACCTAGCTTAGGGCCCGGTAAGTACCAGCATGGGAGACTGGCTGGGAATCCCAGGTGTTGTTGACATTTTGCTCTGTAGCCGCCTTCCGCTCCGATTCCGAAAAGGATTTATTGATGCTTAAATCCACAGTATACAGGGTGTGAAGCCATCTACGGCTATCCTAAGCTGAATGTGCCTGTTCTTGTCAGATCGCAGACTGCTGCCCGGCAAGTACGGGCACGGGAGACTGGCTGGCAATCCAAGGTGCTATTGACATTTTGCTCTGTTGCCGCCTTCCTCTCCGATTCCGAAAAGGATTTATTGATGCTTAAATGCACAGTATAAAAAGCATGAAGCTGTCAATGGCCATCCTAATCTCAACGCGCCTGCTCTCGTCAGATCGCAGACTGCTACCCAGATTAGGGCCCAGTAAGTACTGGCATGGGAGACTGGCTGGGAATCCCGGGTGCCGTTGACATTTTGCTCTATTGCTGCCTTCCGCTCCGATTCCGAAAAGAATTTATTGATGCTTAAATCCACAGTATACAAGGTGTGAAGCTGTCGACGGCCATCCTAAGCTTAACGCGCCTGCTCTCGTCAGATCGCAGACTGCTACCCACCTTAGGGCCCAGTAAGTACCGGCATGGGAGACTGGCTGGGAATCCCGGGTGCAGTTGACATTTTGCTCTGTTGCCGCCTTCCTCTCCGATTCCGAAAAGGATTTACTGATGCTTAAATGCACAGTATAAAAAGCATGAAGCTGTCAACGGCCATCCTAAGCTGAACGCGCCTGCTCTCGTCAGATCGCAGACTGCTACCCAGCTTAGGGCCCGGTAAGTACTGGCAGGGGAGACTGGCTTGGAATCCCAGGTGCCGTTGACATTTTGCTCTATTGCTGCCTTCCGCTCCGATTCCGAAAAGAATTTATTGATGCTTAAATCCACAGTATACAAAGTGTGAAGCTGTCGACGGCCATCCTAAGCTTAACGCGCCTGCTCTTGTCAGATCGCAGACAGGTACAGATCTTAGGGCCCGGTAAGTACCGGCATGGGACACTGGCTGGGAATCCCGGCTGCCGTTGACATTTTGCTCTGTTGCCGCCTTCCGTTTCCAATTCCGAAAAGGATTTATTGATGCTTAAGTGCACAGTATAAAGGGCGAGAAGCTGTCAACGGCCTTAATAAGCTGAACGCGCCTGCTCTCGTCAGATTGCAGACTGCTACCCAGTTTAGGGCCCGGTAAGTACCAGCATGGGAGACTGGCTGGGAATCCCAGGTGTCGTTGACATTTTGCTCTGTTGCCGCCTTCCGCTCCAATTCCGAAAAGGATTTATTGATGCTTAAATCCACAGTATACAGGGTGTGAAGATGTCTACGACCATCCTAAGCTGAATGCGCCTGTTCTCGTCAGATCGCAGACTCCTACCCAGCTTCGGGGCTGGTAAGTACCAGCATGGGAGACTGGCTGGGAATCCCGGGTGCAGTTGACATTTTGCTCTGTTTCTACTCCGATTCAGAAAATTATTTATTTATGCTTAAATCCACAGTATACACAGTATACAAAGTGTGAAGCTGTCAACGGCCATCCTAAGCTGAACGCGCCTGCTCTCGTCAGATCGCAGACTGCTACCCAGCTTAGGGCCCGGTAAGTACCAGCATGGGAGACTGGCTGGGAATCCCAGGTGTTGTTGACATTTTGCTCTGTAGCCGCCTTCCGCTCCGATTCCGAAAATTATTTATTGATGCTTAAATCCACAGTACACAGGGTGTGAAGCCGTCTACGGCTATCCTAAGCTGAATGTGCCTGTTCTTGTCAGATCGCAGACTGCTGCCCGGCAAGTACCGGCATGGGAGACTGGCTAGCAATCCAAGGTGCTATTGACATTTTGCTCTGTTGCCGCCTTCCTCTCCGATTCCGAAAAGGATTTATTGATGCTTAAATGCACAGTATAAAGGGCAAGAAGCTGTCAACGGCCATCCTAAGCTAAACGTGCCTGCTCTCGTCAGATCGCAGACTGCTACCCAGCTTAGGGCCCAGTAAGTACCAGCATGGGAGACTGGCTGGGAATCCCAGGTGTCGTTGACATTTTGTTCTGTTGCCGCCTTCCGTTCCGATTCCGAAAAGGATTTATTGATGCTTAAATCCACAGTATACAGGGTGTGAAGATGTCTACGGCCTTCCTAAGCTGAATGCGCCTGTTCTCGTCAGATCGCAGACTGCTACCCAGCTTCGGGCCTGGTAAGTACCAGCATGGGAGACTGGCTGGGAATCCCTGCTGCTGTTGACATTTTGCTATGTTTCTGCTCCGATTCCGAAAATTATTTATTGATGCTTAAATGCACAGTATACAAAGTTTGAAGCTGTCAACGGCCATCCTAAGCTGAACGCGCCTGCTCTCGTCAGATCGCAGACTGCTACCCAGCTTAGGGCCCGGTAAGTACCAGCATGGGAGACTGGCTGGGAATCCCAGGTGTCGTTGACATTTTGTTCTGTTGCCGCCTTCCGTTCCGATTCCGAAAAGGATTTATTGATGCTTAAATGCACAGTATAAAGGGCAAGAAGCTGTCAACGGCCATCCTAAGCTTAACGTGCCTGCTCTCGTCAGATCGCAGACTGCTACCCAGCTTAGGGCCCAGTAAGTACCAGCATGGGAGACTGGCTGGGAATCCCAGGTGTCGTTGACATTTTGTTCTGTTGCCGCCTTCCGTTCCGATTCCGAAAAGGATTTATTGATGCTTAAATCCACAGTATACAGGGTGTGAAGATGTCTACGGCCTTCCTAAGCTGAATGCGCCTGTTCTCGTCAGATCGCAGACTGCTACCCAGCTTCGGGCCTGGTAAGTACCAGCATGGGAGACTGGCTGGGAATCCCAGGTATTGCTGACATTTTGCTCTGTAGCCGCCTTCCGCTTCGATTCCGAAAGGCGGCAGACTGCTGCCCGGCAAGTACCGGCATGGGAGACTGGCTAGCAATCCAAGGTGCTATTGACATTTTGCTCTGTTGCCGCCTTCCTCTCCGATTCCGAAAAGGATTTATTGATGCTTAAATGCACAGTATAAAGGGCAAGAAGCTGTCAATGGCCATCCTAAGCTGAACGTGCCTGCTCTCATCAGATTGCAGACTGCTACCCAGCTTAGGGCCTGGTAAGTACTGGCATGGGAGACTGGCTGGGAATCCCGGGTGCCATTGACATTTTGCTTCATTGATGCTTAAATCCACAGTATACAAGGTGTGAAGCTGTCGACGGCCATCCTAAGCTTAACGCGCCTGCTCTCGTCAGATCGCAGACTGGTACAGATCTTAGGGCCCGGTAAGTACCGGCATGGGACACTGGCTGGGAATCCCGGCTGCCGTTGACATTTTGCTCTGTTGCCGCCTTCCGTTTCCGTTTCCGATTCCGAAAAGGATTTATTGATGCTTAAATGCACAGTATAAAGGGCAAGAAGCTGTCAACGGCCATCCTAAGCTGAACGTGCCTGCTCTCGTCAGTTCGCAGACTGCTACCCAGTTTAGGGCCCGGAAAGTACCAGCATGGGAGACTGGCTGGGAATCCCAGGTGTCGTTGACATTTTGCTCTGTTGCCGCCTTCCGCTACGATTCCGAAAAGGATTTATTGATGCTTAAATCCACAGTATACAGGGTGTGAAGATGGCTACGACCATCCTAAGCTGAATGCGCCTGTTCTCGTCAGATCGCAGACTCCTACCCAGCTTCGGGGCTGGTAAGTACCAGCATGGGAGACTGGCTGGGAATCCCGGGTGCAGTTGACATTTTGCTCTGTTTCTGCTCCGATTCCGAAAATTATTTATTGATGCTTAAATCCACAGTATACACAGTATACAAAGTGTGAAGCTGTCAACGGCCATCCTAAGCTGAACGCGCCTGCTCTCGTCAGATCGCAGACTGCTACCCAGCTTCGGGGCTGGTAAGTACCAGCATGGGAGACTGGCTGGGAATCCCGGGTGCAGTTGACATTTTGCTCTGTTTCTGCTCCGATTCCGAAAATTATTTATTGATGCTTAAATCCACAGTACACAAAGTGTGAAGCTGTCAACGGCCATCCTAAGCTGAACGCGCCTGCTCTCGTCAGATCGCAGACTTCTACCCAGCTTAGGGCCTGGTAAGTACCAGCATGGGAGACTGGCTGGGAATCCCGGGTGCAGTTGACATTTTAATCTGTTGCCGCCTTCCGCTCCGATTCGGAAAAGGATTTATTGATGCTTAAATCCACAGTACACAGGGTGTGAAGCTGTCAACGGCCATCCTAAGCCTGAACGTGCCTGCTCTCCTCAGATCACAGACTGCTGCCCGGCAGTTACCGGCATGGGAGACTGGCTGGCAATACAAGGTGCCATTGACATTTTGCTCTGTTGCCGCCTTCCTCTCCGATTAATAAAAATATTTATTGATGCTTAAATCCACAATATACAAAGCATGAAGATGTCAACGGCCATCCTAAGCTGAACGCGCCTGCTCTCGTCAGACCGCTACCCAGCTTAGGGCCCAGTAAGTACCGGCATGGGAGACTGGCTGGGAATCTGGGTGCAGTTGACATTTTGCTCTGTTGCCGCCTTCCGTTCCGATTCCGAAAAGGATTTATTGATGCTTAAATGCACAGTATAAAAAGAATGAAGCTGTCAATGGCCATCCTAAGCTGAACGCACCTGCTCTCGTCAGATTGCAGACTGCTACCCAGCTTAGGGCCCGGTAAGTACTGGCATGGGAGACTGGCTGGGAATACCGGTTGCCATTGACATTTTGCTCTATTGCTGCCTTCCGCTCCGATTCCGAAAAGAATTTATTGATGCTTAAATCCACAGTATACAAGGTGTGAAGCTGTCAACGGCCATCCTAAGCTTAACGCGCCTGCTCTCGTCAGATCGCAGACTGGTACAGATCTTAGGGCCCGGTAAGTACCGGCATGGGACACTGGCTGGGAATCCCGGCTGCCGTTGACATTTTGCTCTGTTGCCGCCTTCCGTTCCGATTCCGAAAAGGATTTATTGATGCTTAAATGCACAGTATACAAAGTGTGAACCTGTCAACGGCCATCCTAAGCTGAATGCGCCTGCTCTCGTCAGATCGCAGACTGATACCCAGCTTAGGGCCTGGTAAGTACCAGCATGGGAGACTGGCTGGGAATTCCGGGTGCAGTTGACATTTTAATCTGTTGCCGCCTTCCGCTCCGATTCCGAAAAGGATTTATTGATGCTTAAATCCACAGTATAAAGGGCGTGAAGCTGTCAACGGCCATCCTAAGCTGAACGCGCCTGCTCTCGTCAGATCGCAGACTGCTACCCAGCTTAGGGCCCGGTAGGTACCAGCATGGGAGACTGGCTGGGAATCCCAGGTGTTGTTGACATTTTGCTCTGTAGCCGCCTTCCGCTCCGATTCCGAAAAGGATTTATTGATACTTAAATCCACAGTATAGAGGGTGTGAAGCCGTCTACGGCTATCCTAAGCTGAATGTGCCTGTTGTTGTCAGATCGCAGACTGCTGCCCAGCAAGTACGGGCATGGGAGACTGGCTGGCAATCCAAGGTGCTATTGACATTTTGCTCTGTTGCTGCCTTCCTCTCCGATTCCGAAAAGGATTTATTGATGCTTAAATGCACAGTATAAAAAACATGAAGCTGTCAATGGCTGTCCTAAGCTGAACGCGCCTGCTCTCGTCAGATCGCAGACTGCTACCCAGCTTAGGGCCTGGTAAGTACTGGCATGGGAGACTGGCTGGGAATCCCGGGTGCCGTTGACATTTTGCTCTATTGCTGCCTTCCGCTCCGATTCCGAAAAGAATTTATTGATGCTTAAATCCACAGTATACAAGGTGTGAAGCTGTCGACGGCCATCCTAAGCTTAACGCGCCTGCTCTTGTCAGATCGCAGACTGGTACAGATCTTTGGGCCGGTAAGTACCGGCATGGGACACTGGCTGGGAATCCCGGCTGCCGTTGACATTTTGCTCTGTTGCCGCCTTCCGTTTCCGATTCCGAAAAGGATTTATTGATGCTTAAATGCACAGTATAAAGGGCGAGAAGCTGTCAACGGCCATCCTAAGCTGAACGTGCCTGCTCTCGTCAGATCGCAGACTGCTACCCAGCTTAGGGCCCGGTAAGTACCAGCATGGGAGACTGGCTGGGAATCCCAGGTGCAGTTGACCTTTTGCTCTGTTGCCGCCTTACGCTCCTTACGCTTACGATTTATTGATGCTTAAATCCACAGTATACAGGGTGTGAAGATGTCTACGGCCATCCTAAGCTGAATGCGCCTGTTCTTGTCAGATCGCAGACTGTTACCCAGCTTAGGGCCTGGTAAGTACCAGCATGGGAGACTTTCTGGGAATCCCGGGTGCAGTTGACACTTTAATCTGTTGCCGCCTTCCGCTCCGATTCGGAAAAGGATTTATTGATGCTTAAATCCACAATACACAGGGTGTGAAGCTGTCAACGGCCATCCTAAGCCTGAACGTGCCTGCTCTCCTCAGATCGCAGACTGCTACCCAGCTTAGGCCCGGTAAGTACCAGCATGGGAGACTGGCTGGGAATCCCAGGTGTTGTTGACATTTTGCTCTGTAGCCGCCTTCCGCTCCGATTCCGAAAAGGATTTATTGATGCTTAAATCCACAGTATACAGGGTGTGAAGCCGCCTACGGCTATCCTAAGCTGAATGTGCCTGTTCTTGTCAGATCGCAGACTGCTGCCCGGCAAGTACGGGCATGGGAGACTGGCTGGCAATCCAAGGTGCTATTGACATTTTGCTCTGTTGCCGCCTTCCTCTACGATTCCGAAAAGGATTTATTGATGCTTAAATGCACAGTATAAAAAGCAAGAAGCTTTCAATGGCCATCCTAAGCTGAACGCGCCTGCTCTCGTCAGATCGCAGACTGCTTCCCAGCTTCGGGCCTGGTAAGTACCAGCATGGGAGACTGGCTGGGAATCCCGGGTGCAGTTGACATTTTGCTCTGTTTCTGCTCCGATTCCGAAAATTATTTATTGATGCTTAAATCCACAGTACACAAAGTGTGAAGCTGTCAACGGCCATCCTAAGCTGAACGCGCCTGCTCTCGTCAGATCGCAGACTTCTACCCAGCTTAGGGCCTGGTAAGTACCAGCATGGGAGACTGGCTGGGAATCCCGGGTGCAGTTGACATTTTAATCTGTTGCCGCCTTCCGCTCCGATTCGGAAAAGGATTTATTGATGCTTAAATCCACAGTACACAGGGTGTGAAGCTGTCAACGGCCATCCTAAGCCTGAACGTGCCTGCTCTCCTCAGATCACAGACTGCTGCCCGGCAGTTACCGGCATGGGAGACTGGCTGGCAATACAAGGTGCCATTGACATTTTGCTCTGTTGCCGCCTTCCTCTCCGATTAATAAAAATATTTATTGATGCTTAAATCCACAATATACAAAGCATGAAGATGTCAACGGCCATCCTAAGCTGAACGCGCCTGCTCTCGTCAGACCGCTACCCAGCTTAGGGCCCAGTAAGTACCGGCATGGGAGACTGGCTGGGAATCTGGGTGCAGTTGACATTTTGCTCTGTTGCCGCCTTCCGTTCCGATTCCGAAAAGGATTTATTGATGCTTAAATGCACAGTATAAAAAGAATGAAGCTGTCAATGGCCATCCTAAGCTGAACGCACCTGCTCTCGTCAGATTGCAGACTGCTACCCAGCTTAGGGCCCGGTAAGTACTGGCATGGGAGACTGGCTGGGAATACCGGTTGCCATTGACATTTTGCTCTATTGCTGCCTTCCGCTCCGATTCCGAAAAGAATTTATTGATGCTTAAATCCACAGTATACAAGGTGTGAAGCTGTCAACGGCCATCCTAAGCTTAACGCGCCTGCTCTCGTCAGATCGCAGACTGGTACAGATCTTAGGGCCCGGTAAGTACCGGCATGGGACACTGGCTGGGAATCCCGGCTGCCGTTGACATTTTGCTCTGTTGCCGCCTTCCGTTCCGATTCCGAAAAGGATTTATTGATGCTTAAATGCACAGTATACAAAGTGTGAACCTGTCAACGGCCATCCTAAGCTGAATGCGCCTGCTCTCGTCAGATCGCAGACTGATACCCAGCTTAGGGCCTGGTAAGTACCAGCATGGGAGACTGGCTGGGAATTCCGGGTGCAGTTGACATTTTAATCTGTTGCCGCCTTCCGCTCCGATTCCGAAAAGGATTTATTGATGCTTAAATCCACAGTATAAAGGGCGTGAAGCTGTCAACGGCCATCCTAAGCTGAACGCGCCTGCTCTCGTCAGATCGCAGACTGCTACCCAGCTTAGGGCCCGGTAGGTACCAGCATGGGAGACTGGCTGGGAATCCCAGGTGTTGTTGACATTTTGCTCTGTAGCCGCCTTCCGCTCCGATTCCGAAAAGGATTTATTGATACTTAAATCCACAGTATAGAGGGTGTGAAGCCGTCTACGGCTATCCTAAGCTGAATGTGCCTGTTGTTGTCAGATCGCAGACTGCTGCCCAGCAAGTACGGGCATGGGAGACTGGCTGGCAATCCAAGGTGCTATTGACATTTTGCTCTGTTGCTGCCTTCCTCTCCGATTCCGAAAAGGATTTATTGATGCTTAAATGCACAGTATAAAAAGCATGAAGCTGTCAATGGCTGTCCTAAGCTGAACGCGCCTGCTCTCGTCAGATCGCAGACTGCTACCCAGCTTAGGGCCTGGTAAGTACTGGCATGGGAGACTGGCTGGGAATCCCGGGTGCCGTTGACATTTTGCTCTATTGCTGCCTTCCGCTCCGATTCCGAAAAGAATTTATTGATGCTTAAATCCACAGTATACAAGGTGTGAAGCTGTCGACGGCCATCCTAAGCTTAACGCGCCTGCTCTTGTCAGATCGCAGACTGGTACAGATCTTTGGGCCGGTAAGTACCGGCATGGGACACTGGCTGGGAATCCCGGCTGCCGTTGACATTTTGCTCTGTTGCCGCCTTCCGTTTCCGATTCCGAAAAGGATTTATTGATGCTTAAATGCACAGTATAAAGGGCGAGAAGCTGTCAACGGCCATCCTAAGCTGAACGTGCCTGCTCTCGTCAGATCGCAGACTGCTACCCAGCTTAGGGCCCGGTAAGTACCAGCATGGGAGACTGGCTGGGAATCCCAGGTGCAGTTGACCTTTTGCTCTGTTGCCGCCTTACGCTCCTTACGCTTACGATTTATTGATGCTTAAATCCACAGTATACAGGGTGTGAAGATGTCTACGGCCATCCTAAGCTGAATGCGCCTGTTCTTGTCAGATCGCAGACTGTTACCCAGCTTAGGGCCTGGTAAGTACCAGCATGGGAGACTTTCTGGGAATCCCGGGTGCAGTTGACACTTTAATCTGTTGCCGCCTTCCGCTCCGATTCGGAAAAGGATTTATTGATGCTTAAATCCACAATACACAGGGTGTGAAGCTGTCAACGGCCATCCTAAGCCTGAACGTGCCTGCTCTCCTCAGATCGCAGACTGCTGCCCGGCAGTTACCGGCATGGGAGACTGGCTGGCAATCCAAGGTGCCGTTGACATTTTGCTTTGTTGCCGCCTTCCTCTCCGATTAATAAAAATATTTATTGATGCTTAAATCCACAGTATACAAGGCGTGAAGATGTCAACGGCCATCCTAAGCTGAACGCGCCTGCTCTCGTCAGATCGCAGACTGCTACCCAGCCTAGGGCCCATTAAGTACCGGCATGGGAGACTGGCTGGGAATCCCGGGTGTAGTTGACATTTTGCTCTGTTGCCGCCTTCCGTTCCGATTCCGAAAAGGATTTATTGATGCTTAAATGCACAGTATAAAAAGCATGAAGCTGTCAATGACCATCCTAAGCTGAACGCGCCTGCTCTCGTCAGATCGCAGACTGCTACCCAGCTTAGGGCCTGGTAAGTACTGGCATGGGACACTGGCTGGGAATCCCGGCTGCCGTTGACATTTTGCTCTGTTGCCGCCTTCCGTTCCGATTCCGAAAAGGATTTATTGATGCCTAAATGCACAGTATAAAGGGAGAGAAGCTGTCAACGGCCATCCTAAGCTGAACGCGCCTGCTCTCGTCAGATTGCAGACTGCTACCCAGCTTAGGGCTCAGTAAGTACCGGCATGGGAGACTGGCTGGGAATCCCGGGTGCAGTTGACATTTTGCTCTGTTGCCGCCTTCCGCTCCGATTCCGAAAAAGGATTTATTGATGCTTAAATGCGCAGTACAAAAATCATGAAGCTGTCAATGGCCATCCTAAGCTGGACGCGCCTGCTCTCGTCACATCGCAGACTGCTACCCAGCTTAGGGCCCGGTAAGTACTGGCATGGGAGACTGGCTGGGAATCCCGGTTGCCGTTGACATTTTGCTCTTATGCTGCCTTCAGTTCCGATTCCGAAAAGGATTTATTGATGCCTAAATGCACAGTATACAAAGTGTGAAGCTGTCAACGGCCATCATAAGCTGAACGCGCCTGCTCTCGTCAGATCGCAGACTGCTACCCAGCTTAGGGCCTGGTAAGTACCAGCATGGGAGACTGGCTGGGAATCCCGGGTGCAGTTGACATTTTAATCTGTTGCTGCCTTCCGCTCCGATTCGGAAAAGGATTTATTGATGCATAAATGCACAGTATAAAGGGCGTGAAGCTGTCAACGGCCATCCTAAGCTGAATGCGCCTGTTCTCGTCAGATTGCAGACAGCTACCCAGCTTAGGGCCCGGTAAGTACCAGCATGGGAGACTGGCTGGGAATCCCAGGTGTTGTTGACATTTTGCTCTGTAGCCGCCTTCCTCTCCGATTCCGAAAAGGATTTATTGATGCTTAAATGCACAGTATAAAAAGCATGAAGCTGTCAATGGCCATCCTAAGCTGAACGCGCCTGCTCTCGTCAGATCGCAGACTGCTACCCAGCTTAGGGCCCGGTAAGTACCAGCATGGGAGACTGGCTGGGAATCCCGGGTGCCGTTGACATTTTGCTCTATTGCTGCTTTCCGCTCCGATTCCGAAAATAATTTATTGATGCTTAAATCCACAGTATACAAGGTGTGAAGCTGTCGACGGCCATCCTAAGCTTAACGCGCCTGCTCTTGTCAGATCGCAGACTGGTACAGATCTTAGGGCCCGGTAAGTACCGGCATGGGACACTGGCTGGGAATCCCGGCTGCCGTTGACATTTTGCTCTGTTGCCGCCTTCCGTTTCCAATTCCGAAAAGGATTTATTGATGCTTAAATGCACAGTATAAAGGGCAAGAAGCTGTCAACGGCCATCCTAAGCTGAACGTGCCTGCTCTCGTCAGATCGCAGACTGCTACCCAGCTTAGGGCTCGGAAAGTACCAGCATGGGAGACTGGCTGGGAATCCCAGGTGTCGTTGACATTTTGCTCTGTTGCCGCCTTACGCTCCGATTCCGAAAAGGATTTATTGATGCTTAAATCCACACTATACAGGGTGTGAAGATGTCTACGGCCATCCTAAGCTGAATGCGCCTGTTCTCGTCAGATCGCAGACTGCTACCTAGCTTCGGGCCTGGTAAGTACTGGCTGGGAATCCCGGGTGGAGTTGACATTTTGCTCTGTTTCTGCTACGAGTCCGAAAATTATTTATTGATACTTAAATCCACAGTATACAAAGTGTGAAGCTGTCAACGGCCATCCTAAGCTGAACGCGCCTGCTCTCGTCAGATCGCAGACTTCTACCCAGCTTAGGGCCTGGTAAGTACCAGCATGGGAGACTGGCTGGGAATCCCGGGTGCAGTTGACATTTTAATCTGTTACCGCCTTCCGCTCCGATTCGGAAAAGGATTTATTGATGCTTAAATCCACAATACACAGGGTGTGAAGCTGTCAACGGCCATCCTAAGCCTGAACGTGCCTGCTCTCCTCAGATCGCAGACCGCTGCCCGGCAGTTACCGGCATGGGAGACTGGCTGGCAATCCAAGGTGCCGTTGACATTTTGCTTTGTTGCCGCCTTCCTCTCCGATTAATAAAAATATTTATTGATGCTTAAATGCACCTGGGAATCCCGGGTGCAGTTGACATTATGCTCTGTTGCCGCCTTCCGTTCCGATTCCGAAAAGGATTTATTGATGCTTAAATGCACAGTATAAAAAGCATGAAGCTGTCAATGGCCATCCTAAGCTGAACGCGCCTGCTCTCGTCAGATCGCAGACTGCTACCCAGCCTAGGGCCCATTAAGTACCGGCATGGGAGACTGGCTGGGAATCCCGGGTGCAGTTGACATTTTGCTCTGTTGCCGCCTTCCGTTCCGATTCCGAAAAGGATTTATTGATGCTTAAATGCACAGTATAAAAATCATGAAGCTGTCAATGGCCATCTTAAGCTGAACGTGCCTGCTCTCGTCAGATCGCAGACTGCTACCCAGCTTAGGGCCTGGTAAGTACTGGCATGGGACACTGGCTGGGAATCTCGGCTGCCGTTGACATTTTGCTCTGTTGCCGCCTTCCGTTCCGATTCCGAAAAGGATTTATTGATGCCTAAATGCACAGTATAAAGGGCGAGAAGCTGTCAACAGCCATCCTAAGCTGAACGTGCCTGCTCTCGTCAGATTGCAGACTGCTACCCAGCTTAGGGCTCAGTAAGTACCGGCATGGGAGACTGGCTGGGAATCCCGGGTGCAGTTGACATTTTGCTCTGTTGCCGCCTTCCGCTCCGATTCCGAAAAAGGATTTATTGATGCTTAAATGCGCAGTATAAAAATCGTGAAGCTGTCAATGGCCATCCTAAGCTGAACGCGCCTGCTCTCGTCACATCGCAGACTGCTACCCAGCTTAGGGCCCGGTAAGTACTGGCATGGGAGACTGGCTGGGAATCCCGGTTGCCGTTGACATTTTGCTCTCATGCCGCCTTCAGTTCCGATTCCGAAAAGGATTTATTGATGCTTAAATGCACAGTATACAAAGTGAGAAGCTGTCAACGGCCATCCGAAGCTGAACGCGCCTGCTCTCGTCAGATCGCAGACTGCTACCCAGCTTAGGGCCTGGTAAGTACCAGCATGGGAGACTGGCTGGGAATCCCGGGTGCAGTTGACATTTTAATCTGTTGCTGCCTTCCGCTCCGATTCGGAAAAGGATTTATTGATGCTTAAATGCACAGTATAAAGGGCGTGAAGCTGTCAACGGCCATCCTAAGCTGAACGCGCCTGCTCTCGTCAGATCGCAGACTGCTACCCAGCTTAGGGCCCGGTAAGTACTAGCATGGGAGACTGACTGGGAATCCCAGGTGTTGTTGACATTTTGCTCTGTAGCCGCCTTCCGCTCCGATTCCGAAAAGGATTTATTGATGCTTAAATCCACAGTATACAGGGTGTGAAGCCGTCTACGGCTATCCTAAGCTGAATGTGCCTGTTCTTGTCAGATCGCAGACTGCTGCCCGGCAAGTACAGGCATGGGAGACTGGCTGGCAATCCAAGGTGCTATTGACATTTTGCTCTGTTGCCGCCTTCCTCTCCGATTCCGAAAAGGATTTATTGATGCTTAAATGCACAGTATAAAAAGCATGAAGCTGTCAATGGCCATCCTAAGCTGAACGCGCCTGCTCTCGTCAGATCGCAGACTGCTACCCAGCTTAGGGCCCGGTAAGTACCAGCATGGGAGACTGGCTGGGAATCCCGGGTGCCGTTAACATTTTGCTCTATTGCTGCTTTCCGCTCCGATTCCGAAAAGAATTTATTGATGCTTAAATCCACAGTATACAAGGTGTGAAGCTGTCGACGGCCATCCTAAGCTTAACGCGCCTGCTCTTGTCAGATCGCAGACTGGTACAGATCTTAGGGCCCGGTAAGTACCGGCATGGGACACTGGCTCGGAATCCCGGCTGCCGTTGACATTTTGCTCTGTTGCCGCCTTCCGTTTCCAATTCCGAAAAGGATTTATTGATGCTTAAATGCACAGTATAAAGGGCAAGAAGCTGTAAACGGCCATCCTAAGCTGAACGTGCCTGCTCTCGTCAGATCGCAGACTGCTACCCAGCTTCGGGCTCGGAAAGTACCAGCATGGGAGACTGGCTGGGAATCCCAGGTGTCGTTAACATTTTGCTCTGTTGCCGCCTTACGCTCCGGTCCGAAAAGGATTTATTGATGCTTAAATCCACAGTATAAAAAGCATGAAGCTGTCAATGGCCATCCTAAGCTGAACGCGCCTGCTCTCGTCAGATCGCAGACTGCTACCCAGCTTAGGGCCCGGTAAGTACCAGCATGGGAGACTGGCTGGGAATCCCGGGTGCCGTTAACATTTTGCTCTATTGCTGCTTTCCGCTCCGATTCCGAAAAGAATTTATTGATGCTTAAATCCACAGTATACAAGGTGTGAAGCTGTCGACGGCCATTCTAAGCTTAACGCGCCTGCTCTTGTCAGATCGCAGACTGGTACAGATCTTAGGGCCCGGTAAGTACCGGCATGGGACACTGGCTCGGAATCCCGGCTGCCGTTGACATTTTGCTCTGTTGCCGCCTTCCGTTTCCGATTCCGAAAAGGATTTATTGATGCTTAAATGCACAGTATAAAGGGCAAGAAGCTCTCAACGGCCATCCTAAGCTGAACGCGCCTGCTCTCGTCAGATTGCAGACTGCTACCCAGCTTAGGGCTCAGTAAGTACCGGCATGGGAGACTGGCTGGGAATCCCGGGTGCAGTTGACATTTTGCTCTGTTGCCGCCTTCCGCTCCGATTCCGAAAAAGGATTTATTGATGCTTAAATGCGCAGTATAAAAATCATGAAGCTGTCAATGGCCATCCTAAGCTGGACGCGCCTGCTCTCGTCACATCGCAGACTGCTACCCAGCTTAGGGCCCGGTAAGTACTGGCATGGGAGACTGGCGTGGAATCCCGGTTGCCGTTGACATTTTGCTCTTATGCTGCCTTCAGTTCCGATTCCGAAAAGGATTTATTGATGCCTAAATGCACAGTATACAAAGTGTGAAGCTGTCAACGGCCGTCCTAAGCTGAACGCGCCCGCTCTCGTCAGATCGCAGACTGCTACCCAGCTTAGGGCCTGGTAAGTACCAGCATGGGAGACTGGCTGGGAATCCCGGGTGCAGTTGACATTTTAATCTGTTGCTGCCTTCCGCTCCGATTCGGAAAAGGATTTATTGATGCTTAAATGCACAGTATAAAGGCCGTGAAGCTGTCAACGGCCATCCTAAGCTGAACGCGCCTGCTCTCGTCAGATTGCAGACTGCTACCCAGCTTAGGGCCCGGTAAGTACCAGCATGGGAGACTGGCTGGGAATCCCAGGTGTTGTTGACATTTTGCTCTGTAGCCTCCTTCCTCTCCGATTCCGAAAAGGATTTATTGATGCTTAAATGCACAGTATAAAAAGCATGAAGCTGTCAATGGCCATCCTAAGCTGAACGCGCCTGCTCTCGTCAGATCGCAGACTGCTACCCAGCTTAGGGCCCGGTAAGTACCAGCATGGGAGACTGGCTGGGAATCCCGGGTGCCGTTGACATTTTGCTCTATTGCTGCTTTCCGCTCCGATTCCGAAAATAATTTATTGATGCTTAAATCCACAGTATACAAGGTGTGAAGCTGTCGACGGCCATCCTAAGCTTAACGCGCCTGCTCTTGTCAGATCGCAGACTGGTACAGATCTTAGGGCCCGGTAAGTACCGGCATGGGACACTGGCTGGGAATCCCGGCTGCCGTTGACATTTTGCTCTGTTGCCGCCTTCCGTTTCCAATTCCGAAAAGGATTTATTGATGCTTAAATGCACAGTATAAAGGGCAAGAAGCTGTCAACGGCCATCCTAAGCTGAACGTGCCTGCTCTCGTCAGATCGCAGACTGCTACCCAGCTTAGGGCTCGGAAAGTACCAGCATGGGAGACTGGCTGGGAATCCCAGGTGTCGTTAACATTTTGCTCTGTTGCCGCCTTACGCTCCGATTCCGAAAAGGATTTATTGATGCTTAAATCCACAGTATACAGGGTGTGAAGATGTCTACGGCCATCCTAAGCTGAATGCGCCTGTTCTCGTCAGATCGCAGACTGCTACCTAGCTTCGGGCCTGGTAAGTACTGGCTGGGAATCCCGGGTGGAGTTGACATTTTGCTCTGTTTCTGCTACGAGTCCGAAAATTATTTATTGATACTTAAATCCACAGTATACAAAGTGTGAAGCTGTCAACGGCCATCCTAAGCTGAACGCGCCTGCTCTCGTCAGATCGCAGACTTCTACCCAGCTTAGGGCCTGGTAAGTACCAGCATGGGAGACTGGCTGTGAATCCCGGGTGCAGTTGACATTTTAATCTGTTGCCGCCTTCCGCTCCGATTCGGAAAAGGATTTATTGATGCTTAAATCCACAATACACAGGGTGTGAAGCTGTCAACGGCCATCCTAAGCCTGAACGTGCCTGCTCTCCTCAGATCGCAGACCGCTGCCCGGCAGTTACCGGCATGGGAGACTGGCTGGCAATCCAAGGTGCCGTTGACATTTTGCTTTGTTGTCGCCTTCCTCTCCGATTAATAAAAATATTTATTGATGCTTAAATGCACCTGGGAATCCCGGGTGCAGTTGACATTATGCTCTGTTGCCGCCTTCCGTTCCGATTCCGAAAAGGATTTATTGATGCTTAAATGCACAGTATAAAAAGCATGAAGCTGTCAATGGCCATCCTAAGCTGAACGCGCCTGCTCTCGTCAGATCGCAGACTGCTACCCAGCCTAGGGTCCATTAAGTACCGGCATGGGAGACTGGCTGGGAATCCCGGGTGCAGTTGACATTTTGCTCTGTTGCCGCCTTCCGTTCCGATTCCGAAAAGGATTTATTGATGCTTAAATGCACAGTATAAAAATCATGAAGCTGTCAATGGCCATCCTAAGCTGAACGTGCCTGCTCTCGTCAGATCGCAGACTGCTACCCAGCTTAGGGCCTGGTAAGTACTGGCATGGGACACTGGCTGGGAATCTCGGCTGCCGTTGACATTTTGCTCTGTTGCCGCCTTCCGTTCCGATTCCGAAAAGGATTTATTGATGCCTAAATGCACAGTATAAAGGGCGAGAAGCTGTCAACAGCCATCCTAAGCTGAACGTGCCTGCTCTCGTCAGATTGCAGACTGCTACCCAGCTTAGGGCTCAGTAAGTACCGGCATGGGAGACTGGCTGGGAATCCCGGGTGCAGTTGACATTTTGTTCTGTTGCCGCCTTCCGCTCCGATTCCGAAAAAGGATTTATTGATGCTTAAATGCGCAGTATAAAAATCATGAAGCTGTCAATGGCCATCCTAAGCTGAACGCGCCTGCTCTCGTCACATCGCAGACTGCTACCCAGCTTAGGGCCCCGTAAGTACTGGCATGGGAGACTGGCTGGGAATCCCGGTTGCCGTTGACATTTTGCTCTTATGCCGCCTTCAGTTCCGATTCCGAAAAGGATTTATTGATGCTTAAATGCACAGTATACAAAGTGTGAAGCTGTCAACGGCCATCCGAAGCTGAACGCGCCTGCTCTCGTCAGAGCGCAGACTGCTACCCAGCTTAGGGCCTGGTAAGTACCAGCATGGGAGACTGGCTGGGAATCCCGGGTGCAGTTGACATTTTAATCTGTTGCTGCCTTCCGCTCCGATTCGGAAAAGGATTTATTGATGCTTAAATGCACAGTATAAAGAGCGTGAAGCTGTCAACGGCCATCCTAAGCTGAACGCGCCTGCTCTCGTCAGATCGCAGACTGCTACCCAGCTTAGGGCCCGGTAAGTACTAGCATGGGAGACTGGCTGGGAATCCCAGGTGTTGTTGACATTTTGCTCTGTAGCCGCCTTCCGCTCCGATTCCGAAAAGGATTTATTGATGCTTAAATCCACAGTATACAGGGTGTGAAGCCGTCTACGGCTATCCTAAGCTGAATGTGCCTGTTCTTGTCAGATCGCAGACTGCTGCCCGGCAAGTACAGGCATGGGAGACTGGCTGGCAATCCAAGGTGCTATTGACATTTTGCTCTGTTGCCGCCTTCCTCTCCGATTCCGAAAAGGATTTATTGATGCTTAAATGCACAGTATAAAAAGCATGAAGCTGTCAATGGCCATCCTAAGCTGAACGCGCCTGCTCTCGTCAGATCGCAGACTGCTACCCAGCTTAGGGCCCGGTAAGTACCAGCATGGGAGACTGGCTGGGAATCCCGGGTGCCGTTAACATTTTGCTCTATTGCTGCTTTCCGCTCCGATTCCGAAAAGAATTTATTGATGCTTAAATCCACAGTATACAAGGTGTGAAGCTGTCGACGGCCATCCTAAGCTTAACGCGCCTGCTCTTGTCAGATCGCAGACTGGTACAGATCTTAGGGCCCGGTAAGTACCGGCATGGGACACTGGCTCGGAATCCCGGCTGCCGTTGACATTTTGCTCTGTTGCCGCCTTCCGTTTCCAATTCCGAAAAGGATTTATTGATGCTTAAATGCACAGTATAAAGGGCAAGAAGCTGTAAACGGCCATCCTAAGCTGAACGTGCCTGCTCTCGTCAGATCGCAGACTGCTACCCAGCTTCGGGCTCGGAAAGTACCAGCATGGGAGACTGGCTGGGAATCCCAGGTGTCGTTAACATTTTGCTCTGTTGCCGCCTTACGCTCCGGTCCGAAAAGGATTTATTGATGCTTAAATCCACAGTATAAAAAGCATGAAGCTGTCAATGGCCATCCTAAGCTGAACGCGCCTGCTCTCGTCAGATCGCAGACTGCTACCCAGCTTAGGGCCCGGTAAGTACCAGCATGGGAGACTGGCTGGGAATCCCGGGTGCCGTTAACATTTTGCTCTATTGCTGCTTTCCGCTCCGATTCCGAAAAGAATTTATTGATGCTTAAATCCACAGTATACAAGGTGTGAAGCTGTCGACGGCCATTCTAAGCTTAACGCGCCTGCTCTTGTCAGATCGCAGACTGGTACAGATCTTAGGGCCCGGTAAGTACCGGCATGGGACACTGGCTCGGAATCCCGGCTGCCGTTGACATTTTGCTCTGTTGCCGCCTTCCGTTTCCGATTCCGAAAAGGATTTATTGATGCTTAAATGCACAGTATAAAGGGCAAGAAGCTCTCAACGGCCATCCTAAGCTGAACGCGCCTGCTCTCGTCAGATTGCAGACTGCTACCCAGCTTAGGGCTCAGTAAGTACCGGCATGGGAGACTGGCTGGGAATCCCGGGTGCAGTTGACATTTTGCTCTGTTGCCGCCTTCCGCTCCGATTCCGAAAAAGGATTTATTGATGCTTAAATGCGCAGTATAAAAATCATGAAGCTGTCAATGGCCATCCTAAGCTGGACGCGCCTGCTCTCGTCACATCGCAGACTGCTACCCAGCTTAGGGCCCGGTAAGTACTGGCATGGGAGACTGGCGTGGAATCCCGGTTGCCGTTGACATTTTGCTCTTATGCTGCCTTCAGTTCCGATTCCGAAAAGGATTTATTGATGCCTAAATGCACAGTATACAAAGTGTAAAGCTGTCAACGGCCATCCTAAGCTGAACGCGCCCGCTCTCGTCAGATCGCAGACTGCTACCCAGCTTAGGGCCTGGTAAGTACCAGCATGGGAGACTGGCTGGGAATCCCGGGTGCAGTTGACATTTTAATCTGTTGCTGCCTTCCGCTCCGATTCGGAAAAGGATTTATTGATGCTTAAATGCACAGTATAAAGGCCGTGAAGCTGTCAACGGCCATCCTAAGCTGAACGCGCCTGCTCTCGTCAGATTGCAGACTGCTACCCAGCTTAGGGCCCGGTAAGTACCAGCATGGGAGACTGGCTGGGAATCCCAGGTGTTGTTGACATTTTGCTCTGTAGCCTCCTTCCTCTCCGATTCCGAAAAGGATTTATTGATGCTTAAATGCACAGTATAAAAAGCATGAAGCTGTCAATGGCCATCCTAAGCGGAACGCGCCTGCTCTCGTCAGATCGCAGACTGCTACCCAGCTTAGGGCCCGGTAAGTACCAGCATGGGAGACTGGCTGGGAATCCCGGGTGCCGTTGACATTTTGCTCTATTGCTGCTTTCCGCTCCGATTCCGAAAATAATTTATTGATGCTTAAATCCACAGTATACAAGGTGTGAAGCTGTCGACGGCCATCCTAAGCTTAACGCGCCTGCTCTTGTCAGATCGCAGACTGGTACAGATCTTAGGGCCCGGTAAGTACCGGCATGGGACACTGGCTGGGAATCCCGGCTGCCGTTGACATTTTGCTCTGTTGCCGCCTTCCGTTTCCAATTCCGAAAAGGATTTATTGATGCTTAAATGCACAGTATAAAGGGCAAGAAGCTGTCAACGGCCATCCTAAGCTGAACGTGCCTGCTCTCGTCAGATCGCAGACTGCTACCCAGCTTAGGGCTCGGAAAGTACCAGCATGGGAGACTGGCTGGGAATCCCAGGTGTCGTTAACATTTTGCTCTGTTGCCGCCTTACGCTCCGATTCCGAAAAGGATTTATTGATGCTTAAATCCACAGTATACAGGGTGTGAAGATGTCTACGGCCATCCTAAGCTGAATGCGCCTGTTCTCGTCAGATCGCAGACTGCTACCTAGCTTCGGGCCTGGTAAGTACTGGCTGGGAATCCCGGGTGGAGTTGACATTTTGCTCTGTTTCTGCTACGAGTCCGAAAATTATTTATTGATACTTAAATCCACAGTATACAAAGTGTGAAGCTGTCAACGGCCATCCTAAGCTGAACGCGCCTGCTCTCGTCAGATCGCAGACTTCTACCCAGCTTAGGGCCTGGTAAGTACCAGCATGGGAGACTGGCTGTGAATCCCGGGTGCAGTTGACATTTTAATCTGTTGCCGCCTTCCGCTCCGATTCGGAAAAGGATTTATTGATGCTTAAATCCACAATACACAGGGTGTGAAGCTGTCAACGGCCATCCTAAGCCTGAACGTGCCTGCTCTCCTCAGATCGCAGACCGCTGCCCGGCAGTTACCGGCATGGGAGACTGGCTGGCAATCCAAGGTGCCGTTGACATTTTGCTTTGTTGTCGCCTTCCTCTCCGATTAATAAAAATATTTATTGATGCTTAAATGCACCTGGGAATCCCGGGTGCAGTTGACATTATGCTCTGTTGCCGCCTTCCGTTCCGATTCCGAAAAGGATTTATTGATGCTTAAATGCACAGTATAAAAAGCATGAAGCTGTCAATGGCCATCCTAAGCTGAACGCGCCTGCTCTCGTCAGATCGCAGACTGCTACCCAGCCTAGGGTCCATTAAGTACCGGCATGGGAGACTGGCTGGGAATCCCGGGTGCAGTTGACATTTTGCTCTGTTGCCGCCTTCCGTTCCGATTCCGAAAAGGATTTATTGATGCTTAAATGCACAGTATAAAAATCATGAAGCTGTCAATGGCCATCCTAAGCTGAACGTGCCTGCTCTCGTCAGATCGCAGACTGCTACCCAGCTTAGGGCCTGGTAAGTACTGGCATGGGACACTGGCTGGGAATCTCGGCTGCCGTTGACATTTTGCTCTGTTGCCGCCTTCCGTTCCGATTCCGAAAAGGATTTATTGATGCCTAAATGCACAGTATAAAGGGCGAGAAGCTGTCAACAGCCATCCTAAGCTGAACGTGCCTGCTCTCGTCAGATTGCAGACTGCTACCCAGCTTAGGGCTCAGTAAGTACCGGCATGGGAGACTGGCTGGGAATCCCGGGTGCAGTTGACATTTTGTTCTGTTGCCGCCTTCCGCTCCGATTCCGAAAAAGGATTTATTGATGCTTAAATGCGCAGTATAAAAATCATGAAGCTGTCAATGGCCATCCTAAGCTGAACGCGCCTGCTCTCGTCACATCGCAGACTGCTACCCAGCTTAGGGCCCCGTAAGTACTGGCATGGGAGACTGGCTGGGAATCCCGGTTGCCGTTGACATTTTGCTCTTATGCCGCCTTCAGTTCCGATTCCGAAAAGGATTTATTGATGCTTAAATGCACAGTATACAAAGTGTGAAGCTGTCAACGGCCATCCGAAGCTGAACGCGCCTGCTCTCGTCAGAGCGCAGACTGCTACCCAGCTTAGGGCCTGGTAAGTACCAGCATGGGAGACTGGCTGGGAATCCCGGGTGCAGTTGACATTTTAATCTGTTGCTGCCTTCCGCTCCGATTCGGAAAAGGATTTATTGATGCTTAAATGCACAGTATAAAGAGCGTGAAGCTGTCAACGGCCATCCTAAGCTGAACGCGCCTGCTCTCGTCAGATCGCAGACTGCTACCCAGCTTAGGGCCCGGTAAGTACTAGCATGGGAGACTGGCTGGGAATCCCAGGTGTTGTTGACATTTTGCTCTGTAGCCGCCTTCCGCTCCGATTCCGAAAAGGATTTATTGATGCTTAAATCCACAGTATACAGGGTGTGAAGCCGTCTACGGCTATCCTAAGCTGAATGTGCCTGTTCTTGTCAGATCGCAGACTGCTGCCCGGCAAGTACAGGCATGGGAGACTGGCTGGCAATCCAAGGTGCCATTGACATTTTGCTCTGTTGCCGCCTTCCTCTCCGATTCCGAAAAGGATTTATTGATGCTTAAATGCACAGTATAAAAATCATGAAGTTGTCAATGGCCATCCTAAGCTGAACGCGCCTGCTCTCGTCAGATCGCAGACTGCTACCCAGCTTAGGGCCCGGTAAGTACCAGCATGGGAGACTGGCTGGGAATCCCGGGTGCCGTTGACATTTTGCTCTATTGCTGCTTTCCGCTCCGATTCCGAAAAGAATTTATTGATGCTTAAATCCACAGTATACAAGGTGTGAAGCTGTCGACGGCCATCCTAAGCTTAACGCGCCTGCTCTTGTCAGATCGCAGACTGGTACAGATCTTAGGGCCCGGTAAGTACCGGCATGGGACACTGGCTCGGAATCCCGGCTGCCGTTGACATTTTGCTCTGTTGCCGCCTTCCGTTTCCGATTCCGAAAAGGATTTATTGATGCTTAAATGCACAGTATAAAGGGCAAGAAGCTGTCAACGGCCATCCTAAGCTGAACGTGCCTGCTCTCGTCAGATCGCAGACTGCTACCCAGCTTAGGGCTCGGAAAGTACCAGCATGGGAGACTGGCTGGGAATCCCAGGTGTCGTTGACATTTTGCTCTGTTGCCGCCTTACGCTCCGATTCCGAAAAGGATTTATTGATGCTTAAATCCACAGTATACAGGGTGTGAAGATGTCTACGGCCATCCTAAGCTGAATGCGCCTGTTCTCGTCAGATCGCAGACTGCTACCCAGCTTCGGGCCTGGTAAGTACCAGCATGGGAGACTGGCTGGGGATCCCGGGTGGAGTTGACATTTTGCTCTGTTTCTGCTACGAGTCCGAAAATTATTTATTGATGCTTAAATCCACAGTATACAAAGTGTGAAGCTGTCAATGGCCATCCTAAGCTGAACGCGCCTGCTCTCGTCAGATCGCAGACTTCTACCCAGCTTAGGGCCTGGTAAGTACCAGCATGGGAGACTGGCTGGGAATCCCGGGTGCAGTTGACATTTTAATCTTTTGCCGCCTTCCGCTCCGATTCGGAAAAGGATTTATTGATGCTTAAATCCACAATACACAGGGTGTGAAGCTGTCAACGGCCATCCTAAGCCTGAACGTGCCTGCTCTCCTCAAATCACAGACTGCTGCCCGGCAGTTACCGGCATGGGAGACTGGCTGGCAATACAAGGTGCCATTGACATTTTGCTCTGTTGCCGCCTTCCTCTCCGATTAATAAAAATATTTATTGATGCTTAAATCCACAATATACAAGGCGTGAAGATGTCAACGGCCATCCTAAGCTGAACGCGCCTGCTCTCGTCAGATCGCAGACCTCTACCCAGCTTAGGGCCCAGTAAGTACCGGCATGGGAGACTGGCTGGGAATCCGGGTGCAGTTGACATTTTGCTCTGTTGCCGCCTTCCGTTCCGATTCCGAAAAGGATTTATTGATGCTTAAATGCACAGTATAAAAAGCATGAAGCTGTCAATGGCCATCCTAAGATGAACGCGCCTGCTCTCGTCAGATTGCAGACTGATACCCAGCTTAGGGCCTGGTAAGTACCAGCATGGGAGACTGGCTGGGAATCCCGGGTGCAGTTGACATTTTAATCTGTTGCCGCCTGCCGCTCCGATTCGGAAAAGGATTTATTGATGCTTAAATGCACAGTATAAAGGGCGTGAAGCTGTCAACGGCCATCCTAAGCTGAACGCGCCTGCTCTCGTCAGATCGCAGACTGCTACCCAGCTTAGGGCCCGGTAGGTACCAGCATAGGAGACTGGCTGGGAATCCCAGGTGTTGTTGACATTTTGCTCTGTAGCCGCCTTCCGCTCCGATTCCGAAAAGGATTTATTGATGCTTAAATCCACAGTATACAGGATGTGAAGCCGTCTACGGCTATCTTAAGCTGAATATGCCTGTTCTTGTCAGATCGCAGACTGCTGCCCGGCAAGTACGGGCATGGGAGACTGGCTGGCAATCCAAGGTGCTATTGACATTTTGCTCTGTTGCCGCCTTCCTCTCCGATTCCGAAAAGGATTTATTGATGCTTAAATGCACAGTATAAAAAGCATGAAGTTGTCAATGGCTGTCCTAAGCTGAACGTGCCTGCTCTCGTCAGATCGCAGACTGCTACCCAGCTTAGGGCCCGGTAAGTACTGGCATGGGAGACTGGCTGGGAATCCCGGGTGCGGTTGACATTTTGCTCTATTGCTGCCTTCCGCTCCGATTCCGAAAATAATTTATTGATGCTTAAATCCACAGTATACAAGGTGTGAAGCTGTCGACGGCCATCCTAAGCTTAACACGCCTGCTCTTGTCAGATCGCAGACTGGTACAGATCTTAGGGCCCGGTAAGTACTGACATGGGACACTGGCTGGGAATCCCGGCTGCCGATGACATTTTGCTCTGTTGCCGCCTTCCGTTTCCGATTCCGAAAAGGATTTATTGATGCTTAAATGCACAGTATAAAGGGCGAGAAGCTGTCAACGGCCATCCTAAGCTGAACGTGCCTGCACTCGTCAGATCGCAGACTGCTATCCAGCTTAGGGCCTGGTAAGTACCAGCAGGGGAGACTGGCTGGGAATCCCGGGTGTCGTTGACATTTTGCTCTGTTGCCGCCTTCCGTTCCGATTCCGAAAAGGATTTATTGATGCTTAAATGCACAGTATAAAAATCATGAAGCTGTCAATGGCCATCCTAAGCTGAACGCGCCTGCTCTCGTCAGATCGCAGACTGCTACCCAGCTTAGGGCCTGGTAAGTACTGGCATGGGACACTGGCTGGGAATCTCGGCTGCCGTTGACATTTTGCTCTGTTGCCGCCTTCCGTTCCGATTCCGAAAAGGATTTATTGATGCCTAAATGCACAGTATAAAGGGCGAGAAGCTGTCAACGGCCATCCTAAGCTGAACGCGCCTGCTCTCGTCAGATTGCAGACTGCTACCCAGTTTAGGGCACAGTAAGTACCGGCATGGGAGACTGGCTGGGAATCCCGGGTGCAGTTGACATTTTGCTCTGTTGCCGCCTTCCGCTCCGATTCCGAAAAAGGATTTATTGATGCTTAAATGCGCAGTATAAAAATCACGAAGCTGTCAATGGCCATCCTAAGCTGAACACGTCTGCTCTTGTCACATCGCAGACTGCTAAGCAGCTTAGGGCCCGGTAAGTACTGGCATGGGAGACTGGCTGGGAATCCCGGTTGACATTTTGCTCTTATGCCGCCTTCAGTTCCGATTCCGAAAAGGATTTATTGATGCTTAAATGCACAGTATACAAAGTGTGAAGCTGTCAACGGCTATCCTAAGCTGAACGCGCCTGCTCTCGTCAGATCGCAGACTGCTACCCAGCTTAGGGCCTGGTAAGTACCAGCATGGGAGACTGGCTGGGAATCCCAGGTGCAGTTGACATTTTAATCTGTTGCTGCCTTCCGCTCCGATTCGGAAAAGGATTTATTGATGCTTAAATGCACAGTATAAAGGGCGTGAAGCTGTCAACGGCCATCCTAAGCTGAACGCGCCTGCTCTCGTCAGATCGCAGACTGCTACCCAGCTTAGGGCCCGGTAAGTACCAGCATGGGAGACTGGCTGGGAATCCCAGGTGTTGTTGACATTTTGCTCTGTAGCCGCCTTCCGCTCCGATTCCGAAAAGGATTTATTGATGCTTAAATGCACAGTATAAAAAGCATGAAGCTGTCAATGGCCATCCTAAGCTGAACGCGCCTGCTCTCGTCAGATTGCAGACTGCTACCCAGCTTAGGGCCCGGTAAGTACTGGCATGGGAGACTGGCTGGGAATACCGGTTGCCATTGACATTTTGCTCTATTGCTGCCTTCCGCTCCGATTCCGAAAATAATTTATTGATGCTTAAATCCACAGTATACAAGGTGTGAAGCTGTCAACGGCCATCCTAAGCTTAACGCGCCTGCTCTCGTCAGATCGCAGACTGGTACAGATCTTAGGGCCCGGTAAGTACCGGCATGGGACACTGGCTGGGAATCCCGGCTGCCGTTGACATTTTGCTCTGTTGCCGCCTTCCGTTCCGATTCCGAAAAGGATTTATTGATGCTTAAATGCACAGTATACAAAGTGTGAACGTGTCAACGGCCATCCTAAGCTGAATGCGCCTGCTCTCGTCAGATCGCAGACTGATACCCAGCTTAGGGCCTGGTAAGTACCAGCATGGGAGACTGGCTGGGAATCCCGGGTGCAGTTGACATTTTAATCTGTTGCTGCCTTCCGCTCCGATTCGGAAAAGGATTTATTGATGCTTAAATGCACAGTATAAAGGGCGTGAAGCTGTCAACGGCCATCCTAAGCTGAACGCGCCTGCTCTCGTCAGATCGCAGACTGCTACCCAGCTTAGGGCCCGGTAAGTACCAGCATGGGAGACTGGCTGGGAATCCCAGGTGTTGTTGACATTTTGCTCTGTAGCCGCCTTCCGCTCCGATTCCGAAAAGGATTTATTGATGCTTAAATCCACAGTATACAGGGTGTGAAGCCGTCTACGGCTATCCTAAGCTGAATGTGCCTGTTCTTGTCAGATCGCAGACTGCTGCCCGGCAAGTACAGGCATGGGAGACTGGCTGGCAATCCAAGGTGCCATTGACATTTTGCTCTGTTGCCGCCTTCCTCTCCGATTCCGAAAAGGATTTATTGATGCTTAAATGCACAGTATAAAAATCATGAAGTTGTCAATGGCCATCCTAAGCTGAACGCGCCTGCTCTCGTCAGATCGCAGACTGCTACCCAGCTTAGGGCCCGGTAAGTACCAGCATGGGAGACTGGCTGGGAATCCCGGGTGCCGTTGACATTTTGCTCTATTGCTGCTTTCCGCTCCGATTCCGAAAAGAATTTATTGATGCTTAAATCCACAGTATACAAGGTGTGAAGCTGTCGACGGCCATCCTAAGCTTAACGCGCCTGCTCTTGTCAGATCGCAGACTGGTACAGATCTTAGGGCCCGGTAAGTACCGGCATGGGACACTGGCTCGGAATCCCGGCTGCCGTTGACATTTTGCTCTGTTGCCGCCTTCCGTTTCCGATTCCGAAAAGGATTTATTGATGCTTAAATGCACAGTATAAAGGGCAAGAAGCTGTCAACGGCCATCCTAAGCTGAACGTGCCTGCTCTCGTCAGATCGCAGACTGCTACCCAGCTTAGGGCTCGGAAAGTACCAGCATGGGAGACTGGCTGGGAATCCCAGGTGTCGTTGACATTTTGCTCTGTTGCCGCCTTACGCTCCGATTCCGAAAAGGATTTATTGATGCTTAAATCCACAGTATACAGGGTGTGAAGATGTCTACGGCCATCCTAAGCTGAATGCGCCTGTTCTCGTCAGATCGCAGACTGCTACCCAGCTTCGGGCCTGGTAAGTACCAGCATGGGAGACTGGCTGGGGATCCCGGGTGGAGTTGACATTTTGCTCTGTTTCTGCTACGAGTCCGAAAATTATTTATTGATGCTTAAATCCACAGTATACAAAGTGTGAAGCTGTCAATGGCCATCCTAAGCTGAACGCGCCTGCTCTCGTCAGATCGCAGACTTCTACCCAGCTTAGGGCCTGGTAAGTACCAGCATGGGAGACTGGCTGGGAATCCCGGGTGCAGTTGACATTTTAATCTTTTGCCGCCTTCCGCTCCGATTCGGAAAAGGATTTATTGATGCTTAAATCCACAATACACAGGGTGTGAAGCTGTCAACGGCCATCCTAAGCCTGAACGTGCCTGCTCTCCTCAAATCACAGACTGCTGCCCGGCAGTTACCGGCATGGGAGACTGGCTGGCAATACAAGGTGCCATTGACATTTTGCTCTGTTGCCGCCTTCCTCTCCGATTAATAAAAATATTTATTGATGCTTAAATCCACAATATACAAGGCGTGAAGATGTCAACGGCCATCCTAAGCTGAACGCGCCTGCTCTCGTCAGATCGCAGACCTCTACCCAGCTTAGGGCCCAGTAAGTACCGGCATGGGAGACTGGCTGGGAATCCGGGTGCAGTTGACATTTTGCTCTGTTGCCGCCTTCCGTTCCGATTCCGAAAAGGATTTATTGATGCTTAAATGCACAGTATAAAAAGCATGAAGCTGTCAATGGCCATCCTAAGATGAACGCGCCTGCTCTCGTCAGATTGCAGACTGATACCCAGCTTAGGGCCTGGTAAGTACCAGCATGGGAGACTGGCTGGGAATCCCGGGTGCAGTTGACATTTTAATCTGTTGCCGCCTGCCGCTCCGATTCGGAAAAGGATTTATTGATGCTTAAATGCACAGTATAAAGGGCGTGAAGCTGTCAACGGCCATCCTAAGCTGAACGCGCCTGCTCTCGTCAGATCGCAGACTGCTACCCAGCTTAGGGCCCGGTAGGTACCAGCATAGGAGACTGGCTGGGAATCCCAGGTGTTGTTGACATTTTGCTCTGTAGCCGCCTTCCGCTCCGATTCCGAAAAGGATTTATTGATGCTTAAATCCACAGTATACAGGATGTGAAGCCGTCTACGGCTATCTTAAGCTGAATATGCCTGTTCTTGTCAGATCGCAGACTGCTGCCCGGCAAGTACGGGCATGGGAGACTGGCTGGCAATCCAAGGTGCTATTGACATTTTGCTCTGTTGCCGCCTTCCTCTCCGATTCCGAAAAGGATTTATTGATGCTTAAATGCACAGTATAAAAAGCATGAAGTTGTCAATGGCTGTCCTAAGCTGAACGTGCCTGCTCTCGTCAGATCGCAGACTGCTACCCAGCTTAGGGCCCGGTAAGTACTGGCATGGGAGACTGGCTGGGAATCCCGGGTGCGGTTGACATTTTGCTCTATTGCTGCCTTCCGCTCCGATTCCGAAAATAATTTATTGATGCTTAAATCCACAGTATACAAGGTGTGAAGCTGTCGACGGCCATCCTAAGCTTAACACGCCTGCTCTTGTCAGATCGCAGACTGGTACAGATCTTAGGGCCCGGTAAGTACTGACATGGGACACTGGCTGGGAATCCCGGCTGCCGATGACATTTTGCTCTGTTGCCGCCTTCCGTTTCCGATTCCGAAAAGGATTTATTGATGCTTAAATGCACAGTATAAAGGGCGAGAAGCTGTCAACGGCCATCCTAAGCTGAACGTGCCTGCACTCGTCAGATCGCAGACTGCTATCCAGCTTAGGGCCTGGTAAGTACCAGCAGGGGAGACTGGCTGGGAATCCCGGGTGTCGTTGACATTTTGCTCTGTTGCCGCCTTCCGTTCCGATTCCGAAAAGGATTTATTGATGCTTAAATGCACAGTATAAAAATCATGAAGCTGTCAATGGCCATCCTAAGCTGAACGCGCCTGCTCTCGTCAGATCGCAGACTGCTACCCAGCTTAGGGCCTGGTAAGTACTGGCATGGGACACTGGCTGGGAATCTCGGCTGCCGTTGACATTTTGCTCTGTTGCCGCCTTCCGTTCCGATTCCGAAAAGGATTTATTGATGCCTAAATGCACAGTATAAAGGGCGAGAAGCTGTCAACGGCCATCCTAAGCTGAACGCGCCTGCTCTCGTCAGATTGCAGACTGCTACCCAGTTTAGGGCACAGTAAGTACCGGCATGGGAGACTGGCTGGGAATCCCGGGTGCAGTTGACATTTTGCTCTGTTGCCGCCTTCCGCTCCGATTCCGAAAAAGGATTTATTGATGCTTAAATGCGCAGTATAAAAATCACGAAGCTGTCAATGGCCATCCTAAGCTGAACACGTCTGCTCTTGTCACATCGCAGACTGCTAAGCAGCTTAGGGCCCGGTAAGTACTGGCATGGGAGACTGGCTGGGAATCCCGGTTGACATTTTGCTCTTATGCCGCCTTCAGTTCCGATTCCGAAAAGGATTTATTGATGCTTAAATGCACAGTATACAAAGTGTGAAGCTGTCAACGGCTATCCTAAGCTGAACGCGCCTGCTCTCGTCAGATCGCAGACTGCTACCCAGCTTAGGGCCTGGTAAGTACCAGCATGGGAGACTGGCTGGGAATCCCAGGTGCAGTTGACATTTTAATCTGTTGCTGCCTTCCGCTCCGATTCGGAAAAGGATTTATTGATGCTTAAATGCACAGTATAAAGGGCGTGAAGCTGTCAACGGCCATCCTAAGCTGAACGCGCCTGCTCTCGTCAGATCGCAGACTGCTACCCAGCTTAGGGCCCGGTAAGTACCAGCATGGGAGACTGGCTGGGAATCCCAGGTGTTGTTGACATTTTGCTCTGTAGCCGCCTTCCGCTCCGATTCCGAAAAGGATTTATTGATGCTTAAATGCACAGTATAAAAAGCATGAAGCTGTCAATGGCCATCCTAAGCTGAACGCGCCTGCTCTCGTCAGATTGCAGACTGCTACCCAGCTTAGGGCCCGGTAAGTACTGGCATGGGAGACTGGCTGGGAATACCGGTTGCCATTGACATTTTGCTCTATTGCTGCCTTCCGCTCCGATTCCGAAAATAATTTATTGATGCTTAAATCCACAGTATACAAGGTGTGAAGCTGTCAACGGCCATCCTAAGCTTAACGCGCCTGCTCTCGTCAGATCGCAGACTGGTACAGATCTTAGGGCCCGGTAAGTACCGGCATGGGACACTGGCTGGGAATCCCGGCTGCCGTTGACATTTTGCTCTGTTGCCGCCTTCCGTTCCGATTCCGAAAAGGATTTATTGATGCTTAAATGCACAGTATACAAAGTGTGAACGTGTCAACGGCCATCCTAAGCTGAATGCGCCTGCTCTCGTCAGATCGCAGACTGATACCCAGCTTAGGGCCTGGTAAGTACCAGCATGGGAGACTGGCTGGGAATCCCGGGTGCAGTTGACATTTTAATCTGTTGCCGCCTTCCGCTCCGATTCGGAAAAGGATTTATTGATGCTTAAATGCACAGTATAAAGGGCGTGAAGCTGTCAACGGCCATCCTAAGCTGAATGCGCCTGCTCTCGTCAGATTGCAGACTGCTACCCAGCTTAGGGCCCGGTAAGTACTGGCATGGGAGACTGGCTGGGAATCCCGGGTGCGGTTGACATTTTGCTCTATTGCTGCCTTCCGCTCCGATTCCGAAAATAATTTATTGATGCTTAAATCCACAGTATACAAGGTGTGAAGCTGTCGACGGCCATCCTAAGCTTAACGCGCCTGCTCTTGTCAGATCGCAGACTGGTACAGATCTTAGGGCCCGGTAAGTACCGACATGGGACACTGGCTGGGAATCCCGGCTGCCGATGACATTTTGCTCTGTTGCCGCCTTCCGTTTCCGATTCCGAAAAGGATTTATTGATGCTTAAATGCACAGTATAAAGGGCGAGAAGCTGTCAACGGCCATCCTAAGCTGAACGTGCCTGCACTCGTCAGATCGCAGACTGCTATCCAGCTTAGGGCCTGGTAAGTACCAGCAGGGGAGACTGGCTGTGAATCCCGGGTGTCGTTGACATTTTGCTCTGTTGCCGCCTTACGTTCCGATTCCGAAAAGGATTTATTGATGCTTAAATGCACAGTATAAAAATCATGAAGCTGTCAATGGCCATCCTAAGCTGAACGCGCCTGCTCTCGTCAGATCGCAGACTGCTACCCAGCTTAGGGCCTGGTAAGTACTGGCATGGGACACTGGCTGGGAATCTCGGCTGCCGTTGACATTTTGCTCTGTTGCCGCCTTCCGTTCCGATTCCGAAAAGGATTTATTTATGCCTAAATGCACAGTATAAAGGGCGAGAAGCTGTCAACGGCCATCCTAAGCTGAACGCGCCTGCTCTCGTCAGATTGCAGACTGCTACCCAGCTTAGGGCCCAGTAAGTACCGGCATGGGAGACTGGCTGGGAATCCCGGGTGCAGTTGACATTTTGCTCTGTTGCCGCCTTCCGCTCCGATTCCGAAAAAGGATTTATTGATGCTTAAATGCGCAGTATAAAAATCACGAAGCTGTCAATGGCCATCCTAAGCTGAACACGCCTGCTCTTGTCACATCGCAGACTGCTAAGCAGCTTAGGGCCCGGTAAGTACTGGCATGGGAGACTGGCTGGGAATCCCGGTTGACATTTTGCTCTCATGCCGCCTTCAGTTCCGATTCCGAAAAGGATTTATTGATGCTTAAATGCACAGTATACAAAGTGTGAAGCTGTCAACGGCCATCCTAAGCTGAACGCGCCTGCTCTCGTCAGATCGCAGAATGCTACCCAGCTTAGGGCCTGGTAAGTACCAGCATGGGAGACTGGCTGGGAATCCCGGGTGCAGTTGACATTTTAATCTGTTGCTGCCTTCCGCTCTGATTCGGAAAAGGATTTATTGATGCTTAAATGCACAGTATAAAGGACGTGAAGCTGTCAACGGCCATCCTAAGCTGAACGCGCCTGCTCTCGTCAGATCGCAGACTGCTTCCCAGCTTAGGGCCCGGTAAGTACCAGCATGGGAGACTGGCTGGGAATCCCAGGTGTTGTTGACATTTTGCTCTGTAGCCGCCTTCCGCTCCGATTCCGAAAAGGATTTATTGATGCTTAAATCCACAGTATACAGGGTGTGAAGCCGTCTACGGCTATCCTAAGCTGAATGTGTCTGTTCTTGTCAGATCGCAGACTGCTGCCCGGCAAGTACGGGCATGGGAGACTGGCTGGTAATCCAAGGTGCTATTGACATTTTGCTCTGTTACCGCCTTCCTCTCCGATTCCGAAAAGGATTTATTGATGCTTAAATGCACAGTATAAAAAGCATGAAGCTGTCAATGGCCATCCTAAGCTGAACGCGCCTGCTCTCGTCAGATTGCAGACTGCTACCCAGCTTAGGGCCCGGTAAGTACTGGCATGGGAGACTGGCTGGGAATACCGGTTGCCATTGACATTTTGCTCTATTGCTGCCTTCCGCTTCGATTCCGAAAAGAATTTATTGATGCTTAAATCCACAGTATACAAGGTGTGAAGCTGTCAACGGCCATCCTAAGCTTAACGCGCCTGCTCTCGTCAGATCGCAGACTGGTACAGATCTTAGGGCCCGGTAAGTACCGGCATGGGACACTGGCTGGGAATCCCGGCTGCCGTTGACATTTTGCTCTGTTGCCGCCTTCCGTTCCGATTCCGAAAAGGATTTATTGATGCTTAAATGCACAGTATACAAAGTGTGAACGTGTCAACGGCCATCCTAAGCTGAATGCGCCTGCTCTCGTCAGATCGCAGACTGATACCCAGCTTAGGGCCTGGTAAGTACCAGCATGGGAGACTGGCTGGGAATCCCGGGTGCAGTTGACATTTTAATCTGTTGCCGCCTTCCGCTCCGATTCGGAAAAGGATTTATTGATGCTTAAATGCACAGTATAAAGGGCGTGAAGCTGTCAACGGCCATCCTAAGCTGAACGCGCCTGCTCTCGTCAGATCGCAGACTGCTATCCAGCTTAGGGCCCGGTAGGTACCAGCATGGGAGACTGGCTGGGAATCCCAGGTGTTGTTGACATTTTGCTCTGTAGCCGCCTTCCGCTCCGATTCCGAAAAGGATTTATTGATGCTTAAATCCACAGTATACAGGGTGTGAAGCCGTCTACGGCTATCCTAAGCTGAATGTGCCTGTTCTTGTCAGATCGCAGACTGCTGCCCGGCAAGTACGGGCATGGGAGACTGGCTGGCAATCCAAGGTGCTATTGACATTTTGCTCTGTTGCCGCCTTCCTCTCCGATTCCGAAAAGGATTTATTGATGCTTAAATGCACAGTATAAAAAGCATGAAGCTGTCAATGGCTGTCCTAAGCTGAACGTGCCTGCTCTCGTCAGATCGCAGACTGCTACCCAGCTTAGGGCCCGGTAAGTACCAGCATGGGAGACTGGCTGGGAATCCCAGGTGTCGTTGACCTGTTGCCGCCTTACGCTCCGATTCCAAAAAGGATTTATTGATGCTTAAATCCACAGTATACAGGGTGTGAAGATGTCTACGGCCATCCTAAGCTGAATGCGCCTGTTCTCGTCAGATCGCAGACTGCTACCCAGCTTCGGGCCTGGTAAGTACCAGCATGGGAGACTGGCTGGGAATCCCGGGTGCAGTTGACATTTTGCTCTGTTTCTGCTCCGATTCCGAAAATTATTTATTGATGCTTAAATCCACAGTATACAAAGTGTGAAGCTGTCAACGGCCATCCTAAGCTTAACGCGCCTGCTCTCGTCAGATCGCAGACTGGTACAGATCTTAGGGCCCGGTAAGTACCGGCATGGGACACTGGCTGGGAATCCCGACTGCCGTTGACATTTTGCTCTGTTGTCGCCTTCCGTTCCGGTTCCGATTCCGAAAAGGATTTATTGATGCTTAAATGCACAGTATACAAAGTGTGAACCTGTCAACGGCCATCCTAAGCTGAATGCGCCTGTTCTCGTCAGATCGCAGACTGGTACAGATCTTAGGGCCCGGTAAGTACCAGCATGGGAGACTGGCTGGGAATCCCAGGTGTCGTTGACCTTTTGCTCTGTTGCCGCCTTCCGCTCCGATTCCGAAAATAATTTATTGATGCTTAAATCCACAGTATACAAGGTGTGAAGCTGTCGACGGCCATCCTAAGCTTAACGCGCCTGCACTTGTCCGATCGCAGACTGCTACACAGCTTAGGGCCCGGTAAGAACTGGCATGGGAGACTGGCTGGGAATCCCGGGTGCTGGTGACATTTTGCTCTATTGCTGCCTTCCGCTCCGATTCCGAAAAGAATTTATTGATGCTTAAATCCACAGTATACAAGGTGTGAAGCTGTCGACGGCCATCCTAAGCTTAACGCGCCTGCTCTCGTCAGATCGCAGACTGGTACAGATCTTAGGGTCCGGTAAGTACCGGCATGAGACACTGGCTGGGAATCCCGGCTGCCGTTGACATTTTGCTCTGTTGCCGCCTTCCGTTCCGATTCCGAAAAGGATTTATTGATGCTTAAATGCACAGTATAAAGAGCGAGAAGCTGCAACGGCCATCCTAAGCTGAACGTGCCTGCTCTCGTCAGATCGCAGACTGCTACCCAGCTTAGGGCCCGGTAAGTACCAGAATGGGAGACTGGCTGGGAATCCCAGGTGTCGTTGACATTTTGTTCTGTTGCCGCCTTCCGCTCCGATTCCGAAAAGGATTTATTGATGCTTAAATCCACAGTATACAGGGTGTGAAGATGTCTACGGCCTTCCTAAGCTGAATGCGCCTGTTCTCGTCAGATCGCAGACTGCTACCCAGCTTCGGGCCTGGTAAGTACCAGCATGGGAGACTGGCTGGAATCCCAGCTGCCGTTGACATTTTGCTATGTTTCTGCTCCGATTCCGAAAATTATTTATTGATGCTTAAATCCACAGTATACAAAGTGGGAAGCTGTCAACGGCCATCCTAAGCTGAACGCGCCTGCTCTCGTCAGATCGCAGACTGCTACCCAGCTTAGGGCCCGGTAAGTATCAGCATGGGAGACTGGATGGGAATCCCAGGTGTTGTTGACAATTTGCTCTGTAGCCGCCTTCCGCTTCGATTCCGAAAAGGATTTATTGATGCTTAAATCCACAGTATACAGGGTGTGAAGCCGTCTACGGCTATCCTAAGCTGAATGTGCCTGTTCTTGTCAGATCGCAGACTGCTGCCCGGCAAGTACGGGCATGGGAGACTGGCTGGCAATCCAAGGAACTATTGACATTTTGCTCTGTTGCCGCCTTCCTCTCCGATTCCGAAAAGGATTTATTGATGCTTAAATGCACAGTATAAAAAGCATGAAGCTGTCAATGGCCATCCTAAGTTGAACGCGCCTGCTCTCGTCAGATCGCAGACTGCTACCCAGCTTAGGGCGCGGTAAGTACTGGCATGGGAGACTGGCTGGGAATCCCAGGTGCCGTTGACATTTTGCTCTATTGCTGCCCTCCGCTCCGATTCCGAAAAGAATTTATTGATGCTTAAATCCACAGTATACAAGGTGTGAAGCTGTCGACGGCCATCCTAAGCTGAACGCGCCTGCTCTCGTCAGATCGCAGACTGCTACCCAGCTTAGTCCCGGAAAGTACCAGCATGGGAGACTGGCTGGGAATCCCAGGTGTTGTTGACATTTTGCTCTGTAGCCGCCTTCCGCTCTGATTCCGAAAAGGATTTATTGGTGCTTAAATCCACAGTATACAGGGTGTGAAGCCGTCTACGGCTATCCTAAGCTGAATGTGCCTGTTCTTGTCAGATCGCAGACTGCTGCCCGGCAAGTACGGGCATGGGAGACTGGCTGGCAATCCAAGGTGCTATTGACATTTTGCTCTGTTGCCGCCTTCCTCTCCGATTCCGAAAAGGATTTATTGATGCTTAAATGCACAGTATAAAAAGCATGAAGCTGTCAATGGCCATCCTAAGCTGAACGCGCCTGCACTTGTCCGATCGCAGACTGCTACCCAGCTTAGGGCCCGGTAAGTACTGGCATGGGAGACTGGCTGGGAATCCTGGGTGCTGTTGAAATTTTGCTCTATTGCTGCCTTCCGCTCCGATTCCGAAAAGAATTTATTGATGCTTAAATCCACAGTATACAAGGTGTGAAGCTGTCGACGGCCATCCTAAGCTTAACTCGCCTGCTCTCGTCAGATCGCAGACTGGTACAGATTTTAGGGCCCGGTAAGTACCGGCATGAGACACTGGCTGGGAATCCCGGCTGCCGTTGACATTTTGCTCTGTTGCCGCCTTCCGTTCCGATTCCGAAAAGGATTTATTGATGCTTAAATGCACAGTATAAAGGGCGAGATGCTGTCAACGGCCATCCTAAGCTGAACGCGCCTGGTCTCGTCAGATCGCAGACTGCTACCCAACTTAGGGCCTGGTAAGTACTGTTATGCGAGACTGGCTGGGAATCCCAGGTGCCGTTGACATTTTGCTCTATTGCTGCCCACCGCTTCGATTCCGAAAATAATTTATTGATGCTTAAATCCACAGTATACAAGGTGTGAAGCTGTCGACGGCCATCCTAAGCTTAACGCGCCTGCTCTCGTCAGATCGCAGACTGGTACAGATCTTAGGGCCCGGTAAGTACCGGCATGGGACACTGGCTGGGAATCCCGGCTGCCGTTGACATTTTGCTCTGTTGCCGCCTTACGCTCCGATTCCGAAAAGAATTTATTGATGCTTAAATCCACAGTATACAGGGTGTGAAGATGTCTACGGCCATCCTAAGCTGAATGCGCCTGTTCTCGTCAGATCGCAGACTGCTTCCCAGCTTCGGGCCTGGTAAGTACCAGCATGGGAGACTGGCTGGGAATCCCGGGTGCAGTTGACATTTTGCTCTGTTTCTGCTCCGATTCCGAAAATTATTTATTGATGCTTAAATCCACAGTATACAAAGAGAGAAGCTATCAACGGCCATCCTAAGCTGAACGCGCCTGCTCTCGTCAGATCGCAGACTGCTACCCAGCTTAGGGCCCGTTAAGTACCATTATGGGAGACTGGCTGGGAATCCCAGGTGTCATTGACATTTTGCTCTGTTGCCGCCTTACGCTCCGATTCCGAAAAGGATTTATTGATGCTTAAATCCACAGTATACAGGGTGTGAAGATGTCTACGGCCATCCTAAGCTGAATGCGCCTGTTCTCGTCAGATCGCAGACTGGTACAGATCTTAGGGCCCGGTAAGTACCGGCATGGGACACTGGCTGGGAATCCCGGCTGCCGTTGACATTTTGCTCTGTTGCCGCCTTCCGTTCCGATTCCGAAAAGGATTTATTGATGCTTAAATGCACAGTATAAAGGGCGAGAAGCTGTCAACGGCCATCCTAAGCTGAACGCGCCTGCTCTCGTCAGATCGCAGACTGCTACCCAGCTTAGGGCCCGGTAATTACCAGCATGGGAGACTGGCTGGGAATCCCGGCTGCCGTTGACATTTTGCTCTGTTGCCGCCTTCCGTTTCGATTCCGAAAAGGATTTATTGATGCTTAAATGCACAGTATACAAAATGTGAAGCTGTCAACGGCCATCCTAAGCTGAACACGCCTGCTCTCATCAGATCGCAGACTGCTACCCAGCTTAGGGCCTGGTAAGTACCAGCATGGGAGACTGGCTGGGAATCCCGGGTGCAGTTGACATTTTAATCTGTTGCCGCCTTCCGTTCTGATTCTGAAAAGGATTTATTGATGCTTAAATGCACAGTATACAGGGTGTGAAGATGTCTACGGCCATCCTAAGCTAGATGCGCCTGTTCTCGTCAGCTCGCAGACTGCTTCCCAGCTTCGGGCCTGGTAAGTACCAGCATGGGAGACTGGCTGGGAATCCTGGGTGCAGTTGACATTTTGCTCTGTTTCTGCTCCGATTCCGAAAATTATTTATTGATGCTTAAATCCACAGTATACAAAGTGTGAAGCTGTCAACGGCCATCCTAAACTGAACGCGCCTGCTCTCGTCAGATCACAGACTGCTACCCAGCTTAGGGCCCGTTAAGTACCAGCATGGGAGACTGGCTGGGAATCCCAGGTGTCGTTGATATTTTGCTCTGTTGCCGCCTTACGCTCCAATTCCGAAAAGGATTTATTGATGCTTAAATCCACAGTATACAGGGTGTGAAGATGTCTACGGCCATCCTAAGCTGAATGCGCCTGTTCTCGTCAGATCGCAGACTGGTACAGATCTTAGGGCCCGGTAAGTACCGGCATGGGACACTGGCTGGGAATCCCGGCTGCCGTTGACATTTTGCTCTGTTGCCGCCTTCCGTTCCGATTCCGCAAAGGATTTATTGATGCTTAAATGCACAGTATAAAGGGCAAGAAGCTGTCAACGGCCATCCTAAGCTGAACGCGCCTGCTCTCGTCAGATCGCAGACTGCTATCCAGCTTAGGGCCCGGTAAGTACCAGCATGGGAGACTGGCTGGGAATCCCGGCTGCCGTTGACATTTTGCTCTGTTGCCGCCTTCCGTTTCTATTCTGAAAAGGATTTATTGATGCTTAAATGCACAGTATACAAAATGTGAAGCTGTCAACGGCCATCCTAAACTGAACGCGCCTGCTCTCGTCAGATCGCAGACTGCTACCCAGCTTAGGGCCCGGTAAGTACCAGCATGGGAGACTGGCTGGGAATCCCGGGTGCAGTTGACATTTTGCTCTGTTGCCGCCTTCCGCTCCGATTCGGAAAATTATTTATTGATGCTTAAATGCACAGTATAAAGGGCGTGAAGCTGTCAACGACCATCCTGAGCTGAACGCGCCTGCTCTCGTCAGATCACAGACTGCTACCCAGCTTAGGCCCGGTAAGTACCAGCATGGGAGACTGGCTGGGAATCCCAGGTGTTGTTGACATTATGCTCTGTAGCCGCCTTCCGCTCCGATTCCGAAAAGGATTTATTGATGCTTAAATCCACAGTATACAGGGTGTGAAGCCGTCTACGGCTATCCTAAGCTGAATGTGCCTGTTCTTGTCAGATCGCAGACTTTTACCCAGCTTAGGGCCCGGTAAGTACCAGCATGGGAGACTGGCTGGGAATCTCAGGTGTTGTTGACATTTTGCTCTGTAGCTCTGTAGACATTTTGCTCCGATTCCGAAAAGGATTTATTGATGCTTAAATCCACAGTATACAGGGTGTGAAGCCGTCTACGGCTATCCTAAGCTGAATGTGCCTGTTCTTGTCAGATCGCAGACTGCTGCCCGGCAAGTACGGGCATGGGAGACTGGCTGGCAATCCAAGGTGCTATTGACATTTTGCTCTGTTGCTGCCTTCCTCTCCGATTCCGAAAAGGATTTATTGATGCTTAAATGCACAGTATAAAAAGCATGAAGCTGTCAATGGCCATCCTAAGCTGAACGCGCCTGCACTCGTCCGATCGCAGACTGCTACTCAGCTTAGGGCCCGGTAAGTACTGGCATGGGAGACTGGCTGGGAATCCTGGGTGCTGTTGACATTTTGCTCTATTGCTGCCTTCCGCTCCGATTCCGAAAAGAATTTATTGATGCTTAAATCCACAGTATACAAGGTGTGAAGCTGTCGACGGCCATCCTAAGCTTAACTCGCCTGCTCTCGTCAGATCGCAGACTGGTACAGATTTTAGGGCCCGGTAAGTACCGGCATGAGACACTGGCTGGGAATCCCGGCTGCCGTTGACATTTTGCTCTGTTGCCGCCTTCCCTTCCGATTCCGAAAAGGATTTATTGATGCTTAAATGCACAGTATAAAGGGTGAGAAGCTGTCAACGACCATCCTAAGCTGAACGCGCCTGCTCTCGTCAGATCGCAGACTGCTACCCAGCTTAGGGCCCGGTAAGTACTGGCATGGGAGACTGGCTGGGAATCCCAGGTGCCGTTGACATTTTGCTCTATTGCTGCCCTCTGCTTCGATTCCGAAAAGAATTTATTGATGCTTAAATCCACAGTATACAAGGTGTGAAGCTGTCGACGGCCATCCTAAGCTTAACGCGCCTGCTCTCGTCAGATCGCAGACTGGTACAGATCTTAGGGCCCGGTAAGTACCGGCATGGGACACTGGCTGGGAATCCCGGCTGCCGTTGACATTTTGCTCTGTTGCCGCCTTACGCTCCGATTCCGAAAAGGATTTATTGATGCTTAAATCCACAGTATACAGGGTGTGAAGATGTCTACGGCCATCCTAAGCTGAATGCGCCTGTTCTCGTCAGATCGCAGACTGGTACAGATCTTAGGGCCCGGTAAGTACCGGCATGGGACACTGGCTGGGAATCCCGGCTGCCGTTGACATTTTGCTCTGTTGCCGCCTTCCGTTCCGTTCCGATTCCGAAAAGGATTTATTGATGCTTAAATGCACAGTATAAAGAGCGAGAAGCTGTCAACAGCCATCCTTAGCTGTATGCGCCTCCTCTCGTCCGATTGCAGACTGCTACCCAGCTTAGGGCCCGGTAAGTACCAGCATGGGAGACTGGCTGGGAATCCCGGCTGCCGTTGACATTTTGCTCTGTTGCCGCCTTCCGTTCCGATTCCGAAAAGGATTTATTGATGCTTCAATGCACAGTATACAAAGTGTGAACCTGTCAATGGCCATCCTAAGCTGAATGCGCCTGCTCTCGGCAGATCGCAGACTGATACCCAGCTTAGGGCCTGGTAAGTACCAGCATGGGAGACTGGCTGGGAATCCCGGGTGCAGTTGACATTTTAATCTGTTGCCGCCTTCCGCTCCGATTCGGAAAAGGATTTATTGATGCTTAAATGCACAGTATAAAGGGCGTGAAGCTGTCAACGGCCATCCTAAGCTGAACGCGCCTGCTCTCGTCAGATCGCAGACTGCTACCCAGCTCAGGGCCCGGTAGGTACCAGCATGGGAGACTGGCTGGGAATCCCAGGTGTTGTTGACATTTTGCTCTGTAGCCGCCTTCCGCTCCGATTCCGAAAAGGATTTATTGATGCTTAAATCCACAGTATACAGGGTGTGAAGCCGTCTACGGCTATCCTAAGCTGAATGTGCCTGTTGTTGTCAGATCGCAGACTGCTGCCCGGCAAATACGGGCATGGGAGACTGGCTGGCAATCCAAGGTGCTATTGACATTTTGCTCTGTTGCTGCCTTCCTCTCCGATTCCGAAAAGGATTTATTGATGCTTAAATGCACAGTATAAAAAGCATGAAGCTGTCAATGGCTGTCCTAAGCTGAACGCGCCTGCTCTCATCAGATCGCAGACTGCTACCCAGCTTAGGGCCTGGTAAGTACTGGCATGGGAGACTGGCTGGGAATCCCGGGTGCCGTTGACATTTTGCTCTATTGCTGCCTTCCGCTCCGATTCCGAAAAGAATTTATTGATGCTTAAATCCACAGTATACAAGGTGTGAAGCTGTCGACGGCCATCCTAAGCTTAACGCGCCTGCTCTTGTCAGATCGCAGACTGGTACAGATCTTTGGGCCGGTAAATACCGGCATGGGACACTGGCTGGGAATCCCGGCTGCCGTTGACATTTTGCTCTGTTGCCGCCTTCCGTTTCCGATTCCGAAAAGGATTTATTGATGCTTAAATGCACAGTATAAAGGGCGAGAAGCTGTCAACGGCCATCCTAAGCTGAACGTGCCTGCTCTCGTCAGATCGCAGACTGCTACCCAGCTTAGGGCCCGGTAAGTACCAGCATGGGAGACTGGCTGGGAATCCCAGGTGCAGTTGACCTTTTGCTCTGTTGCCGCCTTATGCTCCTTACGCTTACGATTTATTGATGCTTAAATCCACAGTATACAGGGTGTGAAGATGTCTACGGCCATCCTAAGCTGAATGCGCCTGTTCTTGTCAGATCGCAGACTGTTACCCAGCTTAGGGCCTGGTAAGTACCAGCATGGGAGACTGTCTGGGAATCCCGGGTGCAGTTGACACTTTAATCTGTTGCCGCCTTCCGCTCCGATTCGGAAAAGGATTTATTGATGCTTAAATCCACAATACACAGGGTGTGAAGCTGTCAATGGCCATCCTAAGCCTGAACGTGCCTGCTTCTCCTCAGATCGCAGACTGCTGCCCGGCAGTTACCGGCATGGGAGACTGGCTGGCAATCCAAGGTGCCGTTGACATTTTGCTTTGTTGCCGCCTTCCTCTCCGATTAATAAAAATATTTATTGATGCTTAAATCCACAGTATACAAGGCGTGAAGATGTCAACGGCCATCCTAAGCTGAACGCGCCTGCTCTCGTCAGATCGCAGACTGCTACCCAGCTTAGGGCCCAGTAAGTACTGGCATGGGAGACTGGCTGGGAATCCCGGGTGCAGTTGACATTATGCCCTGTTGCCGCCTTCCGTTCCGATTCCGAAAAGGATTTATTGATGCTTAAATGCACAGTATAAAAAGCATGAAGCTGTCAATGGCCATCCTAAGCTGAACGCGCCTGCTCTCGTCAGATCGCAGACTGCTACCCAGCCTAGGGCCCATTAAGTACCGGCATGGGAGAGTGGCTGGGAATCCCGGGTGTAGTTGACATTTTGCTCTGTTGCCGCCTTCCGTTCCGATTCCGAAAAGGATTTATTGATGCTTAAATGCACAGTATAAAAATCATGAAGCTGTCAATGGCCATCCTAAGCTGAACGCGCCTGCTCTCGTCAGATCGCAGACTGCTACCCAGCTTAGGGCCTGGTAAGTACTGGCATGGGACACTGGCTGGGAATCCCGGCTGCCGTTGACATTTTGCTCTGTTGCCGCCTTCCGTTCCGATTCCGAAAAGGATTTATTGATGCCTAAATGCACAGTATAAAGGGCGAGAAGCTGTCAACGGCCATCCTAAGCTGAACGCACCTGCTCTCGTCAGATTGCAGACTGCTACCCAGCTTAGGGCTCAATAAGTACCGGCATGGGAGACTGGCTGGGAATCCCGGGTGCAGTTGACATTTTGCTCTGTTGCCGCCTTCCGCTCCGATTCCGAAAAAGGATTTATTGATGCTTAAATGCGCAGTATGAAAATCATGAAGCTGTCAATGGCCATCCTAAGCTGGACGCGCCTGCTCTCGTCACATCGCAGACTGCTACCCAGCTTAGGGCCCGGTAAGTACTGGCATGGGAGACTGGCTGGGAATCCCGGTTGCCGTTGACATTTTGCTCCTATGCCGCCTTCAGTTCCGATTCCGAAAAGGATTTATTGATGCTTAAATGCACAGTATACAAAGTGTGAAGCTGTCAACGGCCATCCTAAGCTGAACGCGCCTGCTCTCGTCAGATCGCAGACTGCTACCCAGCTTAGGGCCTGGTAAGTACCAGCGTGGGAGACTGGCTGGGAATCCCGGGTGCAGTTGACATTTTAATCTGTTGCTGCCTTCCGCTCCGATTCGGAAAAGGATTTATTGATGCTTAAATGCACAGTATAAAGGGCGTGAAGCTGTCAACGGCCATCCTAAGCTGAACGCGCCTGCTCTCGTCAGATTGCAGACTGCTACCCAGCTTAGGGCCCGGTAAGTACCAGCATGGGAGACTGGCTGGGAATCCCGGGTGGAGTTGACATTTTGCTCTGTTTCTGCTACGAGTCCGAAAATTATTTATTGATACTTAAATCCACAGTATACAAAGTGTGAAGCTGTCAACGGCCATTCTAAGCTGAACGCGCCTGCTCTCGTCAGATCGCAGACTTCTACCCAGCTTAGGGCCTGGTAAGTACCAGCATGGGAGACTGGCTGGGAATCCCGGGTGCAGTTGACATTTTAATCTGTTGCCGCCTTCCGCTCCGATTCGGAAAAGGATTTATTGATGCTTAAATCCACAATACACAGGGTGTGAAGCTGTCAACGGCCATCCTAAGCCTGAACGTGCCTGCTCTCCTCAGATCGCAGACCGCTGCCCGGCAGTTACCGGCATGGGAGACTGGCTGGCAATCCAAGGTGCCGTTGACATTTTGCTTTGTTGCCGCCTTCCTCTCCGATTAATAAAAATATTTATTGATGCTTAAATGCACCTGGGAATCCCGGGTGCAGTTGACATTATGCTCTGTTGCCGCCTTCCGTTCCGATTCCGAAAAGGATTTATTGATGCTTAAATGCACAGTATAAAAAGCATGAAGCTGTCAATGGCCATCCTAAGCTGAACGCGCCTGCTCTCGTCAGATCGCAGACTGCGACCCAGCTTAGGGCCCGGTAAGTACTAGCATGGGAGACTGGCTGGGAATCCCAGGTGTTGTTGACATTTTGCTCTGTAGCCGCCTTCCGCTCCGATTCCGAAAAGGATTTATTGATGCTTAAATCCACAGTATACAGGGTGTGAAGCCGTCTACGGCTATCCTAAGCTGAATGTGCCTGTTCTTGTCAGATCGCAGACTGCTGCCCGGCAAGTACGGGCATGGGAGACTGGCTGGCAATCCAAGGTGCTATTGACATTTTGCTCTGTTGCCGCCTTCCTCTCCGATTCCGAAAAGGATTTATTGATGCTTAAATGCACAGTATAAAAAGCATGAAGCTGTCAATGGCCATCCTAAGCTGAACGCGCCTGCTCTCGTCAGATCGCAGACTGCTACCCAGCTTAGGGCCCGGTAAGTACCAGCATGGGAGACTGGCTGGGAATCCTGGGTGCCGTTGACATTTTGCTCTATTGCTGCTTTCCGCTCCGATTCCGAAAAGAATTTATTGATGCTTAAATCCACAGTAGACAAGGTGTGAAGCTGTCGACGGCCATCCTAAGCTTAACGCGCCTGCTCTTGTCAGATCGCAGACTGGTACAGATCTTAGGGCCCGGTAAGTACCGGCATGGGACACTGGCTCGGAATCCCGGCTGCCGTTGACATTTTGCTCTGTTGCCGCCTTCCGTTTCCGATTCCGAAAAGGATTTATTGATGCTTAAATGCACAGTATAAAGGGCAAGAAGCTGTCAACGGCCATCCTAAGCTGAACGTGCCTGCTCTCGTCAGATCACAGACTGCTACCCAGCTTAGGGCTCGGAAAGTACCAGCATGGGAGACTGGCTGGGAATCCCAGGTGTCGTTGACATTTTGCTCTGTTGCCGCCTTACGCTCCGATTCCGAAAAGGATTTATTGATGCTTAAATCCACAGTATACAGGGTGTGAAGATGTCTACGGCCATCCTAAGCTGAATGCGCCTGTTCTCGTCAGATCGCAGATTGCTACCCAGCTTCGGGCCTGGTAAGTACCAGCATGGGAGACTGGCTGGGATTCCCGGGTGGAGTTGACATTTTGCTCTGTTTCTGCTACGAGTCCGAAAATTATTTATTGATGCTTAAATCCACAGTATACAAAGTGTGAAGCTGTCAACGGCCATCCTAAGCTGAACGCGCCTGCTCTCGTCAGATCGTAGACTTCTACCCAGCTTAGGGCCTGGTAAGTACCAGCATGGGAGACTGGCTGGGAATCCCGGGTGCAGTTGACATTTTAATCTGTTGCCGCCTTCCGCTCCGATTCGGAAAAGGATTTATTGATGCTTAAATCCACAATACACAGGGTGTGAAGCTGTCAGCGGCCATCCTAAGCCTGAACGTGCCTGCTCTCCTCAGATCACAGACTGCTGCCCGGCAGTTACCGGCATGGGAGACTGGCTGGCAATACAAGGTGCCATTGACATTTTGCTCTGTTGCCGCCTTCCTCTCCGATTAATAAAAATATTTATTGATGCTTAAATCCACAATATACAAGGCGTGAAGATGTCAACGGCCATCCTAAGCTGAACGCGCCTGCTCTCGTCAGATCGCAGACCGCTACCCAGCTTAGGGCCCAGTAAGTACCGGCATGGGAGACTGGCTGGGAATCCGGGTGCAGTTGACATTTTGCTCTGTTGCCGCCTTCCGTTCCGATTCCGAAAAGGATTTATTGATGCTTAAATGCACAGTATAAAAAGCATGAAGCTGTCAATGGCTGTCCTAAGCTGAACGCGCCTGCTCTCGTCAGATCGCAGACTGCTACCCAGCTTAGGGCCTGGTAAGTACTGGCATGGGAGACTGGCTGGGAATCCCGGGTGCCGTTGACATTTTGCTCTATTGCTGCCTTCCGCTCCGATTCCGAAAAGAATTTATTGATGCTTAAATCCACAGTATACAAGGTGTGAAGCTGTCGACGGCCATCCTAAGCTTAACGCGCCTGCTCTTGTCAGATCGCAGACTGGTACAGATCTTTGGGCCGGTAAATACCGGCATGGGACACTGGCTGGGAATCCCGGCTGCCGTTGACATTTTGCTCTGTTGCCGCCTTCCGTTTCCGATTCCGAAAAGGATTTATTGATGCTTAAATGCACAGTATAAAGGGCGAGAAGCTGTCAACGGCCATCCTAAGCTGAACGTGCCTGCTCTCGTCAGATCGCAGACTGCTACCCAGCTTAGGGCCCGGTAAGTACCAGCATGGGAGACTGGCTGGGAATCCCAGGTGCAGTTGACCTGTTGCTCTGTTGCCGCCTTATGCTCCTTACGCTTACGATTTATTGATGCTTAAATCCACAGTATACAGGGTGTGAAGATGTCTACGGCCATCCTAAGCTGAATGCGCCTGTTCTTGTCAGATCGCAGACTGTTACCCAGCTTAGGGCCTGGTAAGTACCAGCATGGGAGTCTGTCTGGGAATCCCGGGTGCAGTTGACACTTTAATCTGTTGCCGCCTTCCGCTCCGATTCGGAAAAGGATTTATTGATGCTTAAATCCACAATACACAGGGTGTGAAGCTGTCAACGGCCATCCTAAGCCTGAACGTGCCTGCTTCTCCTCAGATCGCAGACTGCTGCCCGGCAGTTACCGGCATGGGAGACTGGCTGGCAATCCAAGGTGCCGTTGACATTTTGCTTTGTTGCCGCCTTCCTCTCCGATTAATAAAAATATTTATTGATGCTTAAATCCACAGTATACAAGGCGTGAAGATGTCAACGGCCATCCTAAGCTGAACGCGCCTGCTCTCGTCAGATCGCAGACTGCTACCCAGCTTAGGGCCCAGTAAGTACCGGCATGGGAGACTGGCTGGGAATCCCGGGTGCAGTTGACATTATGCCCTGTTGCCGCCTTCTGTTCCGATTCCGAAAAGGATTTATTGATGCTTAAATGCACAGTATAAAAAGCATGAAGCTGTCAATGGCCATCCTAAGCTGAACGCGCCTGCTCTCGTCAGATCGCAGACTGCTACCCAGCCTAGGGCCCATTAAGTACCGGCATGGGAGACTGGCTGGGAATCCCGGGTGTAGTTGACATTTTGCTCTGTTGCCGCCTTCCGTTCCGATTCCGAAAAGGATTTATTGATGCTTAAATGCACAGTATAAAAATCATGAAGCTGTCAATGGCCATCCTAAGCTGAACGCGCCTGCTCTCGTCAGATTGCAGACTGCTACCCAGCTTAGGGCTCAATAAGTACCGGCATGGGAGACTGGCTGGGAATCCCGGGTGCAGTTGACATTTTGCTCTGTTGCCGCCTTCCGCTCCGATTCCGAAAAAAGATTTATTGATGCTTAAATGCGCAGTATAAAAATCATGAAGCTGTCAATGGCCATCCTAAGCTGGACGCGCCTGCTCTCGTCACATCGCAGACTGCTACCCAGCTTAGGGCCCGGTAAGTACTGGCATGGGTGACTGGCTGGGAATCCCGGTTGCCGTTGACATTTTGCTCTTATGCCGCCTTCAGTTCCGATTCCGAAAAGGATTTATTGATGCTTAAATGCACAGTATAAAAAGCATGAAGCTGTCAATGGCCATCCTAAGCTGAACGCGCCTGCTCTCATCAGATCGCAGACTGCTACCCAGCTTAGGGCCCGGTAAGTACCAGCATGGGAGACTGGCTGGGAATCCCGGGTGCCGTTGACATTTTGCTCTATTGCTGCTTTCCGCTCCGATTCCGAAAAGAATTTATTGATGCTTAAATCCACAGTATACAAGGTGTGAAGCTGTCGACGGCCATCCTAAGCTTAACGCGCCTGCTCTTGTCAGATCGCAGACTGGTACAGATCTTAGGGCCCGGTAAGTACCGGCATGGGACACTGGCTGGGAATCCCGGCTGCCGTTGACATTTTGCTCTGTTGCCGCCTTCCGTTTCCAATTCCGAAAAGGATTTATTGATGCTTAAATGCACAGTATAAAGGGCAAGAAGCTGTCAACGGCCATCCTAAGCTGAACGTGCCTGCTCTCGTCAGATCGCAGACTGCTACCCAGCGTAGGGCTCGGAAAGTACCAGCATGGGAGACTGGGTGGGAATCCCAGGTGTCGTTGACATTTTGCTCTGTTGCCGCCTTACGCTCCGATTCCGAAAAGGATTTATTGATGCTTAAATCCACAGTATACAGGGTATGAAGATGTCTACGGCCATCCTAAGCTGAATGCGCCTGTTCTCGTCAGATCGCAGACTGCTACCTAGCTTCGGGCCTGGTAAGTACCAGCATGGGAGACTGGCTGGGAATCCCGGGTGGAGTTGACATTTTGCTCTGTTTCTGCTACGAGTCCGAAAATTATTTATTGATACTTAAATCCACAGTATACAAAGTGTGAAGCTGTCAACGGCCATCCTAAGCTGAACGCGCCTGCTCTCGTCAGATCGCAGACTTCTACCCAGCTTAGGGCCTGGTAAGTACCAGCATGGGAGACTGGCTGGGAATCCCGGGTGCAGTTGACATTTTAATCTGTTGCCGCCTTCCGCTCCGATTCGGAAAAGGATTTATTGATGCTTAAATCCACAATACACAGGGTGTGAAGCTGTCAACGGCCATCCTAAGCCTGAACGTGCCTGCTCTCCTCAGATTGCAGACCGCTGCCCGGCAGTTACCGGCATGGGAGACTGGCTGGCAATCCAAGGTGCCGTTGACATTTTGCTTTGTTGCCGCCTTCCTCTCCGATTAATAAAAATATTTATTGATGCTTAAATGCACCTGGGAATCCCGGGTGCAGTTGACATTATGCTCTGTTGCCGCCTTCCGTTTCGATTCCGAAAAGGATTTATTGATGCTTAAATGCACAGTATAAAAAAGCACGAAGCTGTCAATGGCCATCCTAAGCTGAACGCGCCTGCTCTCGTCAGATCGCAGACTGCTACCCTGCCTAGGGCCCATTAAGTACCGGCATGGGAGACTGGCTGAGAATCCCGGGTGCAGTTGACATTTTGCTCTGTTGCCGCCTTCCGTTCCGATTCCGAAAAGGATTTATTGATGCTTAAATGCACAGTATAAAAATCATGAAGCTGTTAATGGCCATGCTAAGCTGAACGTGCCTGCTCTCGTCAGATCGCAGACTGCTACCCAGCTTAGGGCCTGGTAAGTACTGGCATGGGACACTGGCTGGGAATCTCGGCTGCCGTTGACATTTTGCTCTGTTGCCGCCTTCCGTTCCGATTCCGAAAAGGATTTATTGATGCCTAAATGCACAGTATAAAGGGCGAGAAGCTGTCAACGGCCATCCTAAGCTGAACGTGCCTGCTCTCGTCAGATTGCAGACTGCTACCCAGCTTAGGGCTCAGTAAGTACCGGCATGGGAGACTGGCTGGGAATCCCGGGTGCAGTTGACATTTTGCTCTGCTGCCGCCTTCCGCTCCGATTCCGAAAAAGGATTTATTGATGCTTAAATGCGCAGTATAAAAACCATGAAGCTGTCAATGGCCATCCTAAGCTGAACGCGCCTGCTCTCGTCACATCGCAGACTGCTACCCAGCTTAGGGCCCGGTAAGTACTGGCATGGGAGACTGGCTGGGAATCCCGGTTGCCGTTGACATTTTGCTCTTATGCCGCCTTCAGTTCCGATTCCGAAAAGGATTTATTGATGCTTAAATGCACAGTATACAAAGGGTGAAGCTGTCAACGGCCATCCGAAGCTGAACGCGCCTGCTCTCGTCAGACTGCTACCCAGCTTAGGGCCTGGTAAGTACCAGCATGGGAGACTGGCTGGGAATCCCGGGTGCAGTTGACATTTTAATCTGTTGCTGCCTTCCGCTCCGATTCGGAAAAGGATTTATTGATGCTTAAATGCACAGTATAAAGGGCGTGAAGCTGTCAACGGCCATCCTAAGCTGAACGCGCCTGCTCTCGTCAGATCGCAGACTGCTACCCAGCTTAGGGCCCAGTAAGTACTAGCATGGGAGACTGGCTGGGAATCCCAGGTGTTGTTGACATTTTGCTCTGTAGCCGCCTTCCGCTCCGATTCCGAAAAGGATTTATTGATGCTTAAATCCACAGTATACAGGGTGTGAAGATGTCTACGGCCATCCTAAGCTGAATGCGCCTGTTCTCGTCAGATCGCAGACTGGTACAGATCTTAGGGCCCGGTAAGTACCGGCATGGGACACTGGCTGGGAATCCCGGCTGCCGTTGACATTTTGCTCTGTTGCCGCCTTCCGTTCCGATTACGAAAAGGATTTATTGATGCTTAAATGCACAGTATAAAGGGCGAGAAGCTGTCAACGGCCATCCTAAGCTGAACGCGCCTGCTCTCATCAGATCGCAGACTGCTACCCAGCTTAGGGCCTGGTAAGTACCAGCATGGGAGACTGGCTGGGAATCCCGGGTGCAGTTGACATTTTAATCTGTTGCCGCCTTCCGTTCCGATTCTGAAAAGGATTTATTGATGCTTAAATGCACAGTATACAGGGTGTGAAGATGTCTACGGCCATCCTAAGCTAAATGCGCCTGTTCTCGTCAGATCGCAGACTGGTACAGATCTTAGGGCCCGGTAAGTACCGGCATGGGACACTGGCTGGGAATCCCGGCTGCCGTTGACATTTTGCTCTGTTGCCGCCTTCCGTTCCGATTCCGAAAAGGATTTATTGATGCTTAAATGCACAGTATAAAGGGCGAGAAGCTGTCAACGGCCATCCTAAGCTGAACGCGCCTGCTCTCGTCAGATCGCAGACTGCTACCCAGCTTAGGGCCCGGTAAGTACCAGCATGGGAGACTGGCTGGGAATCCCGGGTGCAGTTGATATTTTGCTCTTTTGCCGCCTTCCGCTCCGATTCGGAAAATTATTTATTGATGCTTAAATGCACAGTATAAAGGGCGCAAAGCTGTCAACGGCCATCCTAAGCTGAACACGCCTGCTCTCGTCAGACCGCTACCCAGCCTAGGCCCGGTAAGTACCAGCATGGGAGACTGGCTGGGAATCCCAGGTGTTGTTGACATTTTGCTCTGTAGCCGCCTTCCGCTCCGATTCCGAAAAGGATTTATTGATGCTTAAATCCACAGTATACAGGGTGTGAAGCCGTCTACGGCTATCCTAAGCTGAATGTGCCTGTTCTTGTCAGATCGCAGACTGCTGCCCGGCAAGTACGGGCATGAGAGACTGGCTGGCAATCCAAGGTGCTATTGACATTTTGCTCTGTTGCCGCCTTCCTCTCCGATTCCGAAAAGGATTTATTGATGCTTAAATGCACAGTATAAAAAAGCATTAAGCTGTCAATGGCCATCCTAAGCTGAACGCGCCTGCACTTGTCCGATCGCAGACTGCTACACAGCTTAGGGCCCGGTAAGTACTGGCATGGGAGACTGGCTGGGAATCCCGGGTGCTGTTGACATTTTGCTCTATTGCTGCCTTCCGCTCCGATTCCGAAAAGAATTTATTGATGCTTAAATCCACAGTATACAAGGTGTGAAGCTGTCGACGGCCATCCTAAGCTTAACGCGCCTGCTCTCGTCAGATCGCAGACTGGTACAGATGTTAGGGCCCGGTAAGTACCGGCATGAGACACTGGCTGGGAATCCCGGCTGCCGTTGACATTTTGCTCTGTTGCCGCCTTCCGTTCCGATTCCGAAAAGGATTTATTGATGCTTAAATGCACAGTATAAAGGGCGAGAAGCTGTCAACGGCCATCCTAAGCTGAACGTGCCTGCTCTTGTCAGATCGCAGACTGCTACCCAGCTTAGGGCCCGGTAAGTACCAGAATGGGAGACTGGCTGGGAATCCCAGGTGTCGTTGACATTTTGTTCTGTTGCCGCCTTCCGCTCCGATTCCGAAAAGGATTTATTGATGCTTAAATCCACAGTATACAGGGTGTGAAAATGTCTACGGCCTTCCTAAGCTGAATGCGCCTGTTCTCGTCAGATCGCAGACTGCTACCCAGCTTCGGGCCTGGTAAGTACCAGCATGGGAGACTGGCTGGAATCCCGGCTGCCGTTGACATTTTGCTATGTTTCTGCTCCGATTACGAAAATTATTTATTGATGCTTAAATCCACAGTATACAAAGTGGGAAGCTGTCAACGGCCATCCTAAGCTGAACGCGCCTGCTCTCGTCAGATCGCAGACTGCTACCCAGCTTAGGGCCCGGTAAGTATCAGCATGGGAGACTGGCTGGGAATCCCAGGTGTTGTTGACAATTTGCTCTGTAGCCGCCTTCTGCTTCGATTCCGAAAAGGATTTATTGATGCTTAAATCCACAGTATACAGGGTGTGAAGCCGTCTACGGCTATCCTAAGCTGAATGTGCCTGTTCTTGTCAGATCGCAGACTGCTGCCCGGCAAGTACGGGCATGGGAGACTGGCTGGCAATCCAAGGAACTATTGACATTTTGCTCTGTTGCCGCCTTCCTCTCCGATTCCGAAAAGGATTTATTGATGCTTAAATGCACAGTATAAAAAGCATGAAGCTGTCAATGGCCATCCTAAGCTGAACGCGCCTGCTCTCGTCAGATCGCAGACTGCTACCCAGCTTAGGGCGCGGTAAGTACTGGCATGGGAGACTGGCTGGGAATCCCAGGTGCCGTTGACATTTTGCTCTATTGCTGCCCTCCGCTCCGATTCCGAAAATAATTTATTGATGCTTAAATCCACAGTATACAAGGTGTGAAGCTGTCGACGGCCATCCTAAGCTTAACGCGCCTGCTCTCGTCAGATCGCAGACTGGTACAGATCTTAGGTCCCGGTAAGTACCGGCATGGGACACTGGCTGGGAATCCCGGCTGCCGTTGACATTTTGCTCTGTTGCCGCCTTACGCTCCGATTCCGAAAAGGATTTATTGATGCTTAAATCCACAGTATACAGGGTGTGAAGATGTCTACGGCCATCCTAAGCTGAATGCGCCTGTTCTCGTCAGATCGCAGACTGCTTCCCAGCTTCGGGCCTGGTAAGTACCAGCATGGGAGACTGGCTGGGAAACCCGGGTGCAGTTGACATTTTGCTCTGTTTCTGCTCCGATTCCGAAAATTATTTATTGATGCTTAAATCCACAGTATACAAAGTGTGAAGCTGTCAACGGCCATCCTAAGCTTAACGCGCCTGCTCTCGTCAGATCGCAGACTGGTACAGATCTCAGGGCCCGGTAGGTACCGGCATGGGACACTGGCTGGGAATCCCGGGTGCAGTTGACATTTTGCTCTGTTGCCGCCTTCCGCTCCGATTCGGAAAATTATTTATTGATGCTTAAATGCACAGTATAAAGGGCATGAAGCTGTCAACAGCCATCCTAAGCTGAACGCGCCTGCTCTCGTCAGATCGCAGACTGCTACCCAGCTTAGGGCCCGGTAAGTACCCGCATGGGAGACTGGCTGGGAATCTCAGGTGTTGTTGACATTTTGCTCTGTAGCCGTCTTCCGCTGCGATTCCGAAAAGGATTTATTGGTGCTTAAATCCACAGTATACAGGGTGTGAAGCCGTCTACGGCTATCCTAAGCTGAATGTGCCTGTTCTTGTCAGGTCGCAGACTGCTGCCCGGCAAGTACGGGCATGGGAGACTGGCTGGCAATCCAAGGTGCTATTGACATTTTGCTCTGTTGCCGCCTTCCTCTCCGATTCCGAAAAGGATTTATTGATGCTTAAATGCACAATATACAAGGCGTGAAGATGTCAACGGCCATCCTAAGCTGAACGCGCCTGCTCTCGTCAGATCGCAGACTGCTACCCAGCTTAGGGCCCGGTAAGTACTGGCATGGGAGACTGGCTGGGAATCCTGGGTGCTGTTGAAATTTTGCTCTATTGCTGCCTTCCGCTCCGATTCCGAAAAGAATTTATTGATGCTTAAATCCACAGTATACAAGGTGTGAAGCTGTCGACGGCCATCCTAAGCTTAACGCGCCTGCTCTCGTCAGATCGCAGACTGGTACAGATCTTAGGGCCCGGTAAGTACCGGCATGGGACACTGGCTGGGAATCCCGGCTGCCGTTGACATTTTGCTCTGTTGCCGCCTTACGCTCCGATTCCGAAAAGGATTTATTGATGCTTAAATCCACAGTATACAGGGTGTGAAGATGTCTACGGCCATCCTAAGCTGAATGCGCCTGTTCTCGTCAGATCGCAGACTGCTTCCCAGCTTCGGGCCTGGTAAGTACCAGCATGGGAGACTGGCTGGGAATCCCGGGTGCAGTTGACATTTTGCTCTGTTTCTGCTCCGATTCCGAAAATTATTTATTGATGCTTAAATCCACAGTATACAAAGTGTGAAGCTGTCAACGGCCATCCTAAGCTGAACGCGCCTCCTCTCGTCAGATCGCAGACTGCTACCCAGCTTAGGGCCCGTTAAGTACCAGCATGGAAGACTGGCTGGGAATCCCAGGTGGTGTTCACTTTTTGCTCTGTAACCGCCTTTCGCTTCGATTCCGAAAATGATTTATTGATGCTTAAATCCACAGTATACAGGGTGTGAAGCCGTCTACGGCTATCCTAAGCTGAATGTGCCTGTTCTTGTCAGATCGCAGACTGCTGCCTGGCAAGTACGGGCATGGGAGACTGGCTGGCAATCCAAGGTGCTATTGACATTTTGCTCTGTTGCCGCCTTCCTCTCCGATTCCGAAAAGGATTTATTGATGCTTAAATGCACAGTATAAAAAGCATAAAGCTGTCAATGGCCATCGTAAGCTGAACGCGCCTGCTCTCGTCAGATCGCAGACTGCTACCCAGCTTAGGGCCCGGTAAGTACTGGCAGGGGAGACTGGCTGGGAATCCCAGGTGCCGTTGACATTTTGCTCTATTGCTGCCTGCCGCTCCGATTCCGAAAATAATTTATTGATGCTTAAATCCACAGTATACAAGGTGTGAAGCTGTCGACGGCCATCCTAAGCTTAACGCGCCAGCTCTCGTCAGATCGCAGACTGGTACAGATCTTAGGGCCCGGTAAGTACCGGCATGGGACACTGGCTGGGAATCCCGGCTGCCGTTGACATTTTGCTCTGTTGCCGCCTTCCGTTCCGATTCTGAAAAGGATTTATTGATGCTTAAATGCACAGTATACAGGGTGTGAAGATGTCTACGGCCATCCTAAGCTGAATGCGCCTGTTCTCGTCAGATCGCAGACTGCTTCCCAGCTTCGGGCCTGGTAAGTACCAGCATGGGAGACTGGCTGGGAATCCCGGGTGCAGTTGACATTTTGCTCTGTTTCTGCTCCGATTCCGAAAATTATTTATTGATGCTTAAATCCACAGTATACAAAGTGTGAAGCTGTCAACGGCCATCCTAAGCTGAACGCGCCTGCTCTCGTCAGATCGCAGACTGCTACCCAGCTTAGGGCCCGTTAAGTACCAGCATGGGAGACTGGCTGGGAATCCCGGCTGCCGTTGACATTTTGCTCTGTTGCCGCCTTCCGTTCCGATTCCGAAAAGGATTTATTGATGCTTAAATGCACAGTATAAAGGGCGAGAAGCTGTCAACGGCCATCCTAAGCTGAACGCGCCTGCTCTCGTCAGATCGCAGACTGCTACCCAGCTTAGGGCCCGGTAAGTACCAGCATGGGAGACTGGCTGGGAATCCGGGCTGCCGTTGACATTTTGCTCTGTTGCCGCCTTCCGTTTCGATTCCGAAAAGGATTTATTGATGCTTAAATGCACAGTATACAGGGTGTGAAGATGTCTACGGCCATCCTAAGCTGAATGCGCCTTTTCTCGTCAGATCGCAGACTGGTACAGATCTTAGGGCCCGGTAAGTACCGGCATGGGACACTGGCTGGGAATCCCGGCTGCCGTTGACATTTTGCTCTGTTGCCGCCTTCCGTTCCGATTCCGAAAAGGATTTATTGATGCTTAAATGCACAGTATAAAGGGCGAGAAGCTGTCAACGGCCATCCTAAGCTGAACGCGCCTGCTCTCGTCAGATCGCAGACTGCTACCCAGCTTAGGGCCCGGTAAGTACCAGCATGGGAGACTGGCTGGGAATCCGGGCTGCCGTTGACATTTTGCTCTGTTGCCGCCTTCCGTTTCGATTCCGAAAAGGATTTATTGATGCTTAAATGCACAGTATACAAAATGTGAAGCTGTCAACGGCCATCCTAAGCTGAACGCGCCTGCTCTCATCAGATCGCAGACTGCTACCCAGCTTAGGGCCTGGTAAGTACCAGCATGGGAGACTGGCTGGGAATCCCAGGTGCAGTTGACATTTTAATCTGTTGCCGCCTTCCGTTCCGATTCTGAAAAGGATTTATTGATGCTTAAATGCACAGTATACAGGGTGTGAAGATGTCTACGGCCATCCTAAGCTAAATGCGCCTGTTCTCGTCAGATCGCAGACTGCTTCCCAGCTTCGGGCCTGGTAAGTACCAGCATGGGAGACTGGCTGGGAATCCCGGGTGCAGTTGACATTTTGCTCTGTTTCTGCTCCGATTCCGAAAATTATTTATTGATGCTTAAATCCACAGTATACAAAGTGTGAAGCTGTCAACGGCCATCCTAAGCTGAACGCGCCTGCTCTCGTCAGATCACAGACTGCTACCCAGCTTAGGGCCCGTTAAGTACCAGCATGGGAGACTGGCTGGAAATCCCAGGTGTCGTTGACATTTTGCTCTGTTGCCGCCTTCCGTTCCGATTCCGCAAAGGATTTATTGATGCTTAAATGCACAGTATAAAGGGCGAGAAGCTGTCAACGGCCATCCTAAGCTGAACGCGCCTGCTCTCGTCAGATCGCAGACTGCTACCCAGCTTAGGGCCCGGTAAGTACCAGCATGGGAGACTGGCTGGGAATCCCGGCTGCCGTTGACATTTTGCTCTGTTGCCGCCTTCCGTTTCTATTCCGAAAAGGATTTATTGATGCTTAAATGCACAGTATACAAAATGTGAAGCTGTCAACGGCCATCCTAAGCTGAACGCGCCTGCTCTCGTCAGATCGCAGACTGCTACCCAGCTTAGGGCCCGGTAAGTACCAGCATGGGAGACTGGCTGGGAATCCCGGGTGCAGTTGACATTTTGCTCTGTTGCCGCCTTCCGCTCCGATTCGGAAAATTATTTATTGATGCTTAAATGCACAGTATAAAGGGCGTGAAGCTGTCAACGACCATTCTAAGCTGAACGCGCCTGCTCTCGTCAGATCACAGACTGCTACCCAGCTTAGGCCCGGTAAGTACCAGCATGGGAGACTGGCTGGGAATCCCGGCTGCCGTTGACATTTTGCTCTGTTGCCGCCTTCCGTTCCGATTCCGCAAAGGATTTATTGATGCTTAAATGCACAGTATAAAGGGCGAGAAGCTGTCAACGGCCATCCTAAGCTGAACGCGCCTGCTCTCGTCAGATCGCAGACTGCTACCCAGCTTAGGGCCCGGTAAGTACCAGCATGGGAGACTGGCTGGGAATCCCGGCTGCCGTTGACATTTTGCTCTGTTGCCGCCTTCCGTTTCTATTCCGAAAAGGATTTATTGATGCTTAAATGCACAGTATACAAAATGTGAAGCTGTCAACGGCCATCCTAAGCTGAACGCGCCTGCTCTCGTCAGATCGCAGACTGCTACCCAGCTTAGGGCCCGGTAAGTACCAGCATGGGAGACTGGCTGGGAATCCCGGGTGCAGTTGACATTTTGCTCTGTTGCCGCCTTCCGCTCCGATTCGGAAAATTATTTATTGATGCTTAAATGCACAGTATAAACGGCGTGAACCTGTCAACGACCATCCTAAGCTGAACGCGCCTGCTCTCGTCAGATCACAGACTGCTACCCAGCTTAGGCCCGGTAAGTACCAGCATGGGAGACTGGCTGGGAATCCCAGGTGTTGTTGACATTTTGCTCTGTAGCCGCCTTCCGCTCCGATTCCGAAAAGGATTTATTGATGCTTAAATCCACAGTATACAGGGTGTGAAGCCGTCTACGGCTATCCTAAGGTGAATGCGCCTGCCCTCGTCAGATCGCAGACTGCTACCCAGCTTAGGGCCCGTTAAGTACCAGCATGGGAGACTGGCTGGGAATCTCAGGTGTTGTTGACATTTTGCTCTATTGCTGCCTTACGCTCCGATTCCGAAAAGAATTTATTGATGCTTAAATCCACAGTATACAAGGTGTGAAGCTGTCGACGGCCATCCTAAGCTTAACGCGCCTGCTCTCGTCAGATCGCAGACTGGTACAGATCTTAGGGCCCGGTAAGTACCGGCATGAGACACTGGCTGGGAATCCCAGGTGTCGTTGACATTCTGTTCTGTTGCGGCCTTCCGCTCCGATTCCGAAAAGGATTTATTGATGCTTAAATCCACAGTATACAGGGTGTGAAGATGTCTATGGCCATCCTAAGCTGAATGCGCCTGTTCTCGTCAGATCGCAGACTGCTACCCAGCTTCGGGCCTGGTAAGTACCAGCATGGGAGACTGGCTGGGAATCCCGGCTGCCGTTGACATTTTGCTCCGATTCCGAAAATTATTTATTGATGCTTAAATCCACAGTATACACAGTATACAAAGTGTGAAGCTGTCAACGGCCATCCTAAGCTGAACGCGCCTGCTCTCGTCAGATCGCAGACTGCAACCCAGCTTAGGGCCCGTTAAGTACCAGCATGGGAGACTGGCTGGGAATCCCGGGTGCAGTTGACATTTTAATCTGTTGCCACCTTCCGCTCCGATTCGGAAAAGGATTTATTGATGCTTAAATCCACAATATACAGGGTGTGAAGCTGTCAACGGCCATCCTAAGCCTAAACGTGCCTGCTCTCCTCAGATCGCAGACTGCTGCCCGGCAGTTACCGGCATGGGAGACTGGCTGGCAATCCAAGGTGCCATTGACATTTTGCTTTGTTGCCGCCTTCCTCTCCAATTAATAAAAATATTTATTGATGCTTAAATCCACAATATACAAGGCGTGAAGATGTCAACGGCCATCCTAAGCTGAACTCGCCTGCTCTCGTCAGATTGCAGACTGCTACCCAGCTTAGGGCCCGGTAAGTACCAGCATGGGAGACTGGCTGGGAATCCCAGGTGTTGTTGACATTTTGCTCTGTAGCCGCCTTCCGCTCCGATTCCGAAAAGGATTTATTGATGCTTAAATCCACAGTATACAGGGTGTGAAGCCGTCTACGGCTATCCTAAGCTGAATGTGCCTGTTCTTGTCAGATTGCAGACTGCTGCCCGGCAAGTACGGGCATGGGAGACTGGCTGGCAATCCAAGGTGCTATTGACATTTTGCTCTGTTGCCGCCTTCCTCTCCGATTCCGAAAAGGATTTATTGATGCTTAAATGCACGGTATAAAAAGCATGAAGCTGTCAATGGCCATCCTAAGCTGAACGCGCCTGCTCTCGTCAGATCGCAGACTGCTACCCAGCTTAGGGCCCGGTAAGTACTGGCATGGGAGACTGGTTGGGAATCCCGGGTGCCGTCGACATTTTGCTCTATTTCTGCCTTCCGCTCCGATTCCGAAAATAATTTATTGATGCTTAAATCCATAGTATAAAGGGCGAGAAGCTATCAACGGCCATCCTAAGCTGAACGCACCTGCTCTCGTCAGATCGCAGACTGCTACCCAGCTTAGGGCCCGGTAAGTACCAGCATGGGAGACTGGCTGGGAATCCCAGGTGTTGTTGACATTTTGCTCTGTAGCCGCCTTCCGCTTCGATTCCGAAAAGGATTTATTGATGCTTAAATCCACAGTATACAGGGTGTGAAGCCGTCTACGGCTATCCTAAGCTGAATGTGCCTGTTCTTGTCAGATCGCAGACTGCTGCCAGGAAAGTACAGGCATGGGAGACTGGCTGGCAATCCAAGGAACTATTGACATTTTGCTCTGTTGCCGCCTTCCTCTCCGATTCCGAAAAGGATTTATTGATGCTTAAATGCACAGTATAAAAAGCATGAAGATGTCAATGGCCATCCTAAGCTGAACGTGCCTGCTCTCGTCAGATTGCAAACTGCTACCCAGTTTAGGGCCTGGTAAGTACTGGCATGGGAGACTGGCTGGGAATCCCAGGTGCCGTTGACACTTTGCTCTATTGCTGCCCTCCGCTCCGATTCCGAAAATAATTTATTGATGCTTAAATTCACAGTATACAAGGTGTGAAGCTGTCGATGGCCATCCTAAGCTTAACGCGCCTGCTCTCGTCAGATCGCAGACTGGTACAGATCTTAGGGCCCGGTAAGTACCGGCATGGGACACTGGCTGGGAATCCCGTCTGCTGTTGACATTTTGCTCTGTTGCCGCCTTACGTTCCGATTCCGAAAAGGATTTATTGATGCTTAAATGCACAGTATAAAGGGCGTGAAGCTGTCAAAGGCCATCCTAAGCTGAACGCGCCTGCTCTCGTCAGATCGCAGACTGCTACCCAGCTTAGGGCCTGGTAAGTACCAGCATGGGAGACCGGCTGGGAATCCCGGGTGCATTTGACATTTTAATCTGTTGCCGCCTTCCGCTCCGATTCGGAAAAGGATTTATTGATGCTTAAATGCACAGTATAAAGGGCGTGAAGCTGTCAACGGCCATCCTAAGCTGAACGCGCCTGCTCTCGTCAGATCGCAGACTGCTACCCAGCTTAGGGCCCGGTAAGTACCAGCATGGGAGACTGGCTGGGAATCCCAGGTGTCGTTGACATTTTGCTCTGTTGCCGCCTTACGCTGCTATTCCGAAAAAGATTTAGTGATGCTTAAATCCACAGTATACAGGGTGTGAAGATGTCTACGGCCATCCTAAGCTGAATGCGCCTGTTCTCGTCAGATCGCAGACTGCTACCCAGCTTCTGGCCTGGTAAGTAGCAGCATGGGAGACTGGCTGGGAATCCCGGGTGCAGTTGACATTCTGCTCCGATTCCGAAAATTATTTATTGATGCTTAAATCCACAGTATACAAAGTGTGAAGCTGTCAACGGCCATCCTAAGCTGAACGCGCCTGTTCTCGTCAGATCGCAGACTGCTACCCAGCTTGGAGCCTGGTAAGTACCAGCATGGGAGACTGGCTGGGAATCCCGGGTGCAGTTGACATTTTAATCTGTTGCCGCCTTCCCCTCCGATTCGGAAAATGATTTATTGATGCTTAAATCCACAATATACAGGGTGTGAAGCTGTCAACGGCCATCCTAAGCCTGAACGTGCCTGCTCTCCTCAGATCGCAGACTGCTGCCCAGCTTCGGGCCTGGTAAGTATCAGCATGGGAGACTGGCTGGGAATCCCGGGTGCAGTTGACATTTTGCTCTGTTTCTGCTCCGATTCCGAAAATTATTTATTGATGCTTAAATCCACAGTATACAAATTGTGAAGCTGTCAACGGCCATCCTAAGCTGAACGAGCCTGCTCTCTTCAGATCGCAGACTGCTACCCAGTTTAGGGCCTGGTAAGTACCAGCATGGGAGACTGGCTGGGAATCCCGGGTGCAGTTGACATTTTAATCTGTTGCCGCCTTCCGCTCCTATTCGGAAAAAGGATTTATTGATGCTTAAATCCACAATACACAGGGTGTGAAGCTGTCAACGGCCATCCTAAGCCTGAACGTGCCTGCTCTCGTCAGATCGCAGACTGCTACCCAGCTTAGGGCCTGGTAAGTACCAGCATGGGAGACTGGCTGGGAATCCCGGGTGCAGTTGACATTTTAATCTGTTGCCGCCTTCCGCTCCTATTCGGAAAAAGGATTTATTGATGCTTAAATGCACAGTATAAAGGGCGTGAAGCTGTTAACGGCCATCCTAAGCTGAACGCGCCTTCTCTCGTCAGATCGCAGACTGCTACCCAGCTTAGGGCCCGGTAAGTACCCGCATGGGAGACTGGCTGGGAATCTCAGGTGTTGTTGACATTTTGCTCTGTAGCTCTGTAGACATTTTGCTCCGATTCCGAAAAGGATTTATTGATGCTTAAATCCACAATATACAGGGTGTGAAGCCGTCTACGGCTATCCTAAGCTGAATGCGCCTGTTCTTGTCAGATCGCAGACTGCTGCCCGGCAAGTACGGGCATGGGAGACTGGCTGGCAATCCAAGGTGCTATTGACATTTTGATCTGTTGCCGCCTTCCTCTCCGATTAAAAAAAATATTTATTGATGCTTAAATCCACAGTTTACAAAGAGTGAAGATGTCAACGGCCATCCTAAGCTGAACGCGCCTGTTCTCGTCAGATCGCAGACTGCTACCCAGCTTAGGGCCCGGTAAGTACTGGCATGGGAGACTGGCTGGGAATCCCGTGTGCCGTTGATATTTTGCTCTATTGCTGCCTTACGCTCCGATTCCGAAAAGAATTTATTGATGCTTAAATCCACAGTATACAAGGTGTGAAGCTGTCGACGGCCATCCTAAGCTTAACGCGCCTGCTCTCGTCAGATCACAGACTGGTACAGATCTTAGGGCCCGGTAAGTACCGGCATAGGACACTGGCTGGGAATCCCGGCTGCCGTTGACATTTTGCACTGTTGCCGCCTTCCGTTCCAATTCCGAAAAGGATTTATTGATGCCTAAATGCACAGTATAAAGGGCGAGAAGCTGTCAACGGCCATCCTAAGCTGAACGCGCCTGCTCTCGTCAGATCGCAGACTGCTACCCAGCTTAGGGCCCGGTAAGTACCAGCATGGGAGACTGGCTGGGAGTCCCAGGTGTCGTTGACATTTTGCTCTGTTGCCGCCTTCCGCTCCGATTCCGAAAAGGATTTATTGATGCTTAAATCCACAGTATACAGGGTGTGAAGATGTCTACGGCCATCCTAAGCTGAATGCGCCTGTTCTCGTCAGATCACAGACTGCTACCCAGCTTCGGGCCTGGTAAGTACCACCATGGGAGACTGGCTGGGAATCCCGGGTGCAGTTGACATTTTGCTCTGTTTCTCCTCCGATTCCGAATTTTTTTTATTGATGCTTAAATCCACAGTAAACAAAGTGTGAAGCTGTAAACGGCCATTCTAAGCTGAACGCGCCTGCTCTCGTCAGATCGCAGACTGCTACCCAGCTTAGGGCCTGGTAAGTACCAGCATGGGAGACTGGCTGGGAATCCCGGGTGCAGTTGACATTTTAATCTGTTGCCGCCTTCCGCTCCGATTCGGAAAAGGATTTATTGGTGCTTAAATCCACAATATACAGGGTGTGAAGCTGTCAACGGCCATCCTAAGCCTGAACGTGCCTGCTCTCCTCAGATCGCAGACTGTTGCCCGGCAGTTACCGGCATGGGAGACTGGCTAGCAATCCAAGGTGCCATTGACATTTTGCTCCGTTGCCGCCTTACTCTCCGATTAATAAAAATATTTATTGATGCTTAAATCCACAATATACAAGGCGTGAAGCTGTCAACGGCCATCCTAAGCTGAACGCGCCTGCTCTCGTCAGATCGCAGACTGCTACCCAGCTTAGGGCCTGGTAAGTACCAGCATGGGAGACTGGCTGGGAATCCCGGGTTCAGTTCACATTTTAATCTGTTGCCGCCTTCCGCTCCGATTCGGAAAATGATTTATTGATGCTTAAATCCACAACATACAGGGTGTGAAGCTGTCAACGGCCATCCTAAGCCTGAACGTGCCTGCTCTCCTCAGATCGCAGACTGCTGCCCGGCAGTTACCGGCATGGGAGACTGGCTGGCAATCCAAGGTGCCATTGACATTTTGCTCTGTTGCCGCCTTCCTCTCCGATTAAAAAAATATTTATTGATGTTTAAATCCACAATATACAATGCGTGAAGTTGTCAACGGCCATCCTAAGCTGAACGCGCCTGCTCTCGTCAGATCGCAGACTGCTACCCAGCTTAGGGCCCAGTAAGTACCGGCATGGGAGACTGGCAGGGAATCCCGGGTGCAGTTGACATTTTGCTCTGTTGCCGCCTTCCGCTCCGATTCCGAAAAGAATTTATTGATGCTTAAATCCACAGTATACAAGGTGTGAAGCTGTAGACGGCCATCCTAAGCTTAACGCGCCTGCTCTCGTCAGATCGCAGCCTTATACAGATCTTAGGGCCCGGTAAGTACCGGCATGGGACACTGGCTGGGAATCCCGGCTGCCGTTGACATTTTGCTCTGTTGCCGCCTTCCGTTCCGTTCCGATTCCGAAAAGGATTTATTGATGCTTAAATGCACAGTATACAAAGTGTGAAGCTGTCAACGGCCATCCTAAGCTGAACGCGCCTGCTCTCGTTAGATCGCAGACTGCTACTCAGCTTAGGGCCTGGTAAGTACCAGCATGGGAGACTGGCTGGGAATCCCGGGTGCAGTTGACATTTTATTCTGTTGCCGCCTTCCGCTCCGATTCGGAAAAGGATTTATTGATGCTTAAATGCACAGTATAAAGAGCATGAAGCTGTTAATGGCCATCCTAAGCTGAACGCGCCTGCTCTCGTCAGATCGCAGACTGCTACCCAGCTTAGGGCCTGGTAAGTACCAGCATGGGAGACTGGCTGGGAATCTCAGGTGTTGTTGACATTTTTCTCTGTAGCTCTGTAGACATTTTGCTCCGATTCCGAAAAGGATTTATTGATGCTTAAATCCACAATATACAGGGTGTGAAGCCGTCTACGGCTATTTTAAGCTGAATGCGCCTGTTCTTGTCAGATCGCAGACTGCTGCCCGGCAAGTACGGGCATGGGAGACTGGCTGGCAATCCAAGGTGCTATTGACATTTTTATCTGTTGCCGCCTTACTCTCCGATTAAAAAAAATATTTATTGATGCTTAAATCCACAGTATACAAGGTGTGAAGATGTCAACGGCCATCCTAAGCTGAACACGCCTGCTCTCGTCAGATCACAGACTGCTACCCAGCTTAGGGCCCGGTAAGTAACGGCATGGGAGACTGGCTGGGAATCCCGGGTGCAGTTGAAATTTTAATCTGTTGCCGCCTTCTGCTCCGATTCGGAAAAGGATTTATTGATGCTTAAATCCACAATACACAGGGTGTGAAGCTGTCAACGGCCATCCTAAGTCTGAACGTGCCTGCTCTCCTCAGATCGCAGACTGCTGCCCAGCAGTTACCGGCATGGGAGACTGGCTGGCAATCCAAGGTGCCATTGACATTTTGCTCTGTTACCGCCTTCCACTTCGATTAATAAAAATATTTATTGATGCTTAAATCCACAATATACAAGGCATGTAGATGTCAACGGCCATCCTAAGCTGAACGCGCCTGCTCTCGTCAGATCGCAGACTACTACCCAGCTTAGGGCCCAGTAAGTACCGGCATGGGAGACTGGCTGGGAATCCCGGGTGCAGTTGACATTATGCTCTGTTGCCGCCTTCCGTTCCGATTCCGAAAAGGATTTATTGATGCTTAAATGCACAGTATAAAAAGCATGAAGCTGTCAATGGCCATCCTAAGCTGAACTCGCCTGCTCTCGTCAGATCGCAGACTGCTACCCAGCTTAGGGCCCAGTAAGTACCGGCATGGGAGACTGGCTGGGAATCCCGGGTGCAGATGACATTTTGCTCTGTTGCCGCCTTCCGTTCCGATTCCGAAAAGGATTTATTGATGCTTAAATGCACAGTATAAAAATCATGAAGCTGTCAATGGCCATCCTAAGCTGAACGCGCCTGCTCTCGTCAGATCGCAGACTGCTACGCAGCTAAGGGCCCAGTAAGTACCGGCATGGGAGACTGGCTGGGAATCCCGGGTGCAGTTGACATTATGCTCTGTTGCCGCCTTCCGCTCCGATTCCGAAAAGAATTTATTGATGCTTAAATCCACAGTATACAAGGTGTGAAGCTGTCGACGGCCATCCTAAGCTTAACGCGCCTGCTCTCGTCAGATCGCAGACTGGTACAGATCTTAGGGCCCGGTAAGTACCGGCATGGGACACTGGCTGGGAATCCCGGCTGCCGTTGACATTTTGCTCTGTTGCCGCCTTCCGTTCCGTTCCGATTCCGAAAAGGATTTATTGATGCTTAAATGCACAGTATACAAAGTGTGAAGCTGTCAACGGCCATCCTAAGCTGAACGCGCCTGCTCTTGTTAGATCGCAGACTGCTGCCGGCAAGTACGGGCATGGGAGACTGGCTGGCAATCCAAGGTGCTATTGACATTTTGATCTGTTGCCGCCTTACTCTCCGATTAAAAAAAATATTTATTGATGCTTAAATCCACAGTATACAAGGCGTGAAGATGTCAACGGCCATCCTAAGCTGAACGCGCCTGCTCTCGTCAGATCGCAGACTGCTACCCAGCTTAGGGCCCGGTAAGTAACGGCATGGGAGACTGGCTGGGAATCCCGGGTGCAGTTGAAATTTTAATCTGTTGCCGCCTTCTGCTCCGATTCGGAAAAGGATTTATTGATGCTTAAATCCACAATACACAGGGTGTGAAGCTGTCAACGGCCATCCTAAGCCTGAACGTGCCTGCTCTCCTCAGATCGCAGACTGCTGCCCAGCAGTTACCGGCATGGGAGACTGGCTGGCAATCCAAGGTGCCATTGACATTTTGCTCTGTTGCCGCCTTCCACTTCGATTAATAAAAATATTTATTGATGCTTAAATGCACAGTATAAAAAGCATGAAGCTGTCAATGGCCATCCTAAGCTGAACTCGCCTGCTCTCGTCAGATCGCAGACTGCTACCCAGCTTAGGGCCCAGTAAGTACCGGCATGGGAGACTGGCTGGGAATCCCGGGTGCAGATGACATTTTGCTCTGTTGCCGCCTTCCGTTCCGATTCCGAAAAGGATTTATTGATGCTTAAATGCACAGTATAAAAATCATGAAGCTGTCAATGGCCATCCTAAGCTGAACGCACCTGCTCTCGTCAGATCGCAGACTGCTACCCAGCTTAGGGCCCAGTAAGTACCGGCATGGGAGACTGGCTGGGAATCCCGGGTGCAGTTGACATTATGCTCTGTTGCCGCCTTCCGTTCCGATTTCGAAAAGGATTTATTGATGCTTAAATCCACAATATACAGGGTGTGACGCTGTCAACGGCCATCCTAAGCCTGAACGTGCCTGCTCTCCTCAGATCGCAGACTGCTGCCCGGCAGTTACCGTCATGAGAGACTGGCTGGCAATCCAAGGTGCCATTGACATTTTGCTCTATTGCCGCCTTCCTTTCCGATTAAAAAAATATTTATTGATGCTTAAATCCACAATATACAAGGTGTGAAGATGTCAACGGCCATCCTAAGCTGAACGCGCCTGCTCTCGTCAGATCGCAGACTGCTACCCAGCTTAGGGCCCAATAAGTACCGGCATGGGAGACTGGCTGGGAATCCCGGGTGCAGTTGACATTTTGCTTTGTTGCCGCCTTCCTTTCCGATTCCGAAAAGGATTTATTGATGCTTAAATGCACAGTATAAAAAGCATGAAGCTGTCAATGGCCATCCTAAGCTGAACGCGCCTGCTCTCATCAGATCGCAGACTGCTACCCAGCTTATGGCCCGGTAAGTACTGGCATGGGAGACTGGCTGGGAATCCCGGTTGACATTTTGCTCTATTGCTGCCTTCCGCTCCGATTCCGAAAATAATTTATTGATGCTTAAATCCACAGTATACAAGGTGTGAAGCTGTCGACGGCCATCCTAAGCTTAACGCGCCTGCTCTCGTCAGATCGCAGACTGGTACAGATCTTAGAGCCCGGTAAGTACCGGCATGGGACACTGGCTGGGAATCCCGGCTGCCGTTGACATTTTGCTCTATTGCTGCCTTCCGTTCCGATTCCGAAAAGGATTTATTGATGCTTAAATGCACAGTATACAAGGTGTGAAGCTGTTGACGGCCATCCTAAGCTTAACGCGCCTGCTCTCGTCAGATCGCAGACTGGTACAGATCTTAGGGCCCGGTAAGTACCGGCATGGGACACTGGCTGGGAATCCCGGCTGCCGTTGACATTTTGCTCTGTTGCCGCCTTCCGTTCCGATTCCGAAAAGGATTTATTGATGCTTAAATGCACAGTATAATGGGCGAGAAGCTGTCAACGGCCATCCTAAGCTGAACGCGCCTGCTCTCGTCAGATCGCAGACTGCTACCCAGCTTAGGGCCCGGTAAGTACCAGCATGGGAGACTGGCTGGGAATCCCAGGTGTCGTTGACATTTTGCTCTGTTGCCGCCTTCCGCTCCGATTCCGAAAAGGATTTATTGTTGCTTAAATCCACAGTATACAGGGTGTGAAGATGTCTACGGCCATCCTAAGCTGAATGCACCTGTTCTCGTCAAATCGCAGACTGCTACCCAGCTTCGGGCCTGGTAAGTACCAGCATGGGAGACTGGCTGGGAATCCCGGGTGCAGTTGACATTTTGCTCTGTTTCTGCTCCGATTCCGAAAATTATTTATTGATGCTTAAATCCACAGTATACAAATTGTGAAGCTGTCAACGGCCATCCTAAGCTGAACGCGCCTGCTCTCTTCAGATCGCAGACTGCTACCCAGCTTAGGGCCTGGTAAGTACCAGCATGGGAGACTGGCTGGGAATCCCGGGTGCAGTTGACATTTTAATCTGTTGCCGCCTTCCGCTCCTATTCGGAAAAAGGATTTATTGATGCTTAAATCCACAATACACAGGGTGTGAAGCTGTCAACGGCCATCCTAAGCCTGAACGTGCCTGCTCTTGTCAGATCACAGACTGCTACTCAGCTTAGGGCCTGGTAAGTACCAGCATGGGAGACTGGCTGGGAATCCCGGGTGCAGTTGACATTTTAATCTGTTGCCGCCTTCCGCTCCTATTCGGAAAAAGGATTTATTGATGCTTAAATCCACAATACACAGGGCGTGAAGCTGTTAACGGCCATCCTAAGCTGAACGCGCCTGCTCTCATCAGATCGCAGACTGCTACCCAGCTTAGGGCCCGGTAAGTACCAGCATGGGAGACTGGCTGGGAATCTCAGGTGTTGTTGACATTTTGCTCTGTAGCTCTGTAGACATTTTGCTCCGATTCCGAAAAGGATTTATTGATGCTTAAATCCACAATATACAGGGTGTGAAGCCGTCTACGGCTATCCTAAGCTGAATGCGCCTGTTCTTGTCAGATCGCAGACTGCTGCCCGGCAAGTACGGGCATGGGAGACTGGCTGGCAATCCAAGGTGCTATTGACATTTTGATCTGTTGCCGCCTTCCTCTCCGATTAAAAAAAATATTTATTGATGCTTAAATCCACAGTATACAAGGCGTGAAGATGTCAACGGCCATCCTAAGCTGAACGTGCCTGCTCTCGTCAGATCGCAGACTGCTACCCAGCTTAGGGCCCGGTAAGTACTGGCACGGGAGACTGGCTGGGAATCCCGGGTGCTGTTGACATTTTGCTCTATTGCTGCCTTCCGCTCCGATTCCGAAAAGAATTTATTGATGCTTAAATCCACAGTATACAAGGTGTGAAGCTGTCGACGGCCATCCTAAGCTTAACGCGCCTGCTCTCGTCAGATCGCAGACTGTTACAGATCTTAGGGCCCGGTAAGTACTGGCTGGGAATCCCGGCTGCCGTTGACATTTTGCTCTGTTGCAGCCTTCCGAAAAGGATTTATTGATGCTTAAATGCACAGTATAAAGGGCGAGAAGCTGTCAACGGCCATCCTAAGCTGAACGCGCCTGCTCTCGTCAGATCGCAGACTGCTACCCAGCTTAGGGCCTGGTATGTACCAGCATGGGAGACTGGCTGGGAATCCCTGGTGCAGTTGACATTTTAATCTGTTGCCGCCTTCCGCTCCGATTCCGAAAAGGATTTATTGATGCTTAAATCCACAACATACAGGGTGTGAAGCCGTCTACGGCTATCCTAAGCTGAATGCGCCTGTTCTTGTCAAATCGCAGACTGCTGCCCGGCAAGTACGGGCAGGGGAGACTGGCTTGCAATCCAAGGTGCTATTGACATTTTGCTCTGTTGCCGCCTTCCTCTCCGATTAAAAAAAATATTTATTGATGCTTAAATCCACAGTATACAAGGCGTGGAGATGTCAACGGCCATCCTAAGCTGAACGCGCCTGCTCTCGTCAGATCGCAGACTGCTACCCAGCTTAGGGCCCGGTAAGTACTGGCATGGGAGACTGGCTGGGAATCCCGGGTGCCGTAGACATTTTGCTCTATTGCTGCCTTCTGCTCCGATTCCAAAAATAATTTATTGATGCTTAAATCCACAGTATACAAGGTGTGAAGCTGTCGACGGCCATTCTAAGCTTAACGCGCCTGCTCTCGTCAGATCGCAGACTGTTACAGATCTTAGGGCCCGGTAAGTACCGGCATGGGACACTGGCTGGGAATCCCGGCTGCCGTTGACATTTTGCTCTGTTGCCGCCTTCCGTTCCGATTCCGAAAAGGATTTATTGATGTTTAAATGCACAGTATAAAGGGCGAGAAGCTGTCAACGGCCATCCTAAGCTGAACGCGCCTGCTCTCGTCAGATCGCAGACTGCTACCCAGCTTAGGGCCCGGTAACTACCAGCATGGGAGACTGGCTGGGAATCCCGGGTGTCGTTGTCATTTTGCTCTGTTGCCGCCTTACGCTCCGATTCCGAAAAGGATTTATTGATGCTTAAATCCACAGTATACAGGGTGTGAAGATGTCTACGGCCATCCTAAGCTGAATGCGCCTGTTCTCGTCAGATCGCAGACTGCTACCCAGCTTCGGGCCTGGTAAGTACCAGCATGGGAGACTGGCTGGGAATCCCGAGTGCAGCTGACATTTTGCTCCGATTCCGAAAATTATTTATTGATGCTTAAATCCTCAGTTTACAAAGTGTGAAGCTGTCAACGGCCATCCTAAGCTGAACGCGCCTGCTCTTGTCAGATCGCAGACTGCTACCCAGTATAGGGCCTGGTAAGTACCAGCATGGGAGACTGGCTGGGAATCCCGGGTGCAGTTGACATTTTAATCTGTTGCCGCCTTCCGCTCCGATTCGGAAAAGGATTTATTGATGCTTAAATCCACAATATACAGGGTGTGAAGTTGTCAACGGCCATCCTAAGCCTGAACGTGTCTGCTCTCCTCAGATCGCAGACTGCTGCCCGACAGATACCGGCATGGGAGACTGGCTGGCAATCCAAGGTGCCATTGACATTTTGCTCTGTTGCCGCCTTCCTCTCCGATTATTAAAAATATTTATTGATGCTTAAATCCACAATATACAAGGCGTGAAGATGTCAACGGCCATCCTAAGCTGAACGTGCCTGCTCTCGTCAGATCGCAGACTGCTACCAAGCTTAGGGCCCAGTAAGTACCATCATGGGAGACTGGCTGGGAATCCCGGGTGCAGTTGACATTTTGCTCTGTTGCCGCCTTCCGTTCTGATTCCGAAAAGGATTTATTGATGCTTAAATGCACAGTATAAAAAGCATGAAGCTGTCAATGGCCATCCGAAGCTGAACGCGCCTGCTCTCGTCAGTTCGCAGACTGCTACCCAGCTTAGGGCCCGGTAAGTACTGGCATGGGAGACTGGCTGAGAATCCCAGTTGCCGTTGACATTTTGCTCTATTGCTCCGATTCCGAAAAGAATTTATTGATGCTTAAATCCACAGTATACAAGGTGTGAAGCTGTCAACAGCCATCCTAAGCTTAACGCGCCTGCTCTCGTCAGATCGCAGACTGGTACAGATCTTAGGGCCTGGTAAGTACCGGCATGGGACACTGGCTGGGAATCCCGGCTGCCGTTGACATTTTGCTCTGTTGCCGCCTTCCGTTCCGATTCTGAAAAGGATTTATTGATGCTTAAATGCACAGTATACAAAGTGCGAAGCTGTCAACCGCCATCCTAAGCTGAACACACCTGGTCTCGTCAGATCGTAGACTGCTACCCAGCTTAGGGCCTGGTAAGTACCAGCATGGGAGACTGGCTGGGAATCCCAGGTGCAGTTGACATTTTAATCTGTTGCCGCCTTCCGCTCCGATTCGGAAATGGATTTATTGATGCTTAAATGCACAGTATAAAGGGCGTGAAGCTGTCAACAGCCATCCTAAGCTTAACGCGCCTGCTCTCGTCAGATCGCAGACTGCTAAACTGCTTAGGGCCCGGTAAGTACCAGCATGGGAGACTGGCTGGGAATCTCAGGTGTTGTTGACATTTTGCTCTGTAGCTCTGTAGACATTTTGCTCCGATTCCGAAAAGGATTTATTGATGCTTAAATCCACAATATACAGGGTGTGAAGCCGTCTACGGCTATCCTAAGCTGAATGCGCCTGTTCTTGTCAGATCGCAGACTGCTGCTCGGCAAGTACGGGCATGAGAGACTGGCTGGCAATCCAAGGTGCTATTGACATTTTGCTCTGTTGCCGCCTTCCTCTCCGATTAAAAAAAATATTTATTGATGCTTAAATCCACAGTATACAAAGCGTGAAGATGTCAACGGCCATCCTAAGCTGAACGTGCCTGCTCTCGTCAGATTGCAGACTGCTACCCAGCTTAGGGCCCGGTAAGTACTGGCATGGGAGACTGGCTGGGAATCCCGGGTGCCGTTGACATTTTGCTTTATTGATGCTTAAATCCACAGTATACAAGGTGTGAAGCTGTCGACGGCCATCCTAAGCTTAACGCGCCTGCTCTCGTCAGATCGCAGACTGGTACAGATCTTAGGGCCCGGTAAGTACCGGCATGGGACACTGGCTGGGAATCCCGGCTGCCGTTGACATTTTGCTCTGTTGCCGCCTTCCGTTACGATCCCGAAAAGGATTTATTGATGCTTAAATGCACAGTATAAAAAGCATGAAGCTGTCAATGGCCATCCTAAGCTGAACGTGCCTGCTCTCGTCAGATTGCAAACTGCTACCCAGTTTAGGGCCTGGTAAGTACTGGCATGGGAGACTGGCTGGGAATCCCAGGTGCCGTTGACACTTTGCTCTATTGCTGCCCTCCGCTCCGATTCCGAAAATAATTTATTGATGCTTAAATTCACAGTATACAAGGTGTGAAGCTGTCGATGGCCATCCTAAGCTTAACGCGCCTGCTCTCGTCAGATCGCAGACTGGTACAGATCTTAGGGCCCGGTAAGTACCGGCATGGGACACTGGCTGGGAATCCCGTCTGCTGTTGACATTTTGCTCTGTTGCCGCCTTACGTTCCGATTCCGAAAAGGATTTATTGATGCTTAAATGCACAGTATAAAGGGCGTGAAGCTGTCAAAGGCCATCCTAAGCTGAACGCGCCTGCTCTCGTCAGATCGCAGACTGCTACCCAGCTTAGGGCCTGGTAAGTACCAGCATGGGAGACCGGCTGGGAATCCCGGGTGCATTTGACATTTTAATCTGTTGCCGCCTTCCGCTCCGATTCGGAAAAGGATTTATTGATGCTTAAATGCACAGTATAAAGGGCGTGAAGCTGTCAACGGCCATCCTAAGCTGAACGCGCCTGCTCTCGTCAGATCGCAGACTGCTACCCAGCTTAGGGCCCGGTAAGTACCAGCATGGGAGACTGGCTGGGAATCCCAGGTGTCGTTGACATTTTGCTCTGTTGCCGCCTTACGCTGCTATTCCGAAAAAGATTTAGTGATGCTTAAATCCACAGTATACAGGGTGTGAAGATGTCTACGGCCATCCTAAGCTGAATGCGCCTGTTCTCGTCAGATCGCAGACTGCTACCCAGCTTCTGGCCTGGTAAGTACCAGCATGGGAGACTGGCTGGGAATCCCGGGTGCAGTTGACATTCTGCTCCGATTCCGAAAATTATTTATTGATGCTTAAATCCACAGTATACAAAGTGTGAAGCTGTGAACGGCCATCCTAAGCTGAACGCGCCTGTTCTCGTCAGATCGCAGACTGCTACCCAGCTTGGAGCCTGGTAAGTACCAGCATGGGAGACTGGCTGGGAATCCCGGGTGCAGTTGACATTTTAATCTGTTGCCGCCTTCCCCTCCGATTCGGAAAAGGATTTATTCATGCTTAAATCCACAATATACAGGGTGTGAAGCTGTCAACGGCCATCCTAAGCCTGAACGTGCCTGCTCTCCTCAGATCGCAGACTGCTGCCCAGCTTCGGGCCTGGTAAGTACCAGCATGGGAGACTGGCTGGGAATCCCGGGTGCAGTTGACAATTTGCTCTGTTTCTGCTCCGATTCCAAAAATTATTTATTGATGCTTAAATCCACAGTATACAAATTGTGAAGCTGTCAACGGCCATCCTAAGCTGAACGAGCCTGCTCTCTTCAGATCGCAGACTGCTACCCAGTTTAGGGCCTGGTAAGTACCAGCATGGGAGACTGGCTGGGAATCCCGGGTGCAGTTGACATTTTAATCTGTTGCCGCCTTCCGCTCCTATTCGGAAAAAGGATTTATTGATGCTTAAATCCACAATACACAGGGTGTGAAGCTGTCAACGGCCATCCTAAGCCTGAACGTGCCTGCTCTCGTCAGATTGCAGACTGCTACCCAGCTTAGGGCCTGGTAAGTACCAGCATGGGAGACTGGCTGGGAATCCCGGGTGCAGTTGACATTTTAATCTGTTGCCGCCTTCCGCTCCTATTCGGAAAAAGGATTTATTGATGCTTAAATGCACAGTATAAAGGGCGTGAAGCTGTTAACGGCCATCCTAAGCTGAACGCGCCTGCTCTCGTCAGATCGCAGACTGCTACCCAGCTTAGGGCCCGGTAAGTACCCGCATGGGAGACTGGCTGGGAATCTCAGGTGTTGTTGACATTTTGCTCTGTAGCTCTGTAGACATTTTGCTCCGATTCCGAAAAGGATTTATTGATGCTTAAATCCACAATATACAGGGTGTGAAGCCGTCTACGGCTATCCTAAGCTGAATGCGCCTGTTCTTGTCAGATCGCAGACTGCTGCCCGGCAAGTACGGGCATGGGAGACTGGCTGGCAATCCAAGGTGCTATTGACATTTTGATCTGTTGCCGCCTTCCTCTCCGATTAAAAAAAATATTTATTGATGCTTAAATCCACAGTTTACAAAGAGTGAAGATGTCAACGGCCATCCTAAGCTGAACGCGCCTGTTCTCGTCAGATCGCAGACTGCTACCCAGCTAAGGGCCCGGTAAGTACTGGCATGGGAGACTGGCTGGGAATCCCGTGTGCTGTTGATATTTTGCTCTATTGCTGCCTTACGCTCCGATTCCGAAAATAATTTATTGATGCTTAAATCCACAGTATACAAGGTGTGAAGCTGTCGACGGCCATCCTAAGCTTAACGCGCCTGCTCTCGTCAGATCACAGACTGGTACAGATCTTAGGGCCCGGTAAGTACCGGCATAGGACACTGGCTGGGAATCCCGGCTGCCGTTGACATTTTGCACTGTTGCCGCCTTCCGTTCCAATTCCGAAAAGGATTTATTGATGCCTAAATGCACAGTATAAAGGGCGAGAAGCTGTCAACGGCCATCCTAAGCTGAACGCGCCTGCTCTCGTCAGATCGCAGACTGCTACCCAGCTTAGGGCCCGGTAAGTACCAGCATGGGAGACTGGCTGGGAGTCCCAGGTGTCGTTGACATTTTGCTCTGTTGCCGCCTTCCGCTCCGATTCCGAAAAGGATTTATTGATGCTTAAATCCACAGTATACAGGGTGTGAAGATGTCTACGGCCATCCTAAGCTGAATGCGCCTGTTCTCGTCAGATCGCAGACTGCTACCCAGCTTCGGGCCTGGTAAGTACCACCATGGGAGACTGGCTGGGAATCCCGGGTGCAGTTGACATTTTGCTCTGTTTCTCCTCCGATTCCGAATTTTTTTTATTGATGCTTAAATCCACAGTAAACAAAGTGTGAAGCTGTAAACGGCCATTCTAAGCTGAACGCGCCTGCTCTCGTCAGATCGCAGACTGCTACCCAGCTTAGGGCCTGGTAAGTACCAGCATGGGAGACTGGCTGGGAATCCCGGGTGCAGTTGACATTTTAATCTGTTGCCGCCTTCCGCTCCGATTCGGAAAAGGATTTATTGGTGCTTAAATCCACAATATACAGGGTGTGAAGCTGTCAACGGCCATCCTAAGCCTGAACGTGCCTGCTCTCCTCAGATCGCAGACTGTTGCCCGGCAGTTACCGGCATGGGAGACTGGCTAGCAATCCAAGGTGCCATTGACATTTTGCTCCGTTGCCGCCTTACTCTCCGATTAATAAAAATATTTATTGATGCTTAAATCCACAATATACAAGGCGTGAAGCTGTCAACGGCCATCCTAAGCTGAACGCGCCTGCTCTCGTCAGATCGCAGACTGCTACCCAGCTTAGGGCCTGGTAAGTACCAGCATGGGAGACTGGCTGGGAATCCCGGGTTCAGTTGACATTTTAATCTGTTGCCGCCTTCCGCTCCGATTCGGAAAATGATTTATTGATGCTTAAATCCACAACATACAGGGTGTGAAGCTGTCAACGGCCATCCTAAGCCTGAACGTGCCTGCTCTCCTCAGATCGCAGACTGCTGCCCGGCAGTTACCGGCATGGGAGACTGGCTGGCAATCCAAGGTGCCATTGACATTTTGCTCTGTTGCCGCCTTCCTCTCCGATTAAAAAAATATTTATTGATGTTTAAATCCACAATATACAATGCGTGAAGTTGTCAACGGCCATCCTAAGCTGAACGCGCCTGCTCTCGTCAGATCGCAGACTGCTACCCAGCTTAGGGCCCAGTAAGTACCGGCATGGGAGACTGGCAGGGAATCCCGGGTGCAGTTGACATTTTGCTCTGTTGCCGCCTTCCGCTCCGATTCCAAAAAGAATTTATTGATGCTTAAATCCACAGTATACAAGGTGTGAAGCTGTAGACGGCCATCCTAAGCTTAACGCGCCTGCTCTCGTCAGATCGCAGCCTTATACAGATCTTAGGGCCCGGTAAGTACCGGCATGGGACACTGGCTGGGAATCCCGGCTGCCGTTGACATTTTGCTCTGTTGCCGCCTTCCGTTCCGTTCCGATTCCGAAAAGGATTTATTGATGCTTAAATGCACAGTATACAAAGTGTGAAGCTGTCAACGGCCATCCTAAGCTGAACGCGCCTGCTCTCGTTAGATCGCAGACTGCTACTCAGCTTAGGGCCTGGTAAGTACCAGCATGGGAGACTGGCTGGGAATCCCGGGTGCAGTTGACATTTTATTCTGTTGCCGCCTTCCGCTCCGATTCGGAAAAGGATTTATTGATGCTTAAATGCACAGTATAAAGAGCATGAAGCTGTTAATGGCCATCCTAAGCTGAACGCGCCTGCTCTCGTCAGATCGCAGACTGCTACCCAGCTTAGGGCCCGGTAAGTACCAGCATGGGAGACTGGCTGGGAATCTCAGGTGTTGTTGACATTTTTCTCTGTAGCTCTGTAGACATTTTGCTCCGATTCCGAAAAGGATTTATTGATGCTTAAATCCACAATATACAGGGTGTGAAGCCGTCTACGGCTATTTTAAGCTGAATGCGCCTGTTCTTGTCAGATCGCAGACTGCTGCCCGGCAAGTACGGGCATGGGAGACTGGCTGGCAATCCAAGGTGCTATTGACATTTTGATCTGTTGCCGCCTTACTCTCCGATTAAAAAAAATATTTATTGATGCTTAAATCCACAGTATACAAGGTGTGAAGATGTCAACGGCCATCCTAAGCTGAACACGCCTGCTCTCGTCAGATCACAGACTGCTACCCAGCTTAGGGCCCGGTAAGTAACGGCATGGGAGACTGGCTGGGAATCCCGGGTGCAGTTGAAATTTTAATCTGTTGCCGCCTTCTGCTCCGATTTGGATAAGGATTTATTGATGCTTAAATCCACAATACACAGGGTGTGAAGCTGTCAACGGCCATCCTAAGCCTGAACGTGCCTGCTCTCCTCAGATCGCAGACTGCTGCCCAGCAGTTACCGGCATGGGAGACTGGCTGGCAATCCAAGGTGCCATTGACATTTTGCTCTGTTACCGCCTTCCACTTCGATTAATAAAAATATTTATTGATGCTTAAATCCACAATATACAAGGCATGTAGATGTCAACGGCCATCCTAAGCTGAACGCGCCTGCTCTCGTCAGATCGCAGACTACTACCCAGCTTAGGGCCCAGTAAGTACCGGCATGGGAGACTGGCTGGGAATCTGGGTGCAGTTGACATTATGCTCTGTTGCCGCCTTCCGTTCCGATTCCGAAAAGGATTTATTGATGCTTAAATGCACAGTATAAAAAGCATGAAGCTGTCAATGGCCATCCTAAGCTGAACTCGCCTGCTCTCGTCAGATCGCAGACTGCTACCCAGCTTAGGGCCCAGTAAGTACCGGCATGGGAGACTGGCTGGGAATCCCGGGTGCAGATGACATTTTGCTCTGTTGCCGCCTTCCGTTCCGATTCCGAAAAGGATTTATTGATGCTTAAATGCACAGTATAAAAATCATGAAGCTGTCAATGGCCATCCTAAGCTGAACGCGCCTGCTCTCGTCAGATCGCAGACTGCTACGCAGCTTAGGGCCCAGTAAGTACCGGCATGGGAGACTGGCTGGGAATCCCGGGTGCAGTTGACATTATGCTCTGTTGCCGCCTTCCGTTCCGATTTCGAAAAGGATTTATTGATGCTTAAATCCACAATATACAGGGTGTGACGCTGTCAACGGCCATCCTAAGCCTGAACGTGCCTGCTCTCTTCAGATCGCAGACTGCTGCCCGGCAGTTACCGTCATGAGAGACTTGCTGGCAATCCAAGGTGCCATTGACATTTTGCTCTATTGCCGCCTTCCTTTCCGATTAAAAAAATATTTATTGATGCTTAAATCCACAATATACAAGGTGTGAAGATGTCAACGGCCATCCTAAGCTGAACGCGCCTGCTCTCGTCAGATCGCAGACTGCTACCCAGCTTAGGGCCCAGTAAGTACCCGCATGGGAGACTGGCTGGGAATCCCGGGTGCAGTTGACATTTTGCTCTGTTGCCGCCTTCCGCTCCGATTCCGAAAAGAATTTATTGATGCTTAAATCCACAGTATACAAGGTGTGAAGCTGTCGACGGCCATCCTAAGCTTAACGCGCCTGCTCTCGTCAGATCGCAGACTGGTACAGATCTTAGGGCCCGGTAAGTACCGGCATGGGACACTGGCTGGGAATCCCGGCTGCCGTTGACATTTTGCTCTGTTGCCGCCTTCCGTTCCGTTCCGATTCCGAAAAGGATTTATTGATGCTTAAATGCACAGTATACAAAGTGTGAAGCTGTCAACGGCCATCCTAAGCTGAACGCGCCTGCTCTTGTTAGATCGCAGACTGCTGCCGGCAAGTACGGGCATGGGAGACTGGCTGGCAATCCAAGGTGCTATTGACATTTTGATCTGTTGCCGCCTTACTCTCCGATTAAAAAAAATATTTATTGATGCTTAAATCCACAGTATACAAGGCGTGAAGATGTCAACGGCCATCCTAAGCTGAACGCGCCTGCTCTCGTCAGATCGCAGACTGCTACCCAGCTTAGGGCCCGGTAAGTAACGGCATGGGAGACTGGCTGGGAATCCCGGGTGCAGTTGAAATTTTAATCTGTTGCCGCCTTCTGCTCCGATTCGGAAAAGGATTTATTGATGCTTAAATCCACAATACACAGGGTGTGAAGCTGTCAACGGCCATCCTAAGCCTGAACGTGCCTGCTCTCCTCAGATCGCAGACTGCTGCCCAGCAGTTACCGGCATGGGAGACTGGCTGGCAATCCAAGGTGCCATTGACATTTTGCTCTGTTGCCGCCTTCCACTTCGATTAATAAAAATATTTATTGATGCTTAAATGCACAGTATAAAAAGCATGAAGCTGTCAATGGCCATCCTAAGCTGAACTCGCCTGCTCTCGTCAGATCGCAGACTGCTACCCAGCTTAGGGCCCAGTAAGTACCGGCATGGGAGACTGGCTGGGAATCCCGGGTGCAGATGACATTTTGCTCTGTTGCCGCCTTCCGTTCCGATTCCGAAAAGGATTTATTGATGCTTAAATGCACAGTATAAAAATCATGAAGCTGTCAATGGCCATCCTAAGCTGAACGCGCCTGCTCTCGTCAGATCGCAGACTGCTACCCAGCTTAGGGCCCAGTAAGTACCGGCATGGGAGACTGGCTGGGAATCCCGGGTGCAGTTGACATTATGCTCTGTTGCCGCCTTCCGTTCCGATTTCGAAAAGGATTTATTGATGCTTAAATCCACAATATACAGGGTGTGACGCTGTCAACGGCCATCCTAAGCCTGAACGTGCCTGCTCTCCTCAGATCGCAGACTGCTGCCCGGCAGTTACCGTCATGAGAGACTGGCTGGCAATCCAAGGTGCCATTGACATTTTGCTCTATTGCCGCCTTCCTTTCCGATTAAAAAAATATTTATTGATGCTTAAATCCACAATATACAAGGTGTGAAGATGTCAACGGCCATCCTAAGCTGAACGCGCCTGCTCTCGTCAGATCGCAGACTGCTACCCAGCTTAGGGCCCAATAAGTACCGGCATGGGAGACTGGCTGGGAATCCCGGGTGCAGTTGACATTTTGCTTTGTTGCCGCCTTCCTTTCCGATTCCGAAAAGGATTTATTGATGCTTAAATGCACAGTATAAAAAGCATGAAGCTGTCAATGGCCATCCTAAGCTGAACGCGCCTGCTCTCATCAGATCGCAGACTGCTACCCAGCTTAGGGCCCGGTAAGTACCAGCATGGGAGACTGGCTGGGAATCCCAGGTGTTGTTGACATTTTGCTCTGTAACCGCCTTCCGCTTCGATTCCAAAAAGGATTTATTGATGCTTAAATCCACAGTATACAGGGTGTGAAGCCTTCTACGGCTATCCTAAGCTGAATGTGCCTGTTCTTGTCAGATCGCAGACTGCTGCCCTGCAAGTACGGGCATGGAAGACTGGCTGGCAATCCAAGGTGCTATTGACATTTTGCTCTGTTGCCGCCTTCCTCTCCGATTCCGAAAAGGATTTATTGATGCTTAAATGCACAGTATAAAAAGAATGAAGCTGTCAATGGCCATCCTAAGCTGAACGCGCCTGCTCTCGTCAGATCGCAGACTGCTACCCAGCTTAGGGCCCGGTAAGTACTGGCATGGGAGACTGGCTGGGAATCCCAGGTGCCGTTGACATTTTGCTCTATTGCTGCCTTCCGCTCCGATTCCGAAAATAATTTATTGATGCTTAAATCCACAGTATACAAGGTGTGAAGCTGTTGACGGCCATCCTAAGCTTAACGCGCCTGCTCTCGTCAGATCGCAGACTGGTACAGATCTTAGGGCCCGGTAAGTACCGGCATGGGACACTGGCTGGGAATCCCGGCTGCCGTTGACATTTTGCTCTGTTGCCGCCTTCCGTTCCGATTCCGAAAAGGATTTATTGATGCTTAAATGCACAGTATAATGGGCGAGAAGCTGTCAACGGCCATCCTAAGCTGAACGCGCCTGCTCTCGTCAGATCGCAGACTGCTACCCAGCTTAGGGCCAGGTAAGTACCAGCATGGGAGACTGGCTGGGAATCCCAGGTGTCGTTGACATTTTGCTCTGTTGCCGCCTTCCGCTCCGATTCCGAAAAGGATTTATTGTTGCTTAAATCCACAGTTTACAGGGTGTGAAGATGTCTACGGCCATCCTAAGCTGAATGCACCTGTTCTCGTCAAATCGCAGACTGCTACCCAGCTTCGGGCCTGGTAAGTACCAGCATGGGAGACTGGCTGGGAATCCCGGGTGCAGTTGACATTTTGCTCTGTTTCTGCTCCGATTCCGAAAATTATTTATTGATGCTTAAATCCACAGTATACAAATTGTGAAGCTGTCAACGGCCATCCTAAGCTGAACGCGCCTGCTCTCTTCAGATCGCAGACTGCTACCCAGCTTAGGGCCTGGTAAGTACCAGCATGGGAGACTGGCTGGGAATCCCGGGTGCAGTTGACATTTTAATCTGTTGCCGCCTTCCGCTCCTATTCGGAAAAAGGATTTATTGATGCTTAAATCCACAATACACAGGGTGTGAAGCTGTCAACGGCCATCCTAAGCCTGAACGTGCCTGCTCTTGTCAGATCACAGACTGCTACTCAGCTTAGGGCCTGGTAAGTACCAGCATGGGAGACTGGCTGGGAATCCCGGGTGCAGTTGACATTTTAATCTGTTGCCGCCTTCCGCTCCTATTCGGAAAAAGGATTTATTGATGCTTAAATCCACAATACACAGGGCGTGAAGCTGTTAACGGCCATCCTAAGCTGAACGCGCCTGCTCTCATCAGATCGCAGACTGCTACCCAGCTTAGGGCCCGGTAAGTACCAGCATGGGAGACTGGCTGGGAATCTCAGGTGTTGTTGACATTTTGCTCTGTAGCTCTGTAGACATTTTGCTCCGATACCGAAAAGGATTTATTGATGCTTAAATCCACAATATACAGGGTGTGAAGCCGTCTACGGCTATCCTAAGCTGAATGCGCCTGTTCTTGTCAGATCGCAGACTGCTGCCCGGCAAGTACGGGCATGGGAGACTGGCTGGCAATCCAAGGTGCTATTGACATTTTGATCTGTTGCCGCCTTCCTCTCCGATTAAAAAAAATATTTATTGATGCTTAAATCCACAGTATACAAGGCGTGAAGATGTCAACGGCCATCCTAAGCTGAACGCGCCTGCTCTCGTCAGATCGCAGACTGCTACCCAGCTTAGGGCCCGGTAAGTACTGGCATGGGAGACTGGCTGGGAATCCCGGGTGCCGTTGACATTTTGCTCTATTGCTGCCTTCTGCTCCGATTCCAAAAATAATTTATTGATGCTTAAATCCACAGTATACAAGGTGTGAAGCTGTCGACGGCCATTCTAAGCTTAACGCGCCTGCTCTCGTCAGATCGCAGACTGTTACAGATCTTAGGGCCCGGTAAGTACCGGCATGGGACACTGGCTGGGAATCCCGGCTGCCGTTGACATTTTGCTCTGTTGCCGCCTTCCGTTCCGATTCCGAAAAGGATTTATTGATGTTTAAATGCACAGTATAAAGAGCGAGAAGCTGTCAACGGCCATCCTAAGCTGAACGCGCCTGCTCTCGTCAGATCGCAGACTGCTACCCAGCTTAGGGCCCGGTAACTACCAGCATGGGAGACTGGCTGGGAATCCCGGGTGTCGTTGACATTTTGCTCTGTTGCCGCCTTACGCTCCGATTCCGAAAAGGATTTATTGATGCTTAAATCCACAGTATACAGGGTGTGAAGATGTCTACGGCCATCCTAAGCTGAACGTGCCTGCTCTCGTCAGATCGCAGACTGCTACCCAGCTTAGGGCCCGGTAAGTACTGGCACGGGAGACTGGCTGGGAATCCCGGGTGCTGTTGACATTTTGCTCTATTGCTGCCTTCCGCTCCGATTCCGAAAAGAATTTATTGATGCTTAAATCCACAGTATACAAGGTGTGAAGCTGTCGACGGCCATCCTAAGCTTAACGCGCCTGCTCTCGTCAGATCGCAGACTGTTACAGATCTTAGGGCCCGGTAAGTACTGGCTGGGAATCCCGGCTGCCGTTGACATTTTGCTCTGTTGCAGCCTTCCGAAAAGGATTTATTGATGCTTAAATGCACAGTATAAAGGGCGAGAAGCTGTCAACGGCCATCCTAAGCTGAACGCGCCTGCTCTCGTCAGATCGCAGACTGCTACCCAGCTTAGGGCCTGGTATGTACCAGCATGGGAGACTGGCTGGGAATCCCTGGTGCAGTTGACATTTTAATCTGTTGCCGCCTTCCGCTCCGATTCCGAAAAGGATTTATTGATGCTTAAATCCACAATATACAGGGTGTGAAGCCGTCTACGGCTATCCTAAGCTGAATGCGCCTGTTCTTGTCAAATCGCAGACTGCTGCCCGGCAAGTACGGGCAGGGGAGACTGGCTTGCAATCCAAGGTGCTATTGACATTTTGCTCTGTTGCCGCCTTCCTCTCCGATTAAAAAAAATATTTATTGATGCTTAAATCCACAGTATACAAGGCGTGAAGATGTCAACGGCCATCCTAAGCTGAACGCGCCTGCTCTCGTCAGATCGCAGACTGCTACCCAGCTTAGGGCCCGGTAAGTACTGGCATGGGAGACTGGCTGGGAATCCCGGGTGCCGTTGACATTTTGCTCTATTGCTGCCTTCTGCTCCGATTCCAAAAATAATTTATTGATGCTTAAATCCACAGTATACAAGGTGTGAAGCTGTCGACGGCCATTCTAAGCTTAACGCGCCTGCTCTCGTCAGATCGCAGACTGTTACAGATCTTAGGGCCCGGTAAGTACCGGCATGGGACACTGGCTGGGAATCCCGGCTGCCGTTGACATTTTGCTCTGTTGCCGCCTTCCGTTCCGATTCCGAAAAGGATTTATTGATGTTTAAATGCACAGTATAAAGAGCGAGAAGCTGTCAACGGCCATCCTAAGCTGAACGCGCCTGCTCTCGTCAGATCGCAGACTGCTACCCAGCTTAGGGCCCGGTAACTACCAGCATGGGAGACTGGCTGGGAATCCCGGGTGTCGTTGACATTTTGCTCTGTTGCCGCCTTACGCTCCGATTCCGAAAAGGATTTATTGATGCTTAAATCCACAGTATACAGGGTGTGAACATGTCTACGGCCATCCTAAGCTGAATGCGCCTGTTCTCGTCAGATCGCAGACTGCTACCCAGCTTCGGGCCTGGTAAGTACCAGCATGGGAGACTGGCTGGGAATCCCGAGTGCAGTTGACATTTTGCTCCGATTCCGAAAATTATTTATTGATGCTTAAATCCTCAGTTTACAAAGTGTGAAGCTGTCAACGGCCATCCTAAGCTGAACGCGCCTGCTCTTGTCAGATCGCAGACTGCTACCCAGTATAGGGCCTGGTAAGTACCAGCATGGGAGACTGGCTGGGAATCCCGGGTGCAGTTGACATTTTAATCTGTTGCCGCCTTCCGCTCCGATTCGGAAAAGGATTTATTGATGCTTAAATCCACAATATACAGGGTGTGAAGTTGTCAACGGCCATCCTAAGCCTGAACGTGTCTGCTCTCCTCAGATCGCAGACTGCTGCCCGACAGATACCGGCATGGGAGACTGGCTGGCAATCCAAGGTGCCATTGACATTTTGCTCTGTTGCCGCCTTCCTCTCCGATTATTAAAAATATTTATTGATGCTTAAATCCACAATATACAAGGCGTGAAGATGTCAACGGCCATCCTAAGCTGAACGTGCCTGCTCTCGTCAGATCGCAGACTGCTACCAAGCTTAGGGCCCAGTAAGTACCATCATGGGAGACTGGCTGGGAATCCCGGGTGCAGTTGACATTTTGCTCTGTTGCCGCCTTCCGTTCTGATTCCGAAAAGGATTTATTGATGCTTAAATGCACAGTATAAAAAGCATGAAGCTGTCAATGGCCATCCGAAGCTGAACGCGCCTGCTCTCGTCAGTTCGCAGACTGCTACCCAGCTTAGGGCCCGGTAAGTACTGGCATGGGAGACTGGCTGAGAATCCCAGTTGCCGTTGACATTTTGCTCTATTGCTCCGATTCCGAAAATAATTTATTGATGCTTAAATCCACAGTATACAAGGTGTGAAGCTGTCAACAGCCATCCTAAGCTTAACGCGCCTGCTCTCGTCAGATCGCAGACTGGTACAGATCTTAGGGCCTGGTAAGTACCGGCATGGGACACTGGCTGGGAATCCCGGCTGCCGTTGACATTTTGCTCTGTTGCCGCCTTCCGTTCCGATTCTGAAAAGGATTTATTGATGCTTAAATGCACAGTATACAAAGTGCGAAGCTGTCAACCGCCATCCTAAGCTGAACACACCTGGTCTCGTCAGATCGTAGACTGCTACCCAGCCTAGGGCCTGGTAAGTACCAGCATGGGAGACTGGCTGGGAATCCCAGGTGCAGTTGACATTTTAATCTGTTGCCGCCTTCCGCTCCGATTCGGAAATGGATTTATTGATGCTTAAATGCACAGTATAAAGGGCGTGAAGCTGTCAACAGCCATCCTAAGCTTAACGCGCCTGCTCTCGTCAGATCGCAGACTGCTAAACTGCTTAGGGCCCGGTAAGTACCAGCATGGGAGACTGGCTGGGAATCTCAGGTGTTGTTGACATTTTGCTCTGTAGCTCTGTAGACATTTTGCTCCGATTCCGAAAAGGATTTATTGATGCTTAAATCCACAATATACAGGGTGTGAAGCCGTCTACGGCTATCCTAAGCTGAATGCGCCTGTTCTTGTCAGATCGCAGACTGCTGCTCGGCAAGTACGGGCATGAGAGACTGGCTGGCAATCCAAGGTGCTATTGACATTTTGCTCTGTTGCCGCCTTCCTCTCCGATTAAAAAAAATATTTATTGATGCTTAAATCCACAGTATACAAAGCGTGAAGATGTCAACGGCCATCCTAAGCTGAACGTGCCTGCTCTCGTCAGATTGCAGACTGCTACCCAGCTTAGGGCCCGGTAAGTACTGGCATGGGAGACTGGCTGGGAATCCCGGGTGCCGTTGACATTTTGCTTTATTGATGCTTAAATCCACAGTATACAAGGTGTGAAGCTGTCGACGGCCATCCTAAGCTTAACGCGCCTGCTCTAGTCAGATCGCAGACTGGTACAGATCTTAGGGCCCGGTAAGTACCGGCATGGGACACTGGCTGGGAATCCCGGCTGCCGTTGACATTTTGCTCTGTTGCCGCCTTCCGTTCCGATCCCGAAAAGGATTTATTGATGCTTAAATGCACAGTATAAAGGTTGAAAAGCTGTCAACGGCCATCCTAAGCTGAACGTGCCTGTTCTCGTCAGATCGCAGACTGCTAACCAGCTTAGGGCCCGGTAAGTACCAGCATGGGAGACTGGCTGGGAATCCCAGGTATTGTTGACATTTTGCTCTGTAGCCGCCTTCCGCTTCGATTCCGAAAAGGATTTATTGATGCTTAAATCCACAGTATACAGGGTGTAAAGATGTCTACGGCCATCCTAAGCTGAACGCGCCTGCTCTCGTCAGATCGCAGACTGCTACCCAGCTTAGGGCCTGGTAAGTACAAGCATGGGAGACTGGCTGGGAATCCCAGGTGTCGTTGACATTTTGTTCTGTTGCCGCCTTCCGCGCCGATTCCGAAAAGGATTTATTGATGCTTAAATCCACAGTATACAAGGTGTAAAGATGTCTACGGCCATCCTAAGCTGAATGCGCCTGTTCTCGTCAGATCGCAGACTGCTACCCATCTTCGTGCCTGGTAAGTACCAGCATGGGAGACTGGCTGGGAATCCCTGCTGCTGTTGACATTTTGCTATGTTTCTGCTCCGATTCCGAAAATTATTTATTGATGCTTAAATGCACAGTATACAAAGTGTGAACCTGTCAACGGCCATCCTAAGCTGAACGCGCCTGCTCTTGTCAGATCGCAGACTGCTACCCAGCTTAGGGCCCGGTAAGTACCAGCATGGGAGACTGGCTGGGAATCCCAGGTGTTGTTGACATTTTGCTCTGTAGCCGCCTTCCGCTCCGATTCCGAAAATGATTTATTGATGCTTAAATCCACAGTACACAGGGTGTGAAGCCGTCTACGGCTATCCTAAGCTGAATGTGCCTGTTCTTGTCAGATCGCAGACTGCTGCCCGGCAAGTACCGGCATGGGAGACTGGCTAGCAATCCAAGGTGCTATTGACATTTTGCTCTGTTGCCGCCTTCCTCTCCGATTCCGAAAAGGATTTATTGATGCTTAAATGCACAGTATAAAGGGCAAGAAGCTGTCAACGGCCATCCTAAGCTGAACGTGCCTGCTCTCGTCAGATCGCAGACTGCTACCCAGCTTAGGGCCCGGTAAGTACTGGCATGGGAGACTGGCTGGGAATCCCGGGTGCCGTTGACATTTTGCTTTATTGATGCTTAAATCCACAGTATACAAGCTGTGAAGCTGTCGACGGCCATCCTAAGCTTAACGCGCCTGCTCTTGTCAGATCGCAGACTGGTACAGATCTTAGGGCCCGGTAAGTACCGGCATGGGACACTGGCTGGGAATCCCGGCTGCCGTTGACATTTTGCTCTGTTGCCGCCTTCCGCTCCGATTCGGAAAATTATTTATTGATGCTTAAATGCACAGTATAAAGGGCGCGAAGCTGTCAACGGCCATCCTAAGCTGAACACGCCTGCTCTTGTCAGATCGCAGACCGCTACCCAGCTTAGGCCCGGTAAGTACCAGCATGGGAGACTGGCTGGGAATCCCAGGTGTTGTTGACATTTTGCTCTGTAGCCGCCTTCCGCTCCGATTCCGAAAAGGATTTATTGATGCTTAAATCCACAGTATACAGGGTGTGAAGCCGTCTACGGCTATCCTAAGCTGAATGTGCCTGTTCTTGTCAGATCGCAGACTGCTGCCCGGCAAGTACGGGCATGAGAGACTGGCTGGCAATCCAAGGTGCTATTGACATTTTGCTCTGTTGCCGCCTTCCTCTCCGATTCCGAAAAGGATTTATTGATGCTTAAATGCACAGTATAAAAAAGCATTAAGCTGTCAATGGCCATCCTAAGCTGAACACGCCTGCACTTGTCCGATCGCAGACTGCTACACAGCTTAGGGCCCGGTAAGTACTGGCATGGGAGACTGGCTGGGAATCCCGGGTGCTGTTGACATTTTGCTCTATTGCTGCCTTCCGCTCCGATTCCGAAAAGAATTTATTGATGCTTAGATCCACAGTACACAAGGTGTGAAGCTGTCGACGGCCATCCTAAGCTTAACGCGCCTGCTCTCGTCAGATCGCAGACTGGTACAGATCTTAGGGCCCGGTAAGTACCGGCATGAGACACTGGCTGGGAATCCCGGCTGCCGTTGACATTTTGCTCTGTTGCCGCCTTCCGTTCCGATTCCGAAAAGGATTTATTGATGCTTAAATGCACAGTATAAAGGGCAAGAAGCTGTCAACGGCCATCCTAAGCTGAACGTGCCTGCTCTCGTCAGATCGCAGACTGTTACCCAGCTTAGGGCCCGCTAAGTACCAGAATGGGAGACTGGCTGGGAATCCCAGGTGTTGTTGACAATTTGCTCTGTAGCCGCCTTCAGTTTCGATTCCGAAAAGGATTTATTGATGCTTAAATCCACCGTATACAGGGTGTGAAGCCGTCTACGGCTATCCTAAGCTGAATGTGCCTGTTCTTGTCAGATCGCAGACTGCTGCCCGGCAAGTACGGGCATGGGAGACTGGCTGGAAATCCAAGGAACTATTGACATTTTGCTCTGTTGCCGCCTTCCTCTCCGATTCCGAAAAGGATTTATTGATGCTTAAATGCACAGTATAAAAAGCATGAAGCTGTCAATGGCCATCCTAAGCTGAACGCGCCTGCTCTCGTCAGATCGCAGACTGCTACCCAGCTTAGGGCGCGGTAAGTACTGGCATGGGAGACTGGCTGGGAATCCCAGGTGCCTTTGACATTTTGCTCTATTGCTGCCCTCCGCTCCGATTCCGAAAAGAATTTATTGATGCTTAAATCCACAGTATACAAGGTGTGAAGCTGTCGACGGCCATCCTAAGCTTAACGCGCCTGCTCTCGTCAGATCGCAGACTGGTACAGATCTTAGGGCCCGGTAAGTACCGGCATGGGACACTGGCTGGGAATCCCGGCTGCCGTTGACATTTTGCTCTGTTGCTGCCTTACGCTCCGATTCCGAAAAGGATTTATTGATGCTTAAATCCACAGTATACAGGGTGTGAAGATGTGTACAGCCATCCTAAGCTGAATGCGCCTGTTCTCGTCAGATCGCAGACTGCTTCCCAGCTTCGGGCCTGGTAAGTACCAGCATGGGAGACTGGCTGGGAATCCCGGGTGCAGTTGACATTTTGCTCTGTTTCTGCTCCGATTCGGAAAATTATTTATTGATGCTTAAATGCACAGTATAAAGGGCATGAAGCTGTCAACGGCCATCCTAAGCTGAACGCGCCTGCTCTCGTCAGATCGCAGACTGCTACCCAGCTTAGTAAGTACCAGCATGGGAGACTGGCTGGGAATCCCAGGTGTTGTTGACATTTTGCTCTGTTGCCGCCTTCCGCTCCGATTCCGAAAAGGATTTATTGATGCTTAAATCCACAGTATACAGGGTGTGAAGCCGTCTACGGCTATCCTAAGCTGAATGTGCCTGTTCTTGTCAGATCGCAGACTGCTGCCCGGCAAGTACGGGCATGGGAGACTGGCTGGCAATCCAAGGTGCTATTGACATTTTGCTCTGTTGCCGCCTTCCTCTCCGATTCCGAAAAGGATTTATTGATGCTTAAATGCACAGTATAAAAAGCATGAAGCTGTCAATGGCCATCCTAAGCTGAACGCGCCTGCACTCGTCCGATCGCAGACTGCTACCCAGCTTAGGGCCCGGTAAGTACTGGCATGGGAGACTGGCTGGGAATCCTGGGTGCTGTTGAAATTTTGCTCTATTGCTGCCTTCCGCTCCGATTCCGAAAAGAATTTATTGATGCTTAAATCCACAGTATACAAGGTGTGAAGCTGTCGACGGCCATCCTAAGCTTAACTCGCCTGCTCTCGTCAGATCGCAGACTGGTACAGATTTTAGGGCCCGGTAAGTACCGGCATGAGACACTGGCTGGGAATCACGGCTGCCGTTGACATTTTGCTCTGTTGCCGCCTTCCGTTCCGATTCCGAAAAGGATTTATTGATGCTTAAATGCACAGTATAAAGGGCGAGATGCTGTCAACGGCCATCCTAAGCTGAACGCGCCTGCTCTCGTCAGATCGCAGACTGGTACAGAACTTAGGGCCCGGTAAGTACCGGCATGGGACACTGGCTGGGAATCCCGGCTGCCGTTGACATTTTGCTCTGTTGCCGCCTTACGCTCCGATTCCGAAAAGGATTTATTGATGCTTAAATCCACAGTATACAGGGTGTGAAGATGTCTACGGCCATCCTAAGCTGAATGCGCCTGTTCTCGTCAGATCGCAGACTGCTTCCCAGCTTCGGGCCTGGTAAGTACCAGCATGGGAGACTGGCTGGGAATCCCGGGTGCAGTTGACATTTTGCTCTGTTTCTGCTCCGATTCCGAAAATTATTTATTGATGCTTAAATCCACAGTATACAAAGTGTGAAGCTGTCAACGGCCATCCTAAGCTGAACGCGCCTGCTCTCGTCAGATCACAGACTGCTACCCAGCTTAGGGCCCGTTAAGTACCAGCATGGGAGACTGGCTGGGAATCCCAGGTGGTGTTCACTTTTTGCTCTGTAGCCGCCTTCCGCTTCGATTCCGAAAATGATTTATTGATGCTTAAATCCACAGTATACAGGGTGTGAAGCCGTCTACGGCTATCCTAAGCTGAATGTGCCTGTTCTTGTCAGATCGCAGACTGCTGCCTGGCAAGTACGGGCATGGGAGACTGGCTGGCAATCCAAGGTGCTATTGACATTTTGCTCTGTTGCCGCCTTCCTCTCCGATTCCGAAAAGGATTTATTGATGCTTAAATGCACAGTATAAAAAGCATGAAGCTGTCAATGGCCATCGTAAGCTGAACGCGCCTGCTCTCGTCAGATCGCAGACTGCTACCCAGCTTAGGGCCCGGTAAGTACTGGCAGGGGAGACTGGCTGGGAATCCCAGGTGCCGTTGACATTTTGCTCTATTGCTGCCTTCCGCTCCGATTCCGAAAATAATTTATTGATGCTTAAATCCACAGTATACAAGGTGTGAAGCTGTCGACGGCCATCCTAAGCTTAACGCGCCAGCTCTCGTCAGATCGCAGACTGGTACAGATCTTAGGGCCCGGTAAGTACCGGCATGGGACACTGGCTGGGAATCCCGGCTGCCGTTGACATTTTGCTCTGTTGCCGCCTTCCGTTCCGATTCTGAAAAGGATTTATTGATGCTTAAATGCACAGTATACAGGGTGTGAAGATGTCTACGGCCATCCTAAACTGAATGTGCCTGTTCTCGTCAGATCGCAGACTGCTTCCCAGCTTCGGGCCTGGTAAGTACCAGCATGGGAGACTGGCTGGGAATCCCGGGTGCAGTTGACATTTTGCTCTGTTTCTGCTCCGATTCCGAAAATTATTTATTGATGCTTAAATCCACAGTATACAAAGTGTGAAGCTGTCAATGGCCATCCTAAGCTGAACGCGCCTGCTCTCGTCAGATCGCAGACTGCTACCCAGCTTAGGGCCCGTTAAGTACCAGCATGGGAGACTGGCTGGGAATCCCAGGTGTCATTGACATTTTGCTCTGTTGCCGCCTTACGCTCCGATTCCGAAAAGGATTTATTGATGCTTAAATCCACAGTATACAGGGTGTGAAGATGTCTACGGCCATCCTAAGCTGAATGCGCCTGTTCTCGTCAGATCGCAGACTGGTACAGATCTTAGGGCCCGGTAAGTACCGGCATGGGACACTGGCTGGGAATACCGGTTGCCATTGACATTTTGCTCTATTGCTGCCTTCCGCTCCGATTCCGAAAAGAATTTATTGATGCTTAAATCCACAGTATACAAGGTGTGAAGCTGTCAACGGCCATCCTAAGCTTAACGCGCCTGCTCTCGTCAGATCGCAGACTGGTACAGATCTTAGGGCCCGGTAAGTACCGGCATGGGACACTGGCTGGGAATCCCGGCTGCCGTTGACATTTTGCTCTGTTGCCGCCTTCCGTTCCGATTCCGAAAAGGATTTATTGATGCTTAAATGCACAGTATACAAAGTGTGAACCTGTCAACGGCCATCCTAAGCTGAATGCGCCTGCTCTCGTCAGATCGCAGACTGATACCCAGCTTAGGGCCTGGTAAGTACCAGCATGGGAGACTGGCTGGGAATCCCGGGTGCAGTTGACATTTTAATCTGTTGCCGCCTTCCGCTCCGATTCGGAAAAGGATTTATTGATGCTTAAATGCACAGTATAAAGGGCGTGAAGCTGTCAACGGCCATCCTAAGCTGAACGCGCCTGCTCTCGTCAGATCGCAGACTGCTACCCAGCTTAGGGCCCGGTAGGTACCAGCATGGGAGACTGGCTGGGAATCCCAGGTGTTGTTGACATTTTGCTCTGTAGCCGCTTTCCGCTCCGATTCCGAAAAGGATTTATTGATGCTTAAATCCACAGTATAGAGGGTGTGAAGCCGTCTACGGCTATCCTAAGCTGAATGTGCCTGTTGTTGTCAGATCGCAGACTGCTGCCCGGCAAGTACGGGCATGGGAGACTGGCTGGCAATCCAAGGTGCTATTGACATTTTGCTCTGTTGCTGCCTTCCTCTCCGATTCCGAAAAGGATTTATTGATGCTTAAATGCACAGTATAAAAAGCATGAAGCTGTCAATGGCTGTCCTAAGCTGAACGCGCCTGCTCTTGTCAGATCGCAGACTGCTACCCAGCTTAGGGCCTGGTAAGTACTGGCATGGGAGACTGGCTGGGAATCCCGGGTGCCGTTGACATTTTGCTCTATTGCTGCCTTCCGCTCCGATTCCGAAAAGAATTTATTGATGCTTAAATCCACAGTATACAAGGTGTGAAGCTGTCGACGGCCATCCTAAGCTTAACGCGCCTGCTCTTGTCAGATCGCAGACTGGTACAGATCTTTGGGCCGGTAAGTACCGGCATGGGACACTGGCTGGGAATCCCGGCTGCCGTTGACATTTTGCTCTGTTGCCGCCTTCCGTTTCCGATTCCGAAAAGGATTTATTGATGCTTAAATGCACAGTATAAAGGGCGAGAAGCTGTCAACGGCCATCCTAAGCTGAACGTGCCTGCTCTCGTCAGATCGCTGACTGCTACCCAGCTTAAGGCCCGGTAAGTACCAGCATGGGAGACTGGCTGGGAATCCCAGGTGTCATTGACATTTTGCTCTGTTGCCGCCTTACGCTCCGATTCCGAAAAGGATTTATTGATGCTTAAATCCACAGTATACAGGGTGTGAAGATGTCTACGGCCATCCTAAGCTGAATGCGCCTGTTCTCGTCAGATCGCAGACTGGTACAGATCTTAGGGCCCGGTAAGTACCGGCATGGGACACTGGCTGGGAATACCGGTTGCCATTGACATTTTGCTCTATTGCTGCCTTCCGCTCCGATTCCGAAAAGAATTTATTGATGCTTAAATCCACAGTATACAAGGTGTGAAGCTGTCAACGGCCATCCTAAGCTTAACGCGCCTGCTCTCGTCAGATCGCAGACTGGTACAGATCTTAGGGCCCGGTAAGTACCGGCATGGGACACTGGCTGGGAATCCCGGCTGCCGTTGACATTTTGCTCTGTTGCCGCCTTCCGTTCCGATTCCGAAAAGGATTTATTGATGCTTAAATGCACAGTATACAAAGTGTGAACCTGTCAACGGCCATCCTAAGCTGAATGCGCCTGCTCTCGTCAGATCGCAGACTGATACCCAGCTTAGGGCCTGGTAAGTACCAGCATGGGAGACTGGCTGGGAATCCCGGGTGCAGTTGACATTTTAATCTGTTGCCGCCTTCCGCTCCGATTCGGAAAAGGATTTATTGATGCTTAAATGCACAGTATAAAGGGCGTGAAGCTGTCAACGGCCATCCTAAGCTGAACGCGCCTGCTCTCGTCAGATCGCAGACTGCTACCCAGCTTAGGGCCCGGTAGGTACCAGCATGGGAGACTGGCTGGGAATCCCAGGTGTTGTTGACATTTTGCTCTGTAGCCGCTTTCCGCTCCGATTCCGAAAAGGATTTATTGATGCTTAAATCCACAGTATAGAGGGTGTGAAGCCGTCTACGGCTATCCTAAGCTGAATGTGCCTGTTGTTGTCAGATCGCAGACTGCTGCCCGGCAAGTACGGGCATGGGAGACTGGCTGGCAATCCAAGGTGCTATTGACATTTTGCTCTGTTGCTGCCTTCCTCTCCGATTCCGAAAAGGATTTATTGATGCTTAAATGCACAGTATAAAAAGCATGAAGCTGTCAATGGCTGTCCTAAGCTGAACGCGCCTGCTCTCGTCAGATCGCAGACTGCTACCCAGCTTAGGGCCTGGTAAGTACTGGCATGGGAGACTGGCTGGGAATCCCGGGTGCCGTTGACATTTTGCTCTATTGCTGCCTTCCGCTCCGATTCCGAAAAGAATTTATTGATGCTTAAATCCACAGTATACAAGGTGTGAAGCTGTCGACGGCCATCCTAAGCTTAACGCGCCTGCTCTTGTCAGATCGCAGACTGGTACAGATCTTTGGGCCGGTAAGTACCGGCATGGGACACTGGCTGGGAATCCCGGCTGCCGTTGACATTTTGCTCTGTTGCCGCCTTCCGTTTCCGATTCCGAAAAGGATTTATTGATGCTTAAATGCACAGTATAAAGGGCGAGAAGCTGTCAACGGCCATCCTAAGCTGAACGTGCCTGCTCTCGTCAGATCGCTGACTGCTACCCAGCTTAAGGCCCGGTAAGTACCAGCATGGGAGACTGGCTGGGAATCCCAGGTGCAGTTGACCTTTTGCTCTGTTGCCGCCTTACGCTCCTTACGCTTACGATTTATTGATGCTTAAATCCACAGTATACAGGGTGTGAAGATGTCTACGGCAATCCTAAGCTGAATGCGCCTGTTCTTGTCAGATCGCAGACTGTTACCCAGCTTAGGGCCTGGTAAGTACCAGCATGGGAGACTGTCTGGGAATCCCGGGTGCAGTTGACACTTTAATCTGTTGCCGCCTTCCGCTCCGATTCGGAAAAGGATTTATTGATGCTTAAATCCACAATACACAGGGTGTGAAGCTGTCAACGGCCATCCTAAGCCTGAACGTGCCTGCTCTCCTCAGATCGCAGACTGCTGCCCGGCAGTTACCGGCATGGGAGACTGGCTGGCAATCCAAGGTGCCGTTGACATTTTGCTTTGTTGCCGCCTTCCTCTCCGATTAATAAAAATATTTATTGATGCTTAAATCCACAGTATACAAGGCGTGAAGATGTCAACGGCCATCCTAAGCTGAACGCGCCTGCTCTCGTCAGATCGCAGACTGCTACCCAGCTTAGGGCCCAGTAAGTACCGGCATGGGAGACTGGCTGGGAATCCCGGGTGCAGTTGACATTATGCCCTGTTGCCGCCTTCCGTTCCGATTCCGAAAAGGATTTATTGATGCTTAAATGCACAGTATAAAAAGCATGAAGCTGTCAATGGCCATCCTAAGCTGAACGCGCCTGCTCTCGTCAGATCGCAGACTGCTACCCAGCCTAGGGCCCATTAAGTACCGGCATGGGAGACTGGCTGGGAATCCCGGGTGTAGTTGACATTTTGCTCTGTTGCCGCCTTCCGTTCCGATTCCGAAAAGGATTTATTGATGCTTAAATGCACAGTATAAAAATCATGAAGCTGTCAATGGCCATCCTAAGCTGAACGCGCCTGCTCTCGTCAGATCGCAGCCTGCTACCCAGCTTAGGGCCCATTAAGTACCGGCATGGGAGACTGGCTGGGAATCCCGGCTGCCGTTGACATTTTGCTCTGTTGCCGCCTTCCGTTCCGATTCCGAAAAGGATTTATTGATGCCTAAATGCACAGTATAAAGGGCGAGAAGCTGTCAACGGCCATCCTAAGCTGAACGCGCCTGCTCTCGTCAGATTGCAGACTGCTACCCAGCTTAGGGCTCAGTAAATACCGGCATGGGAGACTGGCTGGGAATCCCGGGTGCAGTTGACATTTTGCTCTGTTTCCGCTCCGATTCCGAAAAAGGATTTATTGATGCTTAAATGCACAGTATACAAAGTGTGAAGCTGTCAACGGCCATCCTAAGCTGAATGCGCCTGCTCTCGTCACATCGCAGACTGCTACCCAGCTTAGGGCCCAGTAAGTACTGGCATGGGAGACTGGCTGGGAATCCCGGTTGCCGTTGACATTTTGCTCTTATGCTGCCTTCACTTCCGATTCCGAAAAGGATTTATTGATGCCTAAATGCACAGTATACAAAGTGTGAAGCTGTCAACGGCCATCCTAAGCTGAACGCGCCTGCTCTCGTCAGATCGCAGACTGCTACCCAGCTTAGGGCCTGGTAAGTACCAGCATGGGAGACTGGCTGGGAATCCCGGGTGCAGTTGACATTTTAATCTGTTGCCGCCTTCCGCACCGATTCGGAAAAGGATTTATTGATGCTTAAATGCACAGTATAAAGGGCGTGAAGCTGTCAACGGCCATCCTAAGCTGAACGCGCCTGCTCTCGTCAGATTGCAGACTGCTACCCAGCTTAGGGCCCGGTAAGTACCAGCATGGGAGACTGGCTGGGAATCCCAGGTGTTGTTGACATTTTGCTCTGTAGCCGCCTTCCTCTCCGATTCCGAAAAGGATTTATTGATGCTTAAATGCACAGTATAAAAAGCATGAAGCTGTCAATAGCCATCCTAAGCTGAACGCGCCTGCTCTCGTCAGATCGCAGACTGCTACCCAGCTTAGGGCCCGGTAAGTACCAGCATGGGAGACTGGCTGGGAATCCCGGGTGCCGTTGACATTTTGCTCTATTGCTGCTTTCCGCTCCGATTCCGAAAAGAATTTATTGATGCTTAAATCCACAGTATACAAGGTGTGAAGCTGTCGACGGCCATCCTAAGCTTAACGCGCCTGCTCTTGTCAGATCGCAAACTGGTACAGATCTTAGGGCCCGGTAAGTACCGGCATGGGACACTGGCTGGGAATCCCGGCTGCCGTTGACATTTTGCTCTGTTGCCGCCTTCCGTTTCCAATTCCGAAAAGGATTTATTGATGCTTAAATGCACAGTATAAAGGGAAAGAAGCTGTCAACGGCCATCCTAAGCTGAACGTGCCTGCTCTCGTCAGATCGCAGACTGCTACCCAGCTTAGGGCTCGGAAAATACCAGCATGGGAGACTGGCTGGGAATCCCAGGTGTCGTTGACATTCTGCTCTGTTGCCGCCTTACGCTCCGATTCCGAAAAGGATTTATTGATGCTTAAATCCACAGTATACAGGGTGTGAAGATGTCTACGGCCATCCTAAGCTGAATGCGCCTGTTCTCGTCAGATTGCAGACTGCTACCTAGCTTCGGGCCTGGTAAGTACCAGCATGGGAGACTGGCTGGGAATCCCGGGTGGAGTTGACATTTTGCTCTGTTTCTGCTACGAGTCCGAAAATTATTTATTGATACTTAAATCCACAGTATACAAAGTGTGAAGCTGTCAACGGCCATCCTAAGCTGAACGCGCCTGCTCTCGTCAGATCGCAGACTTCTACCCAGATTAGGGCCTGGTAAGTACCAGCATGAGAGACTGGCTGGGAATCCCGGGTGCAGTTGACATTTTAATCTGTTGCCGCCTTCCGCTCCTATTCGGAAAAGGATTTATTGATGCTTAAATCCACAATACACAGGGTGTGAAGCTGTCAACGGCCATCCTAAGCCTGAACGTGCCTGCTCTCCTCAGATCGCAGACCGCTGCCCGGCAGTTACCGGCATGGGAGACTGGCAGGCAATCCAAGGTGCCGTTGACATTTTGCTTTGTTGCCGCCTTCCTCTCCGATTAATAAAAATATTTATTGATGCTTAAATGCACCTGGGAATCCCGGGTGCAGTTGACATTATGCTCTGTTGCCGCCTTCCGTTCCGATTCCGAAAAGGATTTATTGATGCTTAAATGCACAGTATAAAAAGCATGAAGCTGTCAATGGCCATCCTAAGCTGAACGCGCCTGCTCTCGTCAGATCGCAGACTGCTACCCAGCCTAGGGCCCATTAAGTACCGGCATGGGAGACTGGCTGGGAATCCCGGGTGCAGTTGACATTTTGCTCTGTTGCCGCCTTCCGTTCCGATTCCGAAAAGGATTTATTGATGCTTAAATGCACAGTATAAAAATCATGAAGCTGTCAATGGCCATCCTAAGCTGAACGTGCCTGCTCTCGTCAGATCGCAGACTGCTACCCAGCTTAGGGCCTGGTAAGTACTGGCATGGGACACTGGCTGGGAATCTCGGCTGCCGTTGACATTTTGCTCTGTTGCCGCCTTCCGTTCCGATTCCGAAAAGGATTTATTGATGCCTAAATGCACAGTATAAAGGGCGAGAAGCTGTCAACGGCCATCCTAAGCTGAACGTGCCTGCTCTCGTCAGATTGCAGACTGCTACCCAGCTTAGGGCTCAGTAAGTACCGGCATGGGAGACTGGCTGGGAATCCCGGGTGCAGTTGACATTTTGCTCTGTTGCCGCCTTCCGCTCCGATTCCGAAAAAGGATTTATTGATGCTTAAATGCGCAGTATAAAAATCATGAAGCTGTCAATGGCCATCCTAAGCTGAACGCGCCTGCTCTCGTCACATCGCAGACTGCTACCCAGCTTAGGGCCCGGTAAGTACTGGCATGGGAGACTGGCTGGGAATCCCGGTTGCCGTTGACATTTTGCTCTTATGCCGCCTTCAGTTCCGATTCCGAAAAGGATTTATTGATGCTTAAATGCACAGTATACAAAGTGTGAAGCTGTCAACGGCCATCCGAAGCTGAACGCGCCTGCTCTCGTCAGATCGCAGACTGCTACCCAGCTTAGGGCCTGGTAAGTACCAGCATGGGAGACTGGCTGGGAATCCCGGGTGCAGTTGACATTTTAATCTGTTGCTGCCTTCCGCTCCGATTCGGAAAAGGATTTATTGATGCTTAAATGCACAGTATAAAGGGCGTGAAGCTGTCAACGGCCATCCTAAGCTGAACGCGCCTGCTCTCGTCAGATCGCAGACTGCTACCCAGCTTAGGGCCCGGTAAGTACTAGCATGGGAGACTGGCTGGGAATCCCAGGTGTTGTTGACATTTTGCTCTGTAGCCGCCTTCCGCTCCGATTCCGAAAAGGATTTATTGATGCTTAAATCCACAGTATACAGGGTGTGAAGCCGTCTACGGCTATCCTAAGCTGAATGTGCCTGTTCTTGTCAGATCGCAGACTGCTGCCCGGCAAGTACGGGCATGGGAGACTGGCTGGCAATCCAAGGTGCTATTGACATTTTGCTCTGTTGCCGCCTTCCTCTCCGATTCCGAAAAGGATTTATTGATGCTTAAATCCACAGTATACAGGGTGTGAAGATGTCTACGGCCATCCTAAGCTGAATGCGCCTGCTCTCGTCAGATCGCAGACTGCTACCCAGCTTAGGGCCCGGTAAGTACCAGCATGGGAGACTGGCTGGGAATCCCAGGTGTCGTTGACCTTTTGCTCTGTTGCCGCCTTACGCTCCGATTCCGAAAAGGATTTATTGATGCTTAAATCCACAGTATACAGGGTGTGAAGATGTCTACGGCCATCCTAAGCTGAATGCGCCTGCTCTCGTCAGATCGCAGACTGCTACCCAGCTTCGGGCCTGATAAGTACCAGCATGGGAGACTGGCTGGGAATCCCGGGTGCAGTTGACATTTTGCTCTGTTTCTGCTCCGATTCCGAAAATTACTTATTGATGCTTAAATCCACAGTATACAAAGTGTGAAGCTGTCAACGGCCATCCTAAGCTTAACGCGCCTGCTCTCGTCAGATCGCAGACTGGTACAGATCTTAGGGCCCGGTAAGTACCGGCATGGGACACTGGCTGGGAATCCCGGCTGCCGTTGACATTTTGCTCTGTTGCCGCCTTCCGTTTCCGATTCCGAAAAGGATTTATTGATGCTTAAATGCACAGTATAAAGGGCGAGAAGCTGTCAACGGCCATCCTAAGCTGAACGTGCCTCCACTCGTCAGATCGCAGACTGCTATCCAGCTTAGGGCCTGGTAAGTACCAGCAGGGGAGACTGGCTGGGAATCCCGGGTGTCGTTGACATTTTGCTCTGTTGCCGCCTTCCGTTCCGATTCCGAAAAGGATTTATTGATGCTTAAATGCACAGTATAAAAATCATGAAGCTGTCAATGGCCATCCTAAGCTGAACGCGCCTGCTCTCGTCAGATCGCAGACTGCTACCCAGCTTAGGGCCTGGTAAGTACTGGCATGGGACACTGGCTGGGAATCTCGGCTGCCGTTGACATTTTGCTCTGTTGCCGCCTTCCGCTCCGATTCCGAAAAAGGATTTATTGATGCTTAAATGCGCAGTATAAAAAGCACGAAGCTGTCAATGGCCATCCTAAGCTGAACACGCCTGCTCTTGTCACATCGCAGACTGCTAAGCAGCTTAGGGCCCGGTAAGTACTGGCATGGGAGACTGGCTGGGAATCCCGGTTGACATTTTGCTCTTATGCCGCCTTCAGTTCCGATTCCGAAAAGGATTTATTGATGCTTAAATGCACAGTATACAAAGTGTGAAGCTGTCAACGGCCATCCTAAGCTGAACGCGCCTGCTCTCGTCAGATCGCAGACTGCTACCCAGCTTAGGGCCTGGTAAGTACCAGCATGGGAGACTGGCTGGGATTCCCGGGTGCAGTTGACATTTTAATCTGTTGCTGCCTTCCGCTCCGATTCGGAAAAGGATTTATTGATGCTTAAATGCACAGTATAAAGGGCGTGAAGCTGTCAACGGCCATCCTAAGCTGAACGCGCCTGCTCTCGTCAGATCGCAGACTGCTACCCAGCTTAGGGCCCGGTAAGTACCAGCATGGGAGACTGGCTGGGAATCCCAGGTGTTGTTGACATTTTGCTCTGTAGCCGCCTTCCGCTCCGATTCCGAAAAGGATTTATTGATGCTTAAATCCACAGTATACAGGGTGTGAAGCCGTCTACGGCTATCCTAAGCTGAATGTGCCTGTTCTTGTCAGATCGCAGACTGCTGCCCGGCAAGTACGGGCATGGGAGACTGGCTGGCAATCCAAGGTGCTATTGACATTTTGCTCTGTTACCGCCTTCCTCTCCGATTCCGAAAAGGATTTATTGATGCTTAAATGCACAGTATAAAAAGCATGAAGCTGTCAATGGCAATCCTAAGCTGAACGCGCCTGCTCTCGTCAGATTGCAGACTGCTACCCAGCTTAGGGCCCGGTAAGTTCTGGCATGGGAGACTGGCTGGGAATACCGGTTGCCATTGACATTTTGCTCTATTGCTGCCTTCCGCTCCGATTCCGAAAAGAATTTATTGATGCTTAAATCCACAGTATACAAGGTGTGAAGCTGTCAACGGCCATCCTAAGCTTAACGCGCCTGCTCTCGTCAGATCGCAGACTGGTACAGATCTTAGGGCCCGGTAAGTACCGGCATGGGACACTGGCTGGGAATCCCGGCTGCCGTTGACATTTTGCTCTGTTGCCGCCTTCCGTTCCGATTCCGAAAAGGATTTATTGATGCTTAAATGCACAGTATACAAAGTGTGAACGTGTCAACGGCCATCCTAAGCTGAATGCGCCTGCTCTCGTCAGATCGCAGACTCATACCCAGCTTAGGGCCTGGTAAGTACCAGCATGGGAGACTGGCTGGGAATCCCGGGTGCAGTTGACATTTTAATCTGTTGCCGCCTTCCGCTCCGATTCGGAAAAGGATTTATTGATGCTTAAATGCACAGTATAAAGGGCAAGAAGCTGTCAACGGCCATCCTAAGCTGAACGTGCCTGCTCTCGTCAGATCGCAGACTGCTACCCAGCTTAGGGCTCGGAAAGTACCAGCATGGGAGACTGGCTGGGAATCCCAGGTGTCGTTGACATTTTGCTCTGTTGCCGCCTTACGCTCCGATTCCGAAAAGGATTTATTGATGCTTAAATCCACAGTATACAGGGTGTGAAGATGTCTACGGCCATCCTAAGCTGAATGCGCCTGTTCTCGTCAGATCGCAGACTGCTACCCAGCTTCGGGCCTGGTAAGTACCAGCATGGGAGACTGGCTGGGAATCCCGGGTGGAGTTGACATTTTGCTCTGTTTCTGCTACGAGTCCAAAAATTATTTATTGATGCTTAAATCCACAGTATACAAAGTGTGAAGCTGTCAATGGCCATCCTAAGCTGAACGCGCCTGCTCTCGTCAGATCGCAGACTTCTACCCAGCTTAGGGCCTGGTAAGTACCAGCATGGGAGACTGGCTGGGAATCCCGGGTGCAGTTGACATTTTAATCTTTTGCCGCCTTCCGCTCCGATTCGGAAAAGGATTTATTGATGCTTAAATCCACAATACACAGGGTGTGAAGCTGTCAACGGCCATCCTAAGCCTGAACGTGCCTGCTCTCCTCAGATCACAGACTGCTGCCCGGCAGTTACCGGCATGGGAGACTGGCTGGCAATACAAGGTGCCATTGACATTTTGCTCTGTTGCCGCCTTCCTCTCCGATTAATAAAAATATTTATTGATGCTTAAATCCACAATATACAAGGCGTGAAGATGTCAACGGCCATCCTAAGCTGAACGCGCCTGCTCTCGTCAGATCGCAGACCGCTACCCAGCTTAGGACCCAGTAAGTACCGGCATGGGAGACTGGCTGGGAATCCGGGTGCAGTTGACATTTTGCTCTGTTGCCGCCTTCCGTTCCGATTCCGAAAAGGATTTATTGATGCTTAAATGCACAGTATAAAAAGCATGAAGCTGTCAATGGCCATCCTAAGCTGAACGCGCCTGCTCTCGTCAGATTGCAGACTGCTACCCAGCTTAGGGCCCGGTAAGTACTGGCATGGGAGACTGGCTGGGAATACCGGTTGCCATTGACATTTTGCTCTATTGCTGCCTTCCGCTCCGATTCCGAAAAGAATTTATTGATGCTTAAATCCACAGTATACAAGGTGTGAAGCTGTCAACGGCCATCCTAAGCTTAACGCGCCTGCTCTCGTCAGATCGCAGACTGGTACAGATCTTAGGGCCCGGTAAGTACCGGCATGGGACACTGGCTGGGAATCCCGGCTGCCGTTGACATTTTGCTCTGTTGCCGCCTTCCGTTCCGATTCCGAAAAGGATTTATTGATGCTTAAATGCACAGTATACAAAGTGTGAACCTGTCAACGGCCATCCTAAGCTGAATGCGCCTGCTCTCGTCAGATTGCAGACTGATACCCAGCTTAGGGCCTGGTAAGTACCAGCATGGGAGACTGGCTGGGAATCCCGGGTGCAGTTGACATTTTAATCTGTTGCCGCCTTCCGCTCCGATTCGGAAAAGGATTTATTGATGCTTAAATGCACAGTATAAAGTGCGTGAAGCTGTCAACGGCCATCCTAAGCTGAACGCGCCTGCTCTCGTCAGATCGCAGACTGCTACCCAGCTTAGGGCCCGGTAGGTACCAGCATAGGAGACTGGCTGGGAATCCCAGGTGTTGTTGACATTTTGCTCTGTAGCCGCCTTCCGCTCCGATTCCGAAAAGGATTTATTGATGCTTAAATCCACAGTATACAGGATGTGAAGCCGTCTACGGCTATCCTAAGCTGAATATGCCTGTTCTTGTCAGATCGCAGACTGCTGCCCGGCAAGTACGGGCATGGGAGACTGGCTGGCAATCCAAGGTGCTATTGACATTTTGCTCTGTTGCCGCCTTCCTCTCCGATTCCGAAAAGGATTTATTGATTCTTAAATGCACAGTATAAAAAGCATGAAGCTGTCAATGGCTGTTCTAAGCTGAACGTGCCTGCTCTCGTCAGATCGCAGACTGCTACCCAGCTTAGGGCCTGGTAAGTACTGGCATGGGAGACTGGCTGGGAATCCCGGGTGCGGTTGACATTTTGCTCTATTGCTGCCTTCCGCTCCGATTCCGAAAATAATTTATTGATGCTTAAATCCACAGTATACAAGGTGTGAAGCTGTCGACGGCCATCCTAAGCTTAACGCGCCTGCTCTTGTCAGATCGCAGACTGGTACAGATCTTAGGGCCCGGTAAGTACCGACATGGGACACTGGCTGGGAATCCCGGCTGCCGATGACATTTTGCTCTGTTGCCGCCTTCCGTTTCCGTTTCCGATTCCGAAAAGGATTTATTGATGCTTAAATGCACAGTATAAAGGGCGAGAAGCTGTCAACGGCCATCCTAAGCTGAACGTGCCTGCACTCGTCAGATCGCAGACTTCTATCCAGCTTAGGGCCTGGTAAGTAACAGCAGGGGAGACTGGCTGGGAATCCCGGGTGTCGTTGACATTTTGCTCTGTTGCCGCCTTCCGTTCCGATTCCGAAAAGGATTTATTGATGCTTAAATGCACAGTATAAAAATCATGAAGCTGTCAATGACCATCCTAAGCTGAACGCGCCTGCTCTCGTCAGATCGCAGACTGCTACCCAGCTTCGGGCCTGGTAAGTACTGGCATGGGACACTGGCTGGGAATCTCGGCTGCTGTTGACATTTTGCTCTGTTGCCGCCTTCCGTTCAGATTCCGAAAAGGATTTATTGATGCCTAAATGCACAGTATAAAGGGTGAGAAGCTGTCAACGGCCATCCTAAGCTGAACGCGCCTGCTCTCGTCAGATTGCAGACTGCTACCCAGCTTAGGGCCCAGTAAGTACCGGCATGGGAGACTGGCTGGGAATCCCGGGTGCAGTTGACATTTTGCTCTGTTGCCGCCTTCCGCTCCGATTCCGAAAAAGGATTTATTGATGCTTAAATGCGCAGTATAAAAATCACGAAGCTGTCAATGGCCATCCTAAGCTGAACACGCCTGCTCTTGTCACATCGCAGACTGCTAAGCAGCTTAGGGCCCGGTAAGTACTGGCATGAGAGACTGGCTGGGAATCCCGGTTGACATTTTGCTCTTATGCCGCCTTCAGTTCCGATTCCGAAAAGGATTTATTGATGCTTAAATGCACAGTATACAAAGTGTGAAGCTGTCAACGGCCATCCTAAGCTGAACGCGCCTGCTCTCGTCAGATCGCAGACTGCTACCCAGCTTAGGGCCTGGTAAGTACTAGCATGGGAGACTGGCTTGGAATCCCGGGTGCAGTTGACATTTTAATCTGTTGCTGCCTTCCGCTCCGATTCGGAAAAGGATTTATTGATGGTTAAATGCACAGTATAAAGGGCGTGAAGCTGTCAACGGCCATCCTAAGCTGAACGCGCCTGCTCTCGTCAGATCGCAGACTGCTACCCAGCTTAGGGCCCGGTAAGTACCAGCATGGGAGACTGGCTGGGAATCCCAGGTGTTGTTGACATTTTGTTCTGTAGCCGCCTTCCGCTCCGATTCCGAAAAGGATTTATTGATGCTTAAATCCACAGTATACAGGGTGTGAAGCCGTCTACGGCTATCCTAAGCTGAATGTGCCTGTTCTTGTCAGATCGCAGACTGCTGCCCGGCAAGTACAGGCATGGGAGACTGGCTGGCAATCCAAGGTGCTATTGACATTTTGCTCTGTTACCGCCTTCCCCTCCAATTCCGAAAAGGATTTATTGATGCTTAAATGCACAGTATAAAAAGCATGAAGCTGTCAATGGCCATCCTAAGCTGAACGCGCCTGCTCTCGTCAGATTGCAGACTGCTACCCAGCTTAGGGCCCGGTAAGTACTGGCATGGGAGACTGGCTGGGAATACCGGTTGCCATTGACATTTTGCTCTATTGCTGCCTTCCGCTCTGATTCCGAAAAGAATTTATTGATGCTTAAATCCACAGTATACAAGGTGTGAAGCTGTCAACGGCCATCCTAAGCTTAACGCGCCTGCTCTCGTCAGATCGCAGACTGGTACAGATCTTAGGGCCCGGTAAGTACCGGCATGGGACACTGGCTGGGAATCCCGGCTGCCGTTGACATTTTGCTCTGTTGCCGCCTTCCGTTCCGTTCCGATTCCGAAAAGGATTTATTGATGCTTAAATGCACAGTATACAAAGTGTGAACATGTCAACGGCCATCCTAAGCTGAATGCGCCTGCTCTCGTCAGATTGCAGACTGATACCCAGCTTAGGGCCTGGTAAGTACCAGCATGGGAGACTGGCTGGGAATCCCGGGTGCAGTTGACATTTTAATCTGTTGCCGCCTTCCGCTCCGATTCGGAAAAGGATTTATTGATGCTTAAATGCACAGTATAAAGGGCGTGAAGCTGTCAACGGCCATCCTAAGCTGAACGCGCCTGCTCTCGTCAGATCGCAGACTGCTACCCAGCTTAGGGCCCGGTAGGTACCAGCATGGGAGACTGGCTGGGAATCCCAGGTGTTGTTGACATTTTGCTCTGTAGCCGCCTTCCGCTCCGATTCCGAAAAGGATTTATTGATGCTTAAATCCACAGTATACAGGGTGTGAAGCCGTCTACGGCTATCCTAAGCTGAATGTGCCTGTTCTTGTCAGATCGCAGACTGCTGCCCGGCAAGTACGGGCATGGGAGACTGGCTGGCAATCCAAGGTGCTATTGACATTTTGCTCTGTTGCCGCCTTCCTCTCCGATTCCGAAAAGGATTTATTGATGCTTAAATGCACAGTATAAAAAGCATGAAGCTGTCAATGGCTGTCCTAAGCTGAACGTGCCTGCTCTCGTCAGATCGCAGACTGCTACCCAGCTTAGGGCCCGGTAAGTACTGGCATGGGAGACTGGCTGGGAATCCCGGGTGCGGTTGACATTTTGCTCTATTGCTGCCTTCCGCTCCGATTCCGAAAATAATTTATTGATGCTTAAATCCACAGTATACAAGGTGTGAAGCCGTCTACGGCTATCCTAAGCTGAATGTGCCTGTTCTTGTCAGATCGCAGACTGCTGCCCGGCAAGTACGGGCATGGGAGACTGGCTGGCAATCCAAGGTGCTATTGACATTTTGCTCTGTTGCTGCCTTACTCTCCGATTCCAAAAAAGGATTTATTGATGCTTAAATGCACAGTATAAAAAGCATGAAGCTGTCAATGGCTGTCCTTAGCTGAACGCGCCTGCTCTCGTCAGATCGCAGACTGCTACCCAGCTTAGGGCCCGGTAAGTACTGGCATGGGAGACTGGCTGGGAATCCCGGGTGCCGTTGACATTTTGCTCTATTGCTGCCTTCCGCTCCGATTCCGAAAAGAATTTATTGATGCTTAAATCCACAGTATACAAGGTGTGAAGCTGTCGACGGCCATCCTAAGCTTAACGCGCCTGCTCTTGTCAGATCGCAGACTGGTACAGATCTTTGGGCCCGGTAAGTACCGGCATGGGACACTGGCTGGGAATCCCGGCTGCCGTTGACATTTTGCTCTGTTGCCGCCTTCCGTTTCCGATTCCGAAAAGGATTTATTGATGCTTAAATGCACAGTATAAAGGGCGAGAAACTGTCAACGGGCATCCTAAGCTGAACGTGCCTGCTCTCGTCAGATCGCAGACTGCTACCCAGCTTAGGGCCCGGTAAGTACCAGCATGGGAGACTGGCTGGGAATCCCAGGTGTTGTTGCCCTTTTGCTCTGTTGCCGCCTTACGCTCCGATTCCGAAAAGGATTTATTGATGCTTAAATCCACAGTATACAGGGTGTGAAGATGTCTACGGCCATCCTAAGCTGAATGCGCCTGCTCTCGTCAGATCGCAGACTGCTACCCAGCTTCGGGCCTGATAAGTACCAGCATGGGAGACTGGCTGGGAATCCCGGGTGCAGTTGACATTTTGCTCTGTTTCTGCTCCGATTCCGAAAATTATTTATTGATGCTTAAATCCACAGTATACAAAGTGTGAAGCTGTCAACGGCCATCCTAAGCTTAACGCGCCTGCTCTCGTCAGATCGCAGACTGGTACAGATCTTAGGGCCCGGTAAGTACCGGCATGGGACACTGGCTGGGAATCCCGGCTGCCGTTGACATTTTGCTCTGTTGCCGCCTTCCGTTCCGGTTCCGATTCCGAAAAGGATTTATTGATGCTTAAATGCACAGTATACAAAGTGTAAACCTGTCAACGGCCATCCTAAGCTGAATGCGCCTGTTCTCGTCAGATCGCAGACTGGTACAGATCTTTGGGCACGGTAAGTACCAGCATGGGAGACTGGCTGGGAATCCCAGGTGTCGTTGACCTTTTGCTCTGTTGCCGCCTTCCGCTCCGATTCCGAAAATAATTTATTGATGCTTAAATCCACAGTATACAAGGTGTGAAGCTGTCGACGGCCATCCTAAGCTTAACGCGCCTGCTCTTGTCAGATCGCAGACTGGTACAGATCTTAGGGCCCGGTAAGTACCGGCATGGGACACTGGCTGGGAATCCCGGCTGCCGATGACATTTTGCTCTGTTGCCGCCTTCCGTTTCCGATTCCGAAAAGGATTTATTGATGCCTAAATGCACAGTATAAAGGGCGAGAAGCTGTCAACGGCCATCCTAAGCTGAACGCGCCTGCTCTCGTCAGATTGCAGACTGCTACCCAGCTTAGGGCTCAGTAAGTACCGGCATGGCAGACTGGCTGGGAATCCCGGGTGCAGTTGACATTTTGCTCTGTTGCCGCCTTCCGCTCCGATTCCGAAAAAGGATTTATTGATGCTTAAATGCGCAGTATAAAAATCATGAAGCTGTCAATGGCCATCCTAAGCTGGACGCGCCTGCTCTCGTCACATCGCAGACTGCTACCCAGCTTAGGGCACGGTAAGTACTGGCATGGGAGACTGGCTGGGAATCCCGGTTGCCGTTGACATTTTGCTCTTATGCCGCCTTCAGTTCCGATTCCGAAAAGGATTTATTGATGCTTAAATGCACAGTATACAAAGTGTGAAGCTGTCAACGGCCATCCTAAGCTGAACGCGCCTGCTCTCGTCAGATCGCAGACTGCTACCCAGCTTAGGGCCTGGTAAGTACCAGCATGGGAGACTGGCTGGAAATCCCGGGTGCAGTTGACATTTTAATCTGTTGCTGCCTTCCGCTCCGATTCGGAAAAGGATTTATTGATGCTTAAATGCACAGTATAAAGGGCGTGAAGCTGTCAACGGCCATCCTAACCTGAACGCGCCTGCTCTCGTCAGATTGCAGACTGCTACCCAGCTTAGGGCCCGGTAAGTACCAGCATGGGAGACTGGCTGGGAATCCCAGGTGTTGTTGACATTTTGCTCTGTAGCCGCCTTCCTCTCCGATTCCGAAAAGGATTTATTGATGCTTAAATGCACAGTATAAAAAGCATGAAGCTGTCAATGGCCATCCTAAGCTGAACGCGCCTGCTCTCGTCAGATCGCAGACTACTACCCAGCTTAGGGCCCGGTAAGTACCAGCATGGGAGACTGGCTGGGAATCCCGGGTGCCGTTGACATTTTGCTCTATTGCTGCTTTCCGCTCCGATTCCGAAAAGAATTTATTGATGCTTAAATCCACAGTATACAAGGTGTGAAGCTGTCGACGGCCATCCTAAGCTTAACGCGCCTGCTTTTGTCAGATCGCAGACTGGTACAGATCTTAGGGCCCGGTAGGTACCGGCATGGGACACTGGCTGGGAATCCCGGCTGCCGTTGACATTTTGCACTGTTGCCGCCTTCCGTTTCCATTTCCGAAAAGGAATTATTGATGCTTAAATGCACAGTATAAAGGGCAAGAAGCTGTCAACGGCCATCCTAAGCTGAACGTGCCTGCTCTCGTCAGATCGCAGACTGCTACCCAGCTTAGGGCTCGGAAAGTACCAGCATGGGAGACTGGCTGGGAATCCCAGGTGTCGTTGACATTTTGCTCTGTTGCCGCCTTACGCTCCGATTCCGAAAAGGATTTATTGATGCTTAAATCCACAGTATACAGGGTGTGAAGATGTCTACGGCCATCCTAAGCTGAATGCGCCTGTTCTCGTCAGATCGCAGACTGCTTCCCAGCTTCGGGCCTGGTAAGTACCAGCATGGGAGACTGGCTGGGAATCCCGGGTGCAGTTGACATTTTGCTCTGCTTCTGCTCCGATTCCGAAAATTATTTATTGATGCTTAAATCCACAGTATACAAAGTGTGAAGCTGTCAACGGCCATCCTAAGCTGAACGCGCCTGCTCTCGTCAGATCGCAGACTGCTACCCAGCTTAGGGCCCGTTAAGTACCAGCATGGGAGACTGGCTGGGAATCCCAGGTGGTGTTCACTTTTTGCTCTGTAGCCGCCTTTCGCTTCGATTCCGAAAATGATTTATTGATGCTTAAATCCACAGTATACAGGGTGTGAAGCCGTCTACGGCTATCCTAAGCTGAATGTGCCTGTTCTTGTCAGATCGCAGACTGCTGCCTGGCAAGTACGGGCATGGGAGACTGGCTGGCAATCCCGGGTGCAGTTGACATTTTAATCTTTTGCCGCCTTCCGCTCCGATTCGGAAAAGGATTTATTGATGCTTAAATCCACAATACACAGGGTGTGAAGCTGTCAACGGCCATCCTAAGCCTGAACGTGCCTGCTCTCCTCAGATCACAGACTGCTGCCCGGCAGTTACCGGCATGGGAGACTGGCTGGCAATACAAGGTGCCATTGACATTTTGCTCTGTTGCCGCCTTCCTCTCCGATTAATAAAAATATTTATTGATGCTTAAATCCACAATATACAAGGCGTGAAGATGTCAACGGCCATCCTAAGCTGAACGCGCCTGCTCTCGTCAGATCGCAGACCGCTACCCAGCTTAGGACCCAGTAAGTACCGGCATGGGAGACTGGCTGGGAATCCGGGTGCAGTTGACATTTTGCTCTGTTGCCGCCTTCCGTTCCGATTCCGAAAAGGATTTATTGATGCTTAAATGCACAGTATAAAAAGCATGAAGCTGTCAATGGCCATCCTAAGCTGAACGCGCCTGCTCTCGTCAGATTGCAGACTGCTACCCAGCTTAGGGCCCGGTAAGTACTGGCATGGGAGACTGGCTGGGAATACCGGTTGCCATTGACATTTTGCTCTATTGCTGCCTTCCGCTCCGATTCCGATAAGAATTTATTGATGCTTAAATCCACAGTATACAAGGTGTGAAGCTGTCAACGGCCATCCTAAGCTTAACGCGCCTGCTCTCGTCAGATCGCAGACTGGTACAGATCTTAGGGCCCGGTAAGTACCGGCATGGGACACTGGCTGGGAATCCCGGCTGCCGTTGACATTTTGCTCTGTTGCCGCCTTCCGTTCCGATTCCGAAAAGGATTTATTGATGCTTAAATGCACAGTATACAAAGTGTGAACCTGTCAACGGCCATCCTAAGCTGAATGCGCCTGCTCTCGTCAGATTGCAGACTGATACCCAGCTTAGGGCCTGGTAAGTACCAGCATGGGAGACTGGCTGGGAATCCCGGGTGCAGTTGACATTTTAATCTGTTGCCGCCTTCCGCTCCGATTCGGAAAAGGATTTATTGATGCTTAAATGCACAGTATAAAGTGCGTGAAGCTGTCAACGGCCATCCTAAGCTGAACGCGCCTGCTCTCGTCAGATCGCAGACTGCTACCCAGCTTAGGGCCCGGTAGGTACCAGCATAGGAGACTGGCTGGGAATCCCAGGTGTTGTTGACATTTTGCTCTGTAGCCGCCTTCCGCTCCGATTCCGAAAAGGATTTATTGATGCTTAAATCCACAGTATACAGGATGTGAAGCCGTCTACGGCTATCCTAAGCTGAATATGCCTGTTCTTGTCAGATCGCAGACTGCTGCCCGGCAAGTACGGGCATGGGAGACTGGCTGGCAATCCAAGGTGCTATTGACATTTTGCTCTGTTGCCGCCTTCCTCTCCGATTCCGAAAAGGATTTATTGATGCTTAAATGCACAGTATAAAAAGCATGAAGCTGTCAATGGCTGTCCTAAGCTGAACGTGCCTGCTCTCGTTAGATCGCAGACTGCTACCCAGCTTAGGGCCCGGTAAGTACTGGCATGGGAGACTGGCTGGGAATCCCGGGTGCGGTTGACATTTTGCTCTATTGCTGCCTTTCGCTCCGATTCCGAAAATAATTTATTGATGCTTAAATCCACAGTATACAAGGTGTGAAGCTGTCGACGGCCATCCTAAGCTTAACGCGCCTGCTCTTGTCAGATCGCAGACTGGTACAGATCTTAGGGCCCGGTAAGTACCGACATGGGACACTGGCTGGGAATCCCGGCTGCCGATGACATTTTGCTCTGTTGCCGCCTTCCGTTTCCGATTCCGAAAAAGATTTATTGATGCTTAAATGCACAGTATAAAGGGCGAGAAGCTGTCAACGGCCATCCTAAGCTGAACGTGCCTGCACTCGTCAGATCGCAGACTGCTATCCAGCTTAGGGCCTGGTAAGTACCAGCAGGGGAGACTGGCTGGGAATCCCGGGTGTCGTTGACATTTTGCTCTGTTGCCGCCTTCCGTTCCGATTCCGAAAAGGATTTATTGATGCTTAAATGCACAGTATAAAAATCATGAAGCTGTCAATGGCCATCCTAAGCTGAACGCGCCTGCTCTCGTCAGATCGCAGAATGCTACCCAGCTTAGGGCCTGGTAAGTACTGGCATGGGAGACTGGCTGGGAATCCCGGGTGCCGTTGACATTTTGCTCTATTGCTGCCTTCCGCTCCGATTCCGAAAATAATTTATTGATGCTTAAATCCACAGTATACAAGGTGTGAAGCTGTCGACGGCCATCCTAAGCTTAACGCGCCTGCTCTTGTCAGATTGCAGACTGGTACAGATCTTTGGGCCGGTAAGTACCGGCATGGGACACTGGCTGGGAATCCCGGCTGCCGTTGACATTTTGCTCTGTTGCCGCCTTCCGTTTCCGATTCCGAAAAGGATTTATTGATGCTTAAATGCACAGTATAAAGGGCGAGAAGCTGTCAACGGCCATTCTAAGCTGAACGTGCCTGCTTTTGTCAGATCGCAGACTGCTACCCAGCTTAGGGCCCGGTAAGTACCAGCATGGGAGACTGGCTGGGAATCCCAGGTGCAGTTGACCTTTTGCTCTGTTGCCTCCTTACGCTTACGATTTATTGATGCTTAAATCCACAGTATACAGGGTGTGAAGATGTCTACGGCCATCCTAAGCTGAATGCGCCTGTTCTTGTCAGATCGCAGACTGTTACCCAGCTTAGGGCCTGGTAAGTACCAGCATGGGAGACTGTCTGGGAATCCCGGGTGCAGTTGACACTTTAATCTGTTGCCGCCTTCCGCTCCGATTCGGAAAAGGATTTATTGATGCTTAAATCCACAATACACAGGGTGTGAAGCTGTCAACGGCCATCCTAAGCCTGAACGTGCCTGCTCTCCTCAGATCGCAGACTGCTGCCCGGCAGTTACCGGCATGGGAGACTGGCTGGCAATCCAAGGTGCCGTTGACATTTTGCTTTGTTGCCGCCTTCCTCTTCGATTAATAAAAATATTTATTGATGCTTAAATCCACAGTATACAAGGCGTGAAGATGTCAACGGCCATCCTAAGCTGAACGCGCCTGCTCTCGTCAGATCGCAGACTGCTACCCAGCTTAGGGCCCAGTAAGTACCGGCATGGGAGACTGGCTGGGAATCCCGGGTGCAGTTGACATTATGCCCTGTTGCCGCCTTCCGTTCCGATTACGAAAAGGATTTATTGATGCTTAAATGCACAGTATAAAAAGCATGAAGCTGTCAATGGCCATCCTAAGCTGAACGCGCCTGCTCTCGTCAGATCGCAGACTGCTACCCAGCCTAGGGCCCATTAAGTAGCGGCATGGGAGACTGGCTGGGAATCCCGGGAGTAGTTGACATTTTGCTCTGTTGCCGCCTTCCGTTCCGATTCCGAAAAGGATTTATTGATGCTTAAATGCACAGTATAAAAATCATGAAGCTGTCAATGGCCATCCTAAGCTGAACGCGCCTGCTCTCGTCAGATCGCAGACTGCTACCCAGCTTAGGGCCTGGTAAGTACTGGCATGGGACACTGGCTGGGAATCCCGGCTGCCGTTGACATTTTGCTCTGTTGCCGCCTTCCGTTCCGATTCCGAAAAGGATTTAATGATGCCTAAATGCACAGTATAAAGGGCGAGAAGCTGTCAACGGCCATCCTAAGCTGAACGCGCCTGCTCTCGTCAGATTGCAGACTGCTACCCAGCTTAGGGCTCAGTAAGTACCGGCATGGGAGACTGGCTGGGAATCCCGGGTGCAGTTGACATTTTGCTCTGTTGCCGCCTTCCGCTCCGATTCCGAAAAAGGATTTATTGATGCTTAAATGCGCAGTATAAAAATCATGAAGCTGTCAATGGCCATCCTAAGCTGAACGCGCCTGCTCTTGTCACATCGCAGACTGCTACCCAGCTTAGGGCCCGGTAAGTACTGGCATGGGAGACTGGCTGGGAATCCCGGTTGCCGTTGACATTTTGCTCTTATGCTGCCTTCAGTTCCGATTCCGAAAAGGATTTATTGATGCCTAAATGCACAGTATACAAAGTGTGAAGCTGGCAACGGCCATCCTAAGCTGAACGCGCCTGCTCTCGTCAGATCGCATACTGCTACCCAGCTTAGGGCCTGGTAAGTACCAGCATGGGAGACTGGCTGGGAATCCCGGGTGCAGTTGACATTTTAATCTGTTGCTGCCTTCCGCTCCGATTCGGAAAAGGATTTATTGATGCTTAAATGCACAGTATAAAGGGCGTGAAGCTGTCAACGGCCATCCTAAGCTGAACGCGCCTGCTCTCGTCAGATCGCAGACTGCTACCCAGCTTAGGGCCTGGTAAGTACTGGCATGGGACACTGGCTGGGAATCTCGGCTGCCGTTGACATTTTGCTCTGTTGCCGCCTTCCGTTCCGATTCCGAAAAGGATTTATTGATGCCTAAATGCACAGTATAAAGGGCGAGAAGCTGTCAACGGCCATCCTAAGCTGAACGCGCCTGCTCTCGTCAGATTGCAGACTGCTACCCAGCTTAGGGCCCAGTAAGTATCGGCATGGGAGACTGGCTGGGAATCCCGGGTGCAGTTGACATTTTGCTCTGTTGCCGCCTTCCGCTCCGATTCCGAAAAAGGATTTATTGATGCTTAAATGCGCAGTATAAAAATCACGAAGCTGTCAATGGCCATCCTAAGCTGAACACGCCTGCTCTTGTCACATCGCAGACTGCTAAGCAGCTCAGGGCCCGGTATGTACTGGCATGGGAGACTGGCTGGGAATCCCGGTTGACATTTTGCTCTTATGCCGCCTTCAGTTCCGATTCCGAAAAGGATTTATTGATGCTTAAATGCACAGTATACAAAGTGTGAAGCTGTCAACGGCCATCCTAAGCTGAACGCGCCTGCTCTCGTCAGATCGCAGACTGCTACCCAGCTTAGGGCCTTGTAAGTACCAGCATGGGAGACTGGCTGGGAATCCCGGGTGCAGTTGACATTTTAATCTGTTGCTGCCTTCCGCTCCGATTCGGAAAAGGATTTATTGATGCTTAAATGCACAGTATAAAGGGCGTGAAGCTGTCAACGGCCATCCTAAGCTGAACCCGCCTGCTCTCGTCAGATCGCAGACTGCTACCCAGCTTAGGGCCCGGTAAGTACCAGCATGGGACACTGGCTGGGAATCCCAGGTGTTGTTGACATTTTGCTCTGTAGCCGCCTTCCGCTCCGATTCCGAAAAGGATTTATTGATGCTTAAATCCACAGTATACAGGGTGTGAAGCCGTCTACGGCTATCCTAAGCTGAATGTGCCTGTTCTTGTCAGATCGCAGACTGCTGCCCGGCAAGTACGGGCATGGGAGACTGGCTGGCAATCCAAGGTGCTATTGACATTTTGCTCTGTTACCGCCTTCCTCTCCGATTCCGAAAATGATTTATTGATGCTTAAATGCACAGTATAAAAAGCATGAAGCTGTCAATGGCAATCCTAAGCTGAACGCGCCTGCTCTCGTCAGATTGCAGACTGCTACCCAGCTTAGGGCCCGGTAAGTACTGGCATGGGAGACTGGCTGGGAATACCGGTTGCCATTGACATTTTGCTCTATTGCTGCCTTCCGCTCCGATTCCGAAAAGAATTTATTGATGCTTAAATCCACAGTATACAAGGTGTGAAGCTGTCAACGGCCATCCTAAGCTTAACGCGCCTGCTCTCGTCAGATCGCAGACTGGTACAGATCTTAGGGCCCGGTAAGTACCGGCATGGGACACTGGCTGGGAATCCCGGCTGCCGTTGACATTTTGCTCTGTTGCCGCCTTCCGTTCCGATTCCGAAAAGGATTTATTGATGCTTAAATGCACAGTATACAAAGTGTGAATGTGTCAACGGCCATCCTAAGCTGAATGCGCCTGCTCTCGTCAGATCGCAGACTGATACCCAGCTTAGGGCCTGGTAAGTACCAGCATGGGATACTGGCTGGGAATCCCGGGTGCAGTTGACATTTTAATCTGTTGCCGCCTTCCGCTCCGATTCGGAAAAGGATTTATTGATGCTTAAATGCACAGTATAAAGGGCAAGAAGCTGTCAACGGCCATCCTAAGCTGAACGTGCCTGCTCTCGTCAGATCGCAGACTGCTACCCAGCTTAGGGCTCGGAAAGTACCAGCATGGGAGACTGGCTGGGAATCCCAGGTGTCGTTGACATTTTGCTCTGTTGCCGCCTTACGCTCCGATTCCGAAAAGGATTTATTGATGCTTAAATCCACAGTATACAGGGTGTGAAGATGTCTACGGCCATCCTAAGCTGAATGCGCCTGTTCTCGTCAGATCGCAGACTGCTACCTAGCTTCGGGCCTGGTAAGTACCAGCATGGGAGACTGGCTGGGAATCCCGGGTGGAGTTGACATTTTGCTCTGTTTCTGCTACGAGTCCGAAAATTATTTATTGATACTTAAATCCACAGTATACAAAGTGTGAAGCTGTCAACGGCCATCCTAAGCTGAACGCGCCTGCTCTTGTCAGATCGCAGACTTCTACCCAGCTTAGGGCCTGGTAAGTACCAGCATGGGAGACTGGCTGGGAATCCCGGGTGCAGTTGACATTTTAATCTGTTGCCGCCTTCCGCTCCGATTCGGAAAAGGATTTATTGATGCTTAAATCCACAATACACAGGGTGTGAAGCTGTCAACGGCCATCCTAAGCCTGAACGTGCCTGCTCTCCTCAGATCGCAGACCGCTGCCCGGCAGTTACCGGCATGGGAGACTGGCTGGCAATCCAAGGTGCCGTTGACATTTTGCTTTGTTGCCGCCTTCCTCTCCGATTAATAAAAATATTTATTGATGCTTAAATGCACCTGGGAATCCCGGGTGCAGTTGACATTATGCTCTGTTGCCGCCTTCCGTTCCGATTCCGAAAAGGATTTATTGATGCTTAAATGCACAGTATAAAAAGCATGAAGCTGTCAATGGCCATCCTAAGCTGAACGCACCTGCTCTCGTCAGATCGCAGACTGCTACCCAGCCTAGGGCCCATTAAGTACCGGCATGGGAGACTGGCTGGGAATCCCGGGTGCAGTTGACGTTTTGCTCTGTTGCCGCGTTCCGTTCCGATTCCGAAAAGGATTTATTGATGCTTAAATGCACAGTATAAAAATCATGAAGCTGTCAATGGCCATCCTAAGCTGAACGCACCTGCTCTCGTCAGATCGCAGACTGCTACCCAGCTTAGGGCCTGGTAAGTACTGGCATGGGACACTGGCTGGGAATCTCGGCTGCCGTTGACATTTTGCTCTGTTGCCGCCTTCCGTTCCGATTCCGAAAAGGATTTATTGATGCCTAAATGCACAGTATAAAGGGCGAGAAGCTGTCAACGGCCATCCTAAGCTGAACGTGCCTGCTCTCGTCAGATTGCAGACTGCTACCCAGCTTAGGGCTCAGTAAGTACCGGCATGGGAGACTGGCTGGGAATCCCGGGTGCAGTTGACATTTTGCTCTGTTGCCGCCTTCCGCTCCGATTCCGAAAAAGGATTTATTGATGCTTAAATGCGCAGTATAAAAATCATGAAGCTGTCAATGGCCGTCCTAAGCTGAACGCGCCTGCTCTCGTCACATCGCAGACTGCTACCCAGCTTAGGGCCCGGTAAGTACTGGCATGGGAGACTGGCTGGGAATCCCGGTTGCCGTTGACATTTTGCTCTCATGCCGCCTTCAGTTCCGATTCCGAAAAGGATTTATTGATGCTTAAATGCACAGTATACAAAGTGTGAAGCTGTCAACGGCCATCCGAAGCTGAACGCGCCTGCTCTCGTCAGATCGCAGACTGCTACCCAGCTTAGGGCCTGGTAAGTACCAGCATGGGAGACTGGCTGGGAATCCCGGGTGCAGTTGACATTTTAATCTGTTGCTGCCTTCCGCTCCGATTCGGAAAAGGATTTATTGATGCTTAAATGCACAGTATAAAGAGCTTGAAGCTGTCAACGGCCATCCTAAGCTGAACGCGCCTGCTCTCGTCAGATCGCAGACTGCTACCCAGCTTAGGGCCCGGTAAGTACTAGCATGGGAGACTGGCTGGGAATCCCAGGTGTTGTTGACATTTTGCTCTGTTGCCGCCTTCCGCTCTGATTCCGAAAATGATTTATTGATGCTTAAATCCACAGTATACAGGGTGTGAAGCCGTCTACGGCTATCCTAAGCTGAATGTGCCTGTTCTTGTCAGATCGCAGACTGCTGCCCGGCAAGTACGGGCATGGGAGACTGGCTGGCAATCCAAGGTGCTATTGACATTTTGCTCTGTTGCCGCCTTCCTCTCCGATTCCGAAAAGGATTTATTGATGCTTAAATGCACAGTATTAAAAGCATGAAGCTGTCAATGGCCATCCTAAGCTGAACGCGCCTGCTCTCGTCAGATCGCAGACTGCTACCCAGCTTAGGGCCCGGTAAGTACCAGCATGGGAGACTGGCTGGGAACCCCGGGTGCCGTTGACATTTTGCTCTATTGCTGCTTTCCGCTCCGATTCCGAAAAGAATTTATTGATGCTTAAATCCACAGTATACAAGGTGTGAAGCTGTCGACGGCCATCCTAAGCTTAACGCGCCTGCTCTTGTCAGATCGCAGACTGGTACAGATCTTAGGGCCCGGTAAGTACCGACATGGGACACTGGCTGGGAATCCCGGCTGCCGTTGACATTTTGCTCTGTTGCCGCCTTCCGTTTCCGATTCCGAAAAGGATTTATTGATGCTTAAATGCACAGTATAAAGGGCGAGAAGCTGTCAACGGCCATCCTAAGCTGAACGTGCCTGCACTCGTCAGATCGCAGACTGCTATCCAGCTTAGGGCCTGGTAAGTACCAGCAGGGGAGACTGGCTGGGAATCCCGGGTGTCGTTGACATTTTGCTCTGTTGCCGCCTTTCGTTCCGATTCCGAAAAGGATTTATTGATGCTTAAATGCACAGTATAAAAATCATGAAGCTGTCAATGGCCATCCTAAGCTGAACGCGCCTGCTCTCGTCAGATCGCAGACTGCTACCCAGCTTAGGGCTTGGTAAGTAATGGCATGGGACACTGGCTGGGAATCTCGGCTGCCGTTGACATTTTGCTCTGTTGCCGCCTTTCGTTCCGATACCGAAAAGGATTTATTGATGCCTAAATGCACAGTATAAAGGGCGAGAAGCTGTCAACGGCCATCCTAAGCTGAACGCGCCTGCTCTCGTCAGATTGCAGACTGCTACCCAGCTTAGGGCCCAGTAAGTACCGGCATGGGAGACTGGCTGGGAATCCCGGGTGCAGTTGACATTTTGCTCTGTTGCCGCCTTCCGCTCCGATTCCGAAAAAGGATTTATTGATGCTTAAATGCGCAGTATAAAAATCACGAAGCTGTCAATGGCCATCCTAAGCTGAACACGCCTGCTCTTGTCACATCGCAGACTGCTAAGCAGCTTAGGGCCCGGTAAGTACTGGCATGGGAGACTGGCTGGGAATCCCGGTTGACATTTTGCTCTTATGCCGCCTTCAGTTCCGATTCCGAAAAGGATTTATTGATGCTTAAATGCACAGTATACAAAGTGTGAAGCTGTCAACGGCCATCCTAAGCTGAACGCGCCTGCTCTCGTCAGATCGCAGACTGCTACCCAGCTTAGGGCCTGGTAAGTACCAGCATGGGAGACTGGCTGGGAATCCCGGGTGCAGTTGACATTTTAATCTGTTGCTGCCTTCCGCTCCGATTCGGAAAAGGATTTATTGATGCTTAAATGCACAGTATAAAGGGCGTGAAGCTGTCAACGGCCATCCTAAGCTGAACGCGCCTGCTCTCGTCAGATCGCAGACTGCTACCCAGCTTAGGGCCCGGTAAGTACCAGCATGGGACACTGGCTGGGAATCCCAGGTGTTGTTGACATTTTGCTCTGTAGCCGCCTTCCGCTCCGATTCCGAAAAGGATTTATTGATGCTTAAATCCACAGTATACAGGGTGTGAAGCCGTCTACGGCTATCCTAAGCTGAATGTGCCTGTTCTTGTCAGATCGCAGACTGCTGCCCGGCAAGTACGGGCATGGGAGACTGGCTGGCAATCCAAGGTGCTATTGACATTTTGCTCTGTTACCGCCTTCCTCTCCGATTCCGAAAAGGATTTATTGATGCTTAAATGCACAGTATAAAAAGCATGAAGCTGTCAATGGCAATCCTAAGCTGAACGCGCCTGCTCTCGTCAGATTGCAGACTGCTACCCAGCTTAGGGCCCGGTAAGTACTGGCATGGGAGACTGGCTGGGAATACCGGTTGCCATTGACATTTTGCTCTATTGCTGCCTTCCGCTCCGATTCCGAAAAGAATTTATTGATGCTTAAATCCACAGTATACAAGGTGTGAAGCTGTCAACGGCCATCCTAAGCTTAACGCGCCTGCTCTCGTCAGATCGCAGACTGGTACAGATCTTAGGGCCCGGTAAGTTCCGGCATGGGACACTGGCTGGGAATCCCGGCTGCCGTTGACATTTTGCTCTGTTGCCGCCTTCCGTTCCGATTCCGAAAAGGATTTATTGATGCTTAAATGCACAGTATACAAAGTGTGAATGTGTCAACGGCCATCCTAAGCTGAATGCGCCTGCTCTCGTCAGATCGCAGACTGATACCCAGCTTAGGGCCTGGTAAGTACCAGCATGGGATACTGGCTGGGAATCCCGGGTGCAGTTGACATTTTAATCTGTTGCCGCCTTCCGCTCCGATTCGGAAAAGGATTTATTGATGCTTAAATGCACAGTATAAAGGGCAAGAAGCTGTCGACGGCCATCCTAAGCTGAACATGCCTGCTCTCGTCAGATCGCAGACTGCTACCCAGCTTAGGGCTCGGAAAGTACCAGCATGGGAGACTGGCTGGGAATCCCAGGTGTCGTTGACATTTTGCTCTGTTGCCGCCTTACGCTCCGATTCCGAAAAGGATTTATTGATGCTTAAATCCACAGTATACAGGGTGTGAAGATGTCTACGGCCATCCTAAGCTGAATGCGCCTGTTCTCGTCAGATCGCAGACTGCTACCCAGCTTCGGGCCTGGTAAGTACCAGCATGGGAGACTGGCTGGGAATCCCGGGTGGAGTTGACATTTTGCTCTGTTTCTGCTACGAGTCCGAAAATTATTTATTGATGCTTAAATCCACAGTATACAAAGTGTGAAGCTGTCAATGGCCATCCTAAGCTGAACGCGCCTGCTCTCGTCAGATCGCAGACTTCTACCCAGCTTAGGGCCTGGTAAGTACCAGCATGGGAGACTGGCTGGGAATCCCGGGTGCAGTTGACATTTTAATCTTTTGCCGCCTTCCGCTCCGATTCGGAAAAGGATTTATTGATGCTTAAATCCACAATACACAGGGTGTGAAGCTGTCAACGGCCATCCTAAGCCTGAACGTGCCTGCTCTCCTCAGATCACAGACTGCTGCCCGGCAGTTACCGGCATGGGAGACTGGCTGGCAATACAAGGTGCCATTGACATTTTGCTCTGTTGCCGCCTTCCTCTCCGATTAATAAAAATATTTATTGATGCTTAAATCCACAATATACAAGGCGTGAAGATGTCAACGGCCATCCTAAGCTGAACGCGCCTGCTCTCGTCAGATCGCAGACCGCTACCCAGCTTAGGGCCCAGTAAGTACCGGCATGGGAGACTGGCTGGGAATCCGGGTGCAGTTGACATTTTGCTCTGTTGCCGCCTTCCGTTCCGATTCCGAAAAGGATTTATTGATGCTTAAATGCACAGTATAAAAAGCATGAAGCTGTCAATGGCCATCCTAAGCTGAACGCGCCTGCTCTCGTCAGATTGCAGACTGCTACCCAGCTTAGGGCCCGGTAAGTACTGGCATGGGAGACTGGCTGGGAATACCGGTTGCCATTGACATTTTGCTCTATTGCTGCCTTCCGCTCCGATTCCGAAAAGAATTTATTGATGCTTAAATCCACAGTATACAAGGTGTGAAGCTGTCAATGGCCATCCTAAGCTTAACGCGCCTGCTCTCGTCAGATCGCAGACTGGTACAGATCTTAGGGCCCGGTAAGTACCGGCATGGGACACTGGCTGGAAATCCCGGCTGCCGTTGACATTTTGCTCTGTTGCCGCCTTCCGTTCCGTTCCGATTCCGAAAAGGATTTATTGATGCTTAAATGCACAGTATACAAAGTGTGAACCTGTCAACGGCCATCCTAAGCTGAATGCGCCTGCTCTCGTCAGATTGCAGACTGATACCCAGCTTAGGGCCTGGTAAGTACCAGCATGGGAGACTGGCTGGGAATCCCGGGTGCAGTTGACATTTTAATCTGTTGCCGCCTTCCGCTCCGATTCGGAAAAGGATTTATTGATGCTTAAATGCACAGTATAAAGGGCGTGAAGCTGTCAACGGCCATCCTAAGCTGAACGCGCCTGCTCTCGTCAGATCGCAGACTGCTACCCAGCTTAGGGCCCGGTAGGTACCAGCATAGGAGACTGGCTGGGAATCCCAGGTGTTGTTGACATTTTGCTCTGTAGCCGCCTTCCGCTCCGATTCCGAAAAGGATTTATTGATGCTTAAATCCACAGTATACAGGATGTGAAGCCGTCTACGGCTATCCTAAGCTGAATATGCCTGTTCTTGTCAGATCGCAGACTGCTGCCCGGCAAGTACGGGCATGGGAGACTGGCTGACAATCCAAGGTGCTATTGACATTTTGCTCTGTTGCCGCCTTCCGCTCCGATTCCGAAAAAGGATTTATTGATGCTTAAATGCGCAGTATAAAAATCATGAAGCTGTCAATGGCCATCCTAAGCTGGACGCGCCTGCTCTCGTCAAATCGCAGACTGCTACCCAGCTTAGGGCCCGGTAAGTACTGGCATGGGAGACTGGCTGGGAATCCCGATTGCCGTTGACATTTTGCTCTTATGCCGCCTTCAGTTCCGATTCCGAAAAGGATTTATTGATGCTTAAATGCACAGTATAAAGGGCGTGAAGCTGTCAACGGCCATCCTAAGCTGAACGCGCCTGCTCTCGTCAGATCGCAGACTGCTACCCAGCTTAGGGCCCGGTAAGTACCAGCATGGGAGACTGGCTGGGAATCGCAGGTGTTGTTGACATTTTGCTCTGTAGCCGCCTTCCTCTCCGATTCCGAAAAGGATTTATTGATGCTTAAATGCACAGTATAAAAAGCATGAAGCTGTCAATGGCCATCCTAAGCTGAACGCGCCTGCTCTCGTCAGATCGCAGACTGCTACCTAGCTTAGGGCCCGGTAAGTACCAGCATGGGAGACTGGCTGGGAATCCCGGGTGCCGTTGACATTTTGCTCTATTGCTGCTTTCCGCTCCGATTCCGAAAAGAATTTATTGATGCTTAAATCCACAGTATACAAGGTGTGAAGCTGTCGACGGCCATCCTAAGCTTAACGCGCCTGCTCTTGTCAGATCGCAGACTGGTACAGATCTTAGGGCCCGGTAAGTACCGGCATGGGACACTGGCTGGGAATCCCGGCTACCGTTGACATTTTGCACTGTTGCCGCCTTCCGTTTCCAATTCCGAAAACGATTTATTGATGCTTAAATGCACAGTATAAAGGGCAAGAAGCTGTCAACGGCCATCCTAAGCTGAACGTGCCTGCTCTCGTCAGATCGCAGACTGCTACCCAGCTTAGGGCCCAGTAAGTACCAGCATGGGAGACTGGCTGGGAATCCCAGGTGTCGTTGACATTTTGCTCTGTTGCCGCCTTACGCTCTGATTCCGAAAAGGATTTATTGATGCTTAAATCCACAGTATACAGGGTGTGAAGATGTCTACGGCCATCCTAAGCTGAATGCGCCTGTTCTCGTCAGATCGCAGACTGCTACCTAGCTTCGGGCCTGGTAAGTACCAGCATGGGAGACTGGCTGGGAATCCCAGGTGGAGTTGACATTTTGCTCTGTTTCTGCTACGAGTCCGAAAATTATTTATTGATACTTAAATTCACAGTATACAAAGTGTGAAGCTGTCAATGGCCATCCTAAGCTGAACGCGCCTGCTCTCGTCAGATCGCAGACTTCTACCCAGCTTAGGGCCTGGTAAGTACCAGCATGGGAGACTGGCTGGGAATCCCGGGTGCAGTTGACATTTTAATCTGTTGCCGCCTTCCGCTCCGATTCGGAAAAGGATTTATTTATGCTTAAATCCACAATACACAGGGTGTGAAGCTGTCAACGGCCATCCTAAGCCTGAACGTGCCTGCTCTCCTCAGATCGCAGACCGCTGCCCGGCAGTTACCGGCATGGGAGACTGGCTGGCAATCCAAGGTGCCGTTGACATTTTGCTTTGTTGCCGCCTTCCTCTCCGATTAATAAAAATATTTATTGATGCTTAAATGCACCTGGGAATCCCGGGTGCAGTTGACATTATGCTCTGTTGCCGCCTTCCGTTCCGATTCCGAAAAGGATTTATTGATGCTTAAATGCACAGTATAAAAAGCATGAAGCTGTCAATGGCCATCCTAAGCTGAACGCGCCTGCTCTCGTCAGATCGCAGACTGCTACCCAGCCTAGGGCCCATTAAGTACCGGCATGGGAGACTGGCTGGGAATCCCGGGTGCAGTTGACATTTTGCTCTGTTGCCGCCTTCCGTTCCGATTCCGAAAAGGATTTATTGATGCTTAAATGCACAGTATAAAAATCATGAAGCTGTCAATGGCCATCCTAAGCTGAACGTGCCTGCTCTCGTCAGATCGAAGACTGCTACCCAGCTTAGGGCCTGGTAAGTACTGGCATGGGACACTGGCTGGGAATCTCGGCTGCCGTTGACATTTTGCTCTGTTGCCGCCTTCCGTTCCGATTCCGAAAAGGATTTATTGATGCCTAAATGCACAGTATTAAGGGCGAGAAGCTGTCAACGGCCATCCTAAGCTGAACGTGCCTGCTCTCGTCAGATTGCAGACTGCTACCCAGCTTAGGGCTCAGTAAGTACCGGCATGGGAGACTGGCTGGGAATCCCGGGTGCAGTTGACATTTTGCTCTGTTGCCGCCTTCCGCTCCGATTCCGAAAAAGGATTTATTGATGCTTAACCCCTTAAGGACCGGAGGTTTTTCCGTTTTTGCATTTTCGTTTTTTGCTCCTGGCCTTTAAAAAATCATAACTCTTTCAAATTTACACCTAAAAATCCATATGATGGCTTATTTTTTGCGCCACCAATTCTACTTTGTAATGACGTCTGTCATTTTGCTCAAAAATCTATGGTGAAGCGGGAAAAAAAATCATTGTGCGACAAAATTGAAAAAAAAACGCTGTTTTGTAACTTTTGGGGGCTTCCGTTTCTACGTAGTACATTTTTCGGTAAAAATGACACCTGATATGTATTCTGTAGGTCCATACGATTAAAATGATACCCTACTTATATAGGTTTGATTTTGTCGGACTTCTGGAAAAAATCATAACTACATGCAGGAAAATTAATACGTTTAAAATTGTCATCTTCTGACCCCTATAACTTTTTTATTTTTCCGTGTATGGGGCGGTATGAGCCCTCATTTTTTGCGCCGTGATCTGAAGTTTTTAACGGTACCATTTTTGTATTGATAGGACTTATTGATCACTTTTTATTCATTTTTAAATGATATAAAAAGTGACCAAAAATGCACTATTTTGGACTTTGGAATTTTTTTGCGCGCACGCCATTGACCGAGCGGTTTAATTAATGATATATTTTTATAATTCGGACATTTCCGCACGCGGTGATACCACATATGTTTATTTTTATTTTTATTTACACTGTGTTTTTTTTATTATTGGAAAAGGGGGGTGATTCAAACTTTTAATAGGGGAGGAGTTAAATGATCTTTATTCACTTTTTTTTTTCACTTTTTTTTTGCAGTGTTATAGGTCCCATAGGGACCTATAACACTGCACACACTGATCTTCATCATTGATCACTGGTTTCTCATAGGAAACCAGTGATCGACGAATCTGCCGGATGACTGGTCATGCCTGGATCTCAGGCACTGAGCAGTCATTCGGCGATCGGACAGCGAGGAGGCAGGTAGGGGCCCTCCCGCTGTCCTGTCAGCTGTTCGGGATGCCGCGATTAGCCGCGGCTATCCCGAACAGCCCGACTGAGCTAGCCGGGAACTTTCACTTTCACTTTTAGCCGCGCGGCTCAGCTTTGAGCGCGCGGCTAAAGGGTTAATAGCGCGCGGCGCCGCGATCGGCGCTGCGCGCTATTAGAGGCGGGTCCCGGCTTCACTATGACGCCGGGCCCGCCATGATATGACGCGGGGTTACTGTGTAACCCCGCGTGATATCAGAAGAGCAGGACCAAGGACGTACCGGTACGTCCTTGGTCCTTAAGGGGTTAAATGCGCAGTATAAAAATCATGAAGCTGTCAATGGCCATCCTAAGCTGAACGCGCCTGCTCTCGTCACATCGCAGACTGCTACCCAGCTTAGGGCCCGGTAAGTACTGGCATGGGAGACTGGCTGGGAATCCCGGTTGCCGTTGACATTTTGCTCTTATGCCGCCTTCAGTTCCGATTCCGAAAAGGATTTATTGATGCTTAAATGCACAGTATACAAAGTGTGAAGCTGTAAACGGCCATCCAAAGCTGAACGCGCCTGCTCTCGTCAGATCGCAGACTGCTACCCAGCTTAGGGCCTGGTAAGTACCAGCATGGGAGACTGGCTGGGAATCCCGGGTGCAGTTGACATTTTGCTCTGTAGCCGCCTTCCGCTCCGATTCGGAAAAGGATTTATTGATGCTTAAATGCACAGTATAAAGGGCGTGAAGCTGTCAACGGCCATCCTAAGCTGAACGCGCCTGCTCTCGTCAGATCGCAGACTGCTACCCAGCTTAGGGCCCGGTAAGTACTAGCATGGGAGACTGGCTGGGAATCCCAGGTGTTGTTGACATTTTGCTCTGTAGCCGCCTTCCGCTCCGATTCCGAAAAGGATTTATTGATGCTTAAATCCACAGTATACAGGGTGTGAAGCCGTCTACGGCTATCCTAAGCTGAATGTGCCTGTTCTTGTCAGATCGCAGACTGCTGCCCGGCAAGTACGGGCATGGGAGACTGGCTGGCAATCCAAGGTGCTATTGACATTTTGCTCTGTTGCCGCCTTCCTCTCCGATTCCGAAAAGGATTTATTGATGATTAAATGCACAGTATAAAAAGCATGAAGCTGTCAATGGCCATCCTAAGCTGAACGCGCCTGCTCTCGTCAGATCGCAGACTGCTACCCAGCTTAGGGCCCGGTAAGTACCAGCATGGGAGACTGGCTGGGAATCCCGGGTGCCGTTGACATTTTGCTCTATTGCTGCTTTCCGCTCCGATTCCGAAAAGGATTTATTGATGCTTAAATCCACAGTATACAGGGTGTGAAGATGTCTACGGCCATCCTAAGCTGAATGCGCCTGTTCTCGTCAGATCGCAGACTGGTACAGATCTTAGGGCCCGGTAAGTACCGGCATGGGACACTGGCTGGGAATCCCGGCTGCCGTTGACATTTTGCTCTGTTGCCGCCTTCCGTTCCGATTCCGAAAAGGATTTATTGATGCTTAAATGCACAGTATACAAAATGTGAAGCTGTCAACGGCCATCCTAAGCTGAACGCGCCTGCTCTCGGCAGATCGCAGACTGCTACCAAGCTTAGGGCCTGGTAAGAACCAGCATGGGAGACTGGCTGGGAATCCCGGGTGCAGTTGACATTTTAATCTGTTGCCGCCTTCCGCTCCGATTCGGAAAAGGATTTATTGATGCTAAAATGCACAGTATAAAGGGCATGAAGCTGTTAACGGCCATCCTAAGCTGAACGCGCCTGCTCTCGTCAGATCGCAGACTGCTACCCAGGTTAGGGCCCGGTAAGTACCAGCATGGGAGACTGGTTGGGAATCTCAGGTGTTGTTGACATTTTGCTCTGTAGCTCTGTAGACATTTTGCTCCGATTCCGAAAAGGATTTATTGATGCTTAAATCCACAATATACAGGGTGTGAAACCGTCTACGGCTATCCTAAGCTGAATGCGCCTGTTCTTGTCAGATTGCAGACTGCTGCCCGGCAAATACGGGCATGGGAGACTGGCTGGCAATCCAAGGTGCTATTGACATTTTGATCTGTTGCAGCCTTCCTCTCCGATTAAAAAAAATATTTATTGATGCTTAAATCCACAGTATACAAGGCATGAAGATGTCAACGGCCATCCTAAGCTGAACGCGCCTGCTCTCGTCAGATCGCAGACTGCTACCCAGCTTAGGGCCCGGTAAGTACTGGCATGGGAGACTGGCTGGGAATCCCGGCTGCCGTTGACATTTTGCTCTGTTGCCGCCTTCCGTTCCGATTCCGAAAAGGATTTATTGATGCCTAAATGCACAGTATAAAGGGCGAGAAGCTGTCAACGGCCATCCTAAGCTGAACGCGCCTGCTCTCGTCAGATCGCAGACTGCTTCCCAGCTTAGGGCCCGTTAAGTACCAGCATGGGAGACTGGCTGGGAATCCCGGGTGCAGTTGACATTTTGCTCTGTTTCTGCTCCGATTCCGAAAATTATTTATTGATGCTTAAATCCACAGTATACAAAGTGTGAAGCTGTCAACGGCCTTCCTAAGCTGAACGCGCCTGCTCTCGTCAGATCGCAGACTGCTACCCAGCTTAGGGCCCGGTAAGTACCAGCATGGGAGACTGGCTGGGAATCCCAGGTGTTGTTGACATTTTGCTCTGTAGCCGCCTTCCGCTCCGATTTGGAAAAGGATTTATTGATGCTTAAATCCACAGTATACAGGGTGTGAAGCCGTCTACGGCTATCCTAAGCTGAATGTGCCTGTTCTTGTCAGATCGCAGACTTTTACCCAGCTTAGGGCCCGGTAAGTACCAGCATGGGAGACTGGCTGGGAATCTCAGGTGTTGTTGACATTTTGCTCTGTAGCTCTGTAGACATTTTGCTCCGATTCCGAAAAGGATTTATTGATGCTTAAATCCACAATATACAGGGTGTGAAGCCGTCTACGGCTATCCTAAGCTGAATGTGCCTGTTCTTGTCAGATCGCAGACTGCTGCCCGGCAAGTACGGGCATGGGAGACTGGCTGGCAATCCAAGGTGCAATTGACATTTTGCTCTGTTGCCGCCTTCCTCTCTGATTCCGAAAAGGATTTATTGATGCTTAAATGCACAGTATAAAAAGCATGAAGCTGTCAATGGCTGTCCTAAGCTGAACGTGCCTGCTCTCGTCAGATCGCAGACTGCTACCCAGCTTAGGGCCCGGTAAGTACTGGCATGGGAGACTGGCTGGGAATCCCGGGTGCGGTTGACATTTTGCTCTATTGCTGCCTTCCGCTCCGATTCCGAAAATAATTTATTGATGCTTAAATCCACAGTATACAAGGTGTGAAGCTGTCGACGGCCATCCTAAGCTTAACGCGCCTGCTCTTGTCAGATCGCAGACTGGTACAGATCTTAGGGCCCGGTAAGTACCGACATGGGACACTGGCTGGAAATCCCGGCTGCCGATGACATTTTGCTCTGTTGCCGCCTTCCGTTTCCGATTCCGAAAAGGATTTATTGATGCTTAAATGCACAGTATAAAGGGCGAGAAGCTGTCAACGGCCATCCTAAGCTGAACGTGCCTGCACTCGTCAGATCGCAGACTGCTATCCAGCTTAGGGCCTGGTAAGTACCAGCAGGGGAGACTGGCTGGGAATCCCGGGTGTCGTTGACATTTTGCTCTGTTGCCGCCTTCCGTTCCGATTCCGAAAAGGATTTATTGATGCTTAAATGCACAGTATAAAAATCATGAAGCTGTCAATGGCCATCCTAAGCTGAACGCGCCTGCTCTCGTCAGATCGCAGACTGCTACCCAGCTTAGGGCCTGGTAAGTACTGGCATGGGACACTGGCTGGGAATCTCGGCTGCCGTTGACATTTTGCTCTGTTGCCGCCTTCCGTTCCGATTCCGAAAAGGATTTATTGATGCCTAAATGCACAGTATAATGGGCGAGAAGCTGTCAACGGCCATCCTAAGCTGAACGCGCCTGCTCTCGTCAGATTGTAGACTGCTACCCAGCTTAGGGCCCAGTAAGTACCGGCATGGGAGACTGGCTGGGAATCCCGGGTGCAGTTGACATTTTGCTCTGTTGCCGCCTTCCGCTCCGATTCCGAAAAAGGATTTATTGATGCTTAAATGCGCAGTATAAAAATCACGAAGCTGTCAATGGCCATCCTAAGCTGAACACGCCTGCTCTTGTCACATCGCAGACTGCTAAGCAGCTTAGGGCCCGGTAAGTACTGGCATGGGAGACTGGCTGGGAATCCCGGTTGACATTTTGCTCTTATGCCGCCTTCAGTTCCGATTCCGAAAAGGATTTATTGATGCTTAAATGCACAGTATACAAAGTGTGAAGCTGTCAACGGCCATCCTAAGCTGAACGCGCCTGCTCTCGTCAGATCGCAGACTGCTACCCAGCTTAGGGCCTGGTAAGTACCAGCATGGGAGACTGGCTGGGAATCCCGGGTGCAGTTGACATTTTAATCTGTTGCTGCCTTCCGCTCCGATTCGGAAAAGGATTTATTGATGCTTAAATGCACAGTATAAAGGGCGTGAAGCTGTCAACGGCCATCCTAAGCTGAACGCGCCTGCTCTCGTCAAATCGCAGACTGCTACCCAGCTTATGGCCCGGTAAGTACCAGCATGGGAGACTGGCTGGGAATCCCAGGTGTTGTTGACATTTTGCTCTGTAGCCGCCTTCTGCTCCGATTCCGAAAAGGATTTATTGATGCCTAAATGCACAGTATAAAGGGCGAGAAGCTGTCAACGGCCATCCTAAGCTGAACGCGCCTGCTCTCGTCAGATTGCAGACTGCTACCCAGCTTAGGGCTCAGTAAGTACCGGCATGGGAGACTGGCTGGGAATCCCGGGTGCAGTTGACATTTTGCTCTGTTGCCGCCTTCCGCTCCGATTCCGAAAAAGGATTTATTGATGCTTAAATGCGCAGTATGAAAATCATGAAGCTGTCAATGGCCATCCTAAGCTGGACGCGCCTGCTCTCGTCACATCGCAGACTGCTACCCAGCTTAGGGCCCGGTAAGTACTGGCATGGGAGACTGGCTGGGAATCCCGGTTGCCGTTGACATTTTGCTATTATGCCGCCTTCAGTTCCGATTCCGAAAAGGATTTATTGATGCTTAAATGCACAGTATACAAAGTGTGAAGCTGTCAACGGCCATCCTAAGCTGAACGCGCCTGCTCTCGTCAGATCGCAGACTGCTACCCAGCTTAGGGCCTGGTAAGTACCAGCATGGGAGACTGGCTGGAAATCCCGGGTGCAGTTGCCATTTTAATCTGTTGCTGCCTTCCGCTCCGATTCGGAAAAGGATTTATTGATGCTTAAATGCACAGTATAAAGGGCGTGAAGCTGTCAACGGCCATCCTAAGCTGAACGCGCCTGCTCTCGTCAGATTGCAGACTGCTACCCAGCTTAGGGCCCGGTAAGTACCAGCATGGGAGACTGGCTGGGAATCCCAGGTTTTGTTGACATTTTGCTCTGTAGCCGCCTTCCTCTCTGATTCCGAAAAGGATTTATTGATGCTTAAATGCACATTATAAAAAGCGTGAAGCTGTCAATGGCCATCCTAAGCTGAACGCGCCTGCTCTCGTCAGATCGCAGACTGCTACCCAGCTTAGGGCCCGGTAAGTACCAGCATGGGAGACTGGCTGGGAATCCCGGGTGCCGTTGACATTTTGCTCTATTGCTGCTTTCCGCTCCGATTCCGAAAAGAATTTATTGATGCTTAAATCCACAGTATACAAGGTGTGAAGCTGTCGACGGCCATCCTAAGCTTAACGCGCCTGCTCTTGTCAGATCGCAGACTGGTACAGATCTTAGGGCCCGGTAAGTACCGGCATGGGACACTGGCTGGGAATCCCGGCTGCCGTTGACATTTTGCTCTGTTGCCGCCTTCCGTTTCCAATTCCGAAAAGGATTTATTGATGCTTAAATGCACAGTATAAAGGGCAAGAAGCTGTCAACGGCCATCCTAAGCTGAACGTGCCTGCTCTCGTCAGATCGCAGACTGCTACCCAGCTTAGGGCTCGGAAAGTACCAGCATGGGAGACTGGCTGGGAATCCCAGGTGTCGTTGACATTTTGCTCTGTTGCCGCCTTACGCTCCGATTCCGAAAAGGATTTATTGATGCTTAAATCCACAGTATACAGGGTGTGAAGATGTCTACGGCCATCCTAAGCTGAATGCGCCTGTTCTCGTCAGATCGCAGACTGCTACCTACCTTCGGGCCTGTTAAGTACCAGCATGGGAGACTGGCTGGGAATCCCGGGTGAAGTTGACATTTTGCTCTGTTTCTGCTACGAGTCCGAAAATTATTTATTGATACTTAAATCCACAGTATACAAAGTGTGAAGCTGTCAACGGCCATCCTAAGCTGAACGCGCCTGCTCTCGTCAGATCGCAGACTTCTACCCAGCTTAGGGCCTGGTAAGTACCAGCATGGGAGACTGGCTGGGAATCCCAGGTGTCGTTGACATTTTGCTCTGTTGCCGCCTTACGCTCCGATTCCGAAAAGGATTTATTGATGCTTAAATCCACAGTATACAGGGTGTGAAGATGTCTACGGCCATCCTAAGCTGAATGCGCCTGTTCTCGTCAGATCGCAGACTGCTACCCAGCTTAGGGCCCGGTAAGTACCAGCATGGGAGACTGGCTGGGAATCCCGGCTGCCGTTGACATTTTGCTCTGTTGCCGCCTTCCGTTCCGATTCCGCAAAGGATTTATTGATGCTTAAATGCACAGTATAAAGGGCGACAAGCTGTCAACGGCCATCCTAAGCTGAACGCGCCTGCTCTCGTCAGATCGCAGACTGCTACCCAGCTTAGGGCCCGGTAAGTACCAGCATGGGAGACTGGCTGGGAATCCCAGCTGCCGTTGACATTTTGCTCTGTTGCCGCCTTCCGTTTCTATTTCGAAAAGGATTTATTGATGCTTAAATGCACAGTATACAAATTGTGAAGCTGTCAACGGCCATCCTAAGCTGAACGCGCCTGCTCTCGTCAGATCGCAGACTGCTACCCAGCTTAGGGCCCGGTAAGTACCAGCATGGGAGACTGGCTGGGAATCCCGGGTGCAGTTGACATTTTGCTCTGTTGCCGCCTTCCGCTCCGATTCGGAAAATTATTTATTGATGTTTAAATGCACAGTATAAAGGGCGTGAAGCTGTCAACGACCATCCTAAGCTGAACGTGCCTGCTCTCGTCAGATTACAGACTGCTACCCAGCTTAGGCCCGGTAAGTACCAGCATGGGAGACTGGCTGGGAATCCCAGGTGTTGTTGACATTTTGCTCTGTAGCCGCCTTCCGCTCCGATTCCGAAAAGGATTTATTGATGCTTAAATCCACAGTATACAGGGTGTGAAGCCGTCTACGGCTATCCTAAGCTGAATGTGCCTGTTCTTGTCAGATCGCAGACTGCTGCCCGGCAAGTACGGGCATGGGAGACTGGCTGGCAATCCAAGGTGCTATTGACATTTTGCTCTGTTGCCGCCTTCCTCTCCGATTCCGAAAAGGATTTATTGATGCTTAAATGCACAGTATAAAAAGCATGAAGCTGTCAATGGCCATCCTAAGCTGAACGCGCCTGCACTCGTCCGATCGCAGACTGCTACCCAGCTTAGGGCCCGGTAAGTACTGGCATGGGAGTCTGGCTGGGAATCCTGGGTGCTGTTGACGTTTTGCTCTATTGCTGCCTTCCGCTCTGATTCCGAAAAGAATTTATTGATGCTTAAATCCACAGTATACAAGGTGTGAAGCTGTCGACGGCCATCCTAAGCTTAACTCGCCTGCTCTCGTCAGATCGCAGACTGGTACAGATTTTAGGGCCCGGTAAGTACCGGCATGAGACACTGGCTGGGAATCCCGGCTGCCGTTGACATTTTGCTCTGTTGCCGCCTTCCCTTCCGATTCCGAAAAGGATTTATTGATGCTTAAATGCACAGTATAAAGGGCGAGAAGCTGTCAACGACCATCCTAAGCTGAACGCGCCTGCTCTTGTCAGATCGCAGACTGCTACCCAGCTTAGGGCCTGGTAAGTACTGGCATGGGAGACTGGCTGGGAATCCCAGGTGCCGTTGACATTTTGCTCTATTGCTGCCCTCCGCTTCGATTCCGAAAAGAATTTATTGATGCTTAAATCCACAGTATACAAGGTGTGAAGCTGTCGACGGCCATCCTAAGCTTAACGCGCCTGCTCTCGTCAGATCGCAGACTGGTACAGATCTTAGGGCCCGGTAAGTACCGGCATGGGACACTGGCTGGGAAACCCGGCTGCCGTTGACATTTTGCTCTGTTGCCTCCTTACGCTCCGATTCCGAAAAGGATTTATTGATGCTTAAATCCACAGTATACAGGGTGTGAAGATGTCTACGGCCATCCTAAGCTGAATGCGCCTGTTCTCGTCAGATCGCAGACTGGTACAGATCTTAGGGCCCGGTAAGTACCGGCATGGGACACTGGCTGGGAATCCCGGCTGCCGTTGACATTTTGCTCTGTTGCCGCCTTCCGTTCCGTTCCGATTCCGAAAAGGATTTATTGATGCTTAAATGCACAGTATAAAGGGCGAGAAGCTGTCAACAGCCATCCTTAGCTGTATGCGCCTCCTCTCGTCCGATCGCAGACTGCTACCCAGCTTAGGGCCCGGTAAGTACCAGCATGGGAGACTGGCTGGGAATCCCGGCTGCTGTTGACATTTTGCTCTGTTGCCGCCTTCCGTTCCGATTCCGAAAAGGATTTATTGATGCTTAAATGCACAGTATACAAAATGTGAAGCTGTCAACGGCCATCCTAAGCTGAACGCGCCTGCTCTCGGCAGATCGCAGACTGCTACCAAGCTTAGGGCCTGGTAAGAACCAGCATGGGAGACTGGCTGGGAATCCCGGGTGCAGTTGACATTTTAATCTGTTGCCGCCTTCCGCTCCGATTCGGAAAAGGATTTATTGATGCTAAAATGCACAGTATAAAGGGCATGAAGCTGTTAACGGCCATCCTAAGCTGAACGCGCCTGCTCTCGTCAGATCGCAGACTGCTACCGAGGTTAGGGCCCGGTAAGTACCAGCATGGGAGACTGGCTGGGAATCTCAGGTGTTGTTGACATTTTGCTCTGTAGCTCTGTAGACATTTTGCTCCGATTCCGAAAAGGATTTATTGATGCTTAAATCCACAATATACAGGGTGTGAAACCGTCTACGGCTATCCTAAGCTGAATGCGCCTGTTCTTGTCAGATCGCAGACTGCTGCCCGGCAAATACGGGCATGGGAGACTGGCTGGCAATCCAAGGTGCTATTGACATTTTGATCTGTTGCAGCCTTCCTCTCCGATTAAAAAAAATATTTATTGATGCTTAAATCCACAGTATACAAGGCATAAAGATGTCAACGGCCATCCTAAGCTGAACGCGCCTGCTCTCGTCAGATCGCAGACTGCTACCCAGCTTAGGGCCCGGTAAGTACTGGCATGGGAGACTGGCTGGGAATCCCGGCTGCCGTTGACATTTTGCTCTGTTGCCGCCTTCCGTTCCGATTCCGAAAAGGATTTATTGATGCCTAAATGCACAGTATAAAGGGCGAGAAGCTGTCAACGGCCATCCTAAGCTGAACGCGCCTGCTCTCGTCAGATCGCAGACTGCTTCCCAGCTTAGGGCCTGGTAGGTACCAGCATTGGAAACTGGCTGGGAATCCCGGGTGCAGTTGACACTTTAATCTGTTGCCGCCTTCCGCTCCGATTCGGAAAAGGATTTATTGATGCTTAAATGCACAGTATAAAGGGCGTGAAGCTGTCAACGGCCATCCTAAGCTGAACGCGCCTGCCCTCGTCAGATCGCAGACTGCTACCCAGCTTAGGGCCCGTTAAGTACCAGCATGGGAGACTGGCTGGGAATCCCGGGTGCAGTTGACATTTTGCTCTGTTTCTGCTCCGATTCCGAAAATTATTTATTGATGCTTAAATCCACAGTATACAAAGTGTGAAGCTGTCAACGGCCTTCCTAAGCTGAACGCGCCTGCTCTCGTCAGATCGCAGACTGCTACCCAGCTTAGGGCCCGGTAAGTACCAGCATGGGAGACTGGCTGGGAATCCCAGGTGTTGTTGACATTTTGCTCTGTAGCCGCCTTCCGCTCCGATTTGGAAAAGGATTTATTGATGCTTAAATCCACAGTATACAGGGTGTGAAGCCGTCTACGGCTATCCTAAGCTGAATGTGCCTGTTCTTGTCAGATCGCAGACTTTTACCCAGCTTAGGGCCCGGTAAGTACCAGCATGGGAGACTGGCTGGGAATCTCAGGTGTTGTTGACATTTTGCTCTGTAGCTCTGTAGACATTTTGCTCCGATTCCGAAAAGGATTTATTGATGCTTAAATCCACAATATACAGGGTGTGAAGCCGTCTACGGCTATCCTAAGCTGAATGTGCCTGTTCTTGTCAGATCGCAGACTGCTGCCCGGCAAGTACGGGCATGGGAGACTGGCTGGCAATCCAAGGTGCTATTGACATTTTGCTCTGTTGCCGCCTTCCTCTCTGATTCCGAAAAGGATTTATTGATGCTTAAATGCACAGTATAAAAAGCATGAAGCTGTCAATGGCTGTCCTAAGCTGAACGTGCCTGCTCTCGTCAGATCGCAGACTGCTACCCAGCTTAGGGCCCGGTAAGTACTGGCATGGGAGACTGGCTGGGAATCCCGGGTGCGGTTGACATTTTGCTCTATTGCTGCCTTCCGCTCCGATTCCGAAAATAATTTATTGATGCTTAAATCCACAGTATACAAGGTGTGAAGCTATCGACGGCCATCCTAAGCTTAACGCGCCTGCTCTTGTCAGATCGCAGACTGGTACAGATCTTAGGGCCCGGTAAGTACCGACATGGGACACTGGCTGGAAATCCCGGCTGCCGATGACATTTTGCTCTGTTGCCGCCTTCCGTTTCCGATTCCGAAAAGGATTTATTGATGCTTAAATGCACAGTATAAAGGGCGAGAAGCTGTCAACGGCCATCCTAAGCTGAACGTGCCTGCACTCGTCAGATCGCAGACTGCTATCCAGCTTAGGGCCTGGTAAGTACCAGCAGGGGAGACTGGCTGGGAATCCCGGGTGTCGTTGACATTTTGCTCTGTTGCCGCCTTCCGTTCCGATTCCGAAAAGGATTTATTGATGCTTAAATGCACAGTATAAAAATCATGAAGCTGTCAATGGCCATCCTAAGCTGAACGCGCCTGCTCTCGTCAGATCGCAGACTGCTACCCAGCTTAGGGCCTGGTAAGTACTGGCATGGGACACTGGCTGGGAATCTCGGCTGCCGTTGACATTTTGCTCTGTTGCCGCCTTCCGTTCCGATTCCGAAAAGGATTTATTGATGCCTAAATGCACAGTATAATGGGCGAGAAGCTGTCAACGGCCATCCTAAGCTGAACGCGCCTGCTCTCGTCAGATTGTAGACTGCTACCCAGCTTAGGGCCCAGTAAGTACCGGCATGGGAGACTGGCTGGGAATCCCGGGTGCAGTTGACATTTTGCTCTGTTGCCGCCTTCCGCTCCGATTCCGAAAAAGGATTTATTGATGCTTAAATGCGCAGTATAAAAATCACGAAGCTGTCAATGGCCATCCTAAGCTGAACACGCCTCCTCTTGTCACATCGCAGACTGCTAAGCAGCTTAGGGCCCGGTAAGTACTGGCATGGGAGACTGGCTGGGAATCCCGGTTGACATTTTGCTCTTATGCCGCCTTCAGTTCCGATTCCGAAAAGGATTTATTGATGCTTAAATGCACAGTATACAAAGTGTGAAGCTGTCAACGGCCATCCTAAGCTGAACGCGCCTGCTCTCGTCAGATCGCAGACTGCTACCCAGCTTAGGGCCTGGTAAGTACCAGCATGGGAGACTGGCTGGGAATCCCGGGTGCAGTTGACATTTTAATCTGTTGCTGCCTTCCGCTCCGATTCGGAAAAGGATTTATTGATGCTTAAATGCACAGTATAAAGGGCGTGAAGCTGTCAACGGCCATCCTAAGCTGAACGCGCCTGCTCTCGTCAAATCGCAGACTGCTACCCAGCTTAGGGCCCGGTAAGTACCAGCATGGGAGACTGGCTGGGAATCCCAGGTGTTGTTGACATTTTGCTCTGTAGCCGCCTTCCGCTCCGATTCCGAAAAGGATTTATTGATGCCTAAATGCACAGTATAAAGGGCGAGAAGCTGTCAACGGCCATCCTAAGCTGAACGCGCCTGCTCTCGTCAGATTGCAGACTGCTACCCAGCTTAGGGCTCAGTAAGTACCGGCATGGGAGACTGGCTGGGAATCCCGGGTGCAGTTGACATTTTGCTCTGTTGCCGCCTTCCGCTCCGATTCCGAAAAAGGATTTATTGATGCTTAAATGCGCAGTATGAAAATCATGAAGCTGTCAATGGCCATCCTAAGCTGGACGCGCCTGCTCTCGTCACATCGCAGACTGCTACCCAGCTTAGGGCCCGGTAAGTACTGGCATGGGAGACTGGCTGGGAATCCCGGTTGCCGTTGACATTTTGCTCTTATGCCGCCTTCAGTTCCGATTCCGAAAAGGATTTATTGATGCTTAAATGCACAGTATACAAAGTGTGAAGCTGTCAACGGCCATCCTAAGCTGAACGCGCCTGCTCTCGTCAGATCGCAGACTGCTACCCAGCTTAGGGCTTGGTAAGTACCAGCATGGGAGACTGGCTGGAAATCCCGGGTGCAGTTGCCATTTTAATCTGTTGCTGCCTTCCGCTCCGATTCGGAAAAGGATTTATTGATGCTTAAATGCACAGTATAAAGGGCGTGAAGCTGTCAATGGCCATCCTAAGCTGAACGCGCCTGCTCTCGTCAGATTGCAGACTGCTACCCAGCTTAGGGCCCGGTAAGTACCAGCATGGGAGACTGGCTGGGAATCCCAGGTGTTGTTGACATTTTGCTCTGTAGCCGCCTTCCTCTCCGATTCCGAAAAGGATTTATTGATGCTTAAATGCACATTATAAAAAGCGTGAAGCTGTCAATGGCCATCCTAAGCTGAACGCGCCTGCTCTCGTCAGATCGCAGACTGCTACCCAGCTTAGGGCCCGGTAAGTACCAGCATGGGAGACTGGCTGGGAATCCCGGGTGCCGTTGACATTTTGCTCTATTGCTGCTTTCCGCTCCGATTCCGAAAAGAATTTATTGATGCTTAAATCCACAGTATACAAGGTGTGAAGCTGTCGACGGCCATCCTAAGCTTAACGCGCCTGCTCTTGTCAGATCGCAGACTGGTACAGATCTTAGGGCCCGGTAAGTACCGGCATGGGACACTGGCTGGGAATCCCGGCTGCCGTTGACATTTTGCTCTGTTGCCGCCTTCCGTTTCCAATTCCGAAAAGGATTTATTGATGCTTAAATGCACAGTATAAAGGGCAAGAAGCTGTCAACGGCCATCCTAAGCTGAACGTGCCTGCTCTCGTCAGATCGCAGCCTGCTACCCAGCTTAGGGCTCGGAAAGTACCAGCATGGGAGACTGGCTGGGAATCCCAGGTGTCGTTGACATTTTGCTCTGTTGCCGCCTTACGCTCCGATTCCGAAAAGGATTTATTGATGCTTAAATCCACAGTATACAGGGTGTGAAGATGTCTACGGCCATCCTAAGCTGAATGCGCCTGTTCTCGTCAGATCGCAGACTGCTACCTAGCTTCGGGCCTGGTAAGTACCAGCATGGGAGACTGGCTGGGAATCCCGGGTGGAGTTGACATTTTGCTCTGTTTCTGCTACGAGTCCGAAAATTATTTATTGATACTTAAATCCACAGTATACAAAGTGTGAAGCTGTCAACGGCCATCCTAAGCTGAACGCGCCTGCTCTCGTCAGATCGCAGACTTCTACCCAGCTTAGGGTCTGGTAAGTACCAGCATGGGAGACTGGCTGGGAATCCCGGGTGCAGTTGACATTTTAATCTGTTGCCGCCTTCCGCTCCGATTCGGAAAAGGATTTATTGATGCTTAAATCCACAATACACAGGGTGTGAAGCTGTCAACGGCCATCCTAAGCTTGAAAGTGCCTGCTCTCCTCAGATCGCAGACCACTGCCCGGCAGTTACCGGCATGGGAAACTGGCTGGCAATCCAAGGTGCCGTTGACATTTTGCTTTGTTGCCGCCTTCCTCTCCGATTAATAAAAATATTTATTGATGCTTAAATGCACCTGGGAATCCCGGGTGCAGTTGACATTATGCTCTGTTGCCGCCTTCCGTTCCGATTCCGAAAAGGATTTATTGATGCTTAAATGCAAAGTATAAAAAGCATGAAGCTGTCAATGGCCATCCTAAGCTGAACGCGCCTGCTCTCGTCAGATCGCAGACTGCTACCCAGCCTAGGGCCCATTAAGTACCAGCATGGGAGACTGGCTGGGAATCCCGGGTGCAGTTGACATTTTGCTCTGTTGCCGCCTTCCGTTCCGATTCCGAAAAAGGATTTATTGATGCTTAAATGCGCAGTATAAAAATCATGAATCTGTCAATGGCCATCCTAAGCTGAATGCACCTGCTCTCGTCACATCGCAGACTGCTACCCAGCTTAGGGCCCGGTAAGTACTGGCATGGGAGACTGGCTGGGAATCCCGGTTGCCGTTGACATTTTGCTCTTATGCCGCCTTCAGTTCCGATTCCGAAAAGGATTTATTGATGCTTAAATGCACAGTATACAAAGTGTGAAGCTGTCAACGGCCATCCGAAGCTGAACGCGCCTGCTCTCGTCAGATCGCAGACTGCTACCCAGCTTAGGGCCTGGTAAGTACCAGCATGGGAGACTGGCTGGGAATCCCGGGTGCAGTTGACATTTTAATCTGTTGCTGCCTTCCGCTCCGATTCGGAAAAGGATTTATTGATGCTTAAATGCACAGTATAAAGGGCGTGAAGCTGTCAACGGCCATCCTAAGCTGAACGCGCCTGCTCTCGTCAGATCGCAGACTGCTACCCAGCTTAGGGCCCGGTAAGTACTAGCATGGGAGACTGGCTGGGAATTCCAGGTGTTGTTGACATTTTGCTCTGTAGCCGCCTTCCGCTCTGATTCCGAAAAGGATTTATTGATGCTTAAATCCACAGTATACAGGGTGTGAAGCCGTCTACGGCTATCCTAAGCTGAATGTGCCTGTTCTTGTCAGATCGCAGACTGCTGCCCGGCAAGTACGGGCATGGGAGACTGGCTGGCAATCCAAGGTGCTATTGACGTTTTGCTCTGTTGCCGCCTTCCTCTCCGATTCCGAAAACGATTTATTGATGCTTAAATGCACAGTATAAAAAGCATGAAGCTGTCAATGGCCATCCTAAGCTGAACGCGCCTGCTCTCGTCAGATCGCAGACTGCTACCCAGCTTAGGGCCCGGTAAGTACCAGCATGGGAGACTTGCTGGGAATCCCGGGTGCTGTTGACATTTTGCTCTATTGCTGCTTTCCGCTCCGATTCCGAAAAGGATTTATTGATGCTTAAATCCACAGTATACAGGGTGTGAAGATGTCTACGGCCATCCTAAGCTGAATGCGCCTGTTCTCGTCAGATCGCAGACTGGTACAGATGTTAGGGCCCGGTAAGTACCGGCATGGGACACTGGCTGGGAATCCCGGCTGCCGTTGACATTTTGCTCTGTTGCCGCCTTCCGTTCCGATTACGAAAAGGATTTATTGATGCTTAAATACACAGTATAAAGGGCAAGAAGCTGTCAACGGCCATCCTAAGCTGAACGCGCCTGCTCTCGTCAGATCGCAGACTGCTACCCAGCTTAGGGCCCGGTAAGTACCAGCATGGGAGACTGGCTGGGAATCCCGGCTGCCGTTGACATTTTGCTCTGTTGCCGCCTTCCGTTTCGATTCCGAAAAGGATTTATTGATGCTTAAATGCACAGTATACAAAATGTGAAGCTGTCAACGGCCATCCTAAGCTGAACGCGCCTGCTCTCATCAGATCGCAGACTGCTACCCAGCTTAGGGCCTGGTAAGTACCAGCATGGGAGACTGGCTGGGAATCCCGGGTGCAGTTGACATTTTAATCTGTTGCCGCCTTCCGTTCCGATTCTGAAAAGGATTTATTGATGCTTAAATGCACAGTATACAGGGTGTGAAGATGTCTACGGCCATCCTAAGCTAAATGCGCCTGTTCTCGTCAGATCGCAGACTGGTACAGATCTTAGGGCCCGGTAAGTACCGGCATGGGACACTGGCTGGGAATCCCGGCTGCCGTTGACATTTTGCTCTGTTGCCTCCTTCCCTTCCGATTCCGAAAAGGATTTATTGATGCTTAAATGCACAGTATAAAGGGCGAGAAGCTGTCAACGGCCATCCTAAGCTGAACGCGCCTGCTCTCGTCAGATCGCAGACTGCTACCCAGCTTAGGGCCCGGTAAGTACCAGCTTGGGAGACTGGCTGGGAATCCCGGGTGCAGTTGACATTTTGCTCTGTTGCCGCCTTCCGCTCCGATTCGGAATATTATTTATTGATGCTTAAATGCACAGTATAAAGGGCGCGAAGCTGTCAACGGCCATCCTAAGCTGAACGCGCCTGCTCTCGTCAGATCGCAGACCGCTACCCAGCTTAGGCCCGGTAAGTACCAGCATGGGAGACTGGCTGGGAATCCCAGGTGTTGTTGACATTTTGCTCTGTAGCCGCCTTCCGCTCCGATTCCGAAAAGGATTTATTGATGCTTAAATCCACAGTATACAGGGTGTGAAGCCGTCTACGGCTATCCTAAGCTGAATGTGCCTGTTCTTGTCAGATCGCAGACTGCTGCCCGGCAAGTACGGGCATGAGAGACTGGCTGGCAATCCAAGGTGCTATTGACATTTTGCTCTGTTGCCGCCTTCCTCTCCGATTCCGAAAAGGATTTATTGATGCTTAAATGCACAGTATAAAAAAGCATTAAGCTGTCAATGGCCATCCTAAGCTGAACGCGCCTGCACTTGTCCGATCGCAGACTGCTACACAGCTTAGGGCCCGGTAAGTATTGGCATGGGAGACTGGCTGGGAATCCCGGTTGCCGTTGACATTTTGCTCTTATGCCGCCTTCAGTTCCGATTCCGAAAAGGATTTATTGATGCTTAAATGCACAGTATACAAAGTGTGAAGCTGTCAACGGCCATCCGAAGCTGAACGCGCCTGCTCTCGTCAGATCGCAGACTGCTACCCAGCTTAGGGCCTGGTAAGTACCAGCATGGGAGACTGGCTGGGAATCCCGGGTGCAGTTGACATTTTAATCTGTTGCTGCCTTCAGCTCCGATTCGGAAAAGGATTTATTGATGCTTAAATGCACAGTATAAAGGGCGTGAAGCTGTCAACGGCCATCCTAAGCTGAACGCGCCTGCTCTCGTCAGATCGCAGACTGCTACCCAGCTTAGGGCCCGGTAAGTACTAGCATGGGAGACTGGCTGGGAATCCCAGGTGTTGTTGACATTTTGCTCTGTAGCCGCCTTCCGCTCTGATTCCGAAAAGGATTTATTGATGCTTATATCCACAGTATACAGGGTGTGAAGCCGTCTACGGCTATCCTAAGCTGAATGTGCCTGTTCTTGTCAGATCGCAGACTGCTGCCCGGCAAGTACGGGCATGGGAGACTGGCTGGCAATCCAAGGTGCTATTGACGTTTTGCTCTGTTGCCGCCTTCCTCTCCGATTCCGAAAAGGATTTATTGATGCTTAAATGCACAGTATAAAAAGCATGAAGCTGTCAATGGCCATCCTAAGCTGAATGCGCCTGCTCTCGTCAGATCGCAGACTGCTACCCAGCTTAGGGCCCGGTAAGTACCAGAATGGGAGACTGGCTGGGAATCCCAGGTGTCGTTGACATTTTGTTCTGTTGCCGCCTTCCGCTCCGATTCCGAAAAGGATTTATTGATGCTTAAATCCACAGTATACAGGGTGTGAAGATGTCTACGGCCTTCCTAAGCTGAATGCGCCTGTTCTCGTCAGATCGCAGACTGCTTCCCAGCTTCGGGCCTGGTAAGTACCAGCATAGGAGACTGGCTGGGAATCCCGGGTGCAGTTGACATTTTGCTCTGTTTCTGCTCCGATTCCGAAAATTATTTATTGATGCTTAAATCCACAGTATACAAAGTGTGAAGCTGTCAACGGCCATCCTAAGCTTAACGCGCCTGCTCTCGTCAGATCGCAGACTGGTACAGATCTCAGGGCCCGGTAGGTACCGGCATGGGACACTGGCTGGGAATCCCGGGTGCAGTTGACATTTTGCTCTGTTGCCGCCTTCCGCTCCGATTCGGAAAATTATTTATTGATGCTTAAATGCACAGTATAAAGGGCATGAAGCTGTCAACAGCCATCCTAAGCTGAACGCGCCTGCTATCGTCAGATCGCAGACTGCTACCCAGCTTAGTCCCGGTAAGTACCAGCATGGGAGACTGGCTGGGAATCCCAGGTGTTGTTGACATTTTGCTCTGTAGCCGCCTTCCGCTGCGATTCCGAAAAGGATTTATTGGTGCTTAAATCCACAGTATACAGGGTGTGAAGCCGTCTACGGCTATCCTAAGCTGAATGTGCCTGTTCTTGTCAGATCGCAGACTGCTGCCCGGCAAGTACGGGCATGGGAGACTGGCTGGCAATCCAAGGTGCTATTGACATTTTGCTCTGTTGCCGCCTTCCTCTCCGATTCCGAAAAGGATTTATTGATGCTTAAATGCACAGTATAAAAAGCATGAAGCTGTCAATGGCCATCCTAAGCAGAACGCGCCTGCACTCGTCCGATCGCAGACTGCTACCCAGCTTAGGGCCCGGTAAGTACTGGCATGGGAGACTGGCTGGGAATCCTGGGTGCTGTTGAAATTTTGCTCTATTGCTGCCTTCCGCTCCGATTCCGAAAATAATTTATTGATGCTTAAATCCACAGTATACAAGGTGTGAAGCTGTCCACGGCCATCCTAAGCTTAACTCGCCTGCTCTCGTCAGATCGCAGACTGGTACAGATTTTAGGGCCCGGTAAGTACCGGCATGAGACACTGGCTGGGAATCCCGGCTGCCGTTGACATTTTGCTCTGTTGCCGCCTTCCGTTCCGATTCCGAAAAGGATTTATTGATGCTTAAATGCACAGTATAAAGGGCGAGATGCTGTCAACGGCCATCCTAAGCTGAACGCGCCTGGTCTCGTCAGATCGCAGACTGCTACCCAACTTAGGGCCCGGTAAGTACTGGCATGGGAGACTGGCTGGGAATCCCAGGTGCCGTTGACATTTTGCTCTATTGCTGCCCTCTGCTTCGATTCCGAAAAGAATATATTGATGCTTAAATCCACAGTATACAAGGTGTGAAGCTGTCGACGGCCATCCTAAGCTTAACGCGCCTGCTCTCGTCAGATCGCAGACTGGTACAGATCTTAGGGCCCGGTAAGTACTGGCATGGGACACTGGCTGGGAATCCCGGCTGCCGTTGACACTTTGCTCTGTTGCCGCCTTACGCTCCGATTCCGAAAAGGATTTATTGATGCTTAAATCCACAGTATACAGGGTGTGAAGATGTCTACGGCCATCCTAAGCTGAATGCGCCTGTTCTCGTCAGATCGCAGACTGCTTCCCAGCTTCGGGCCTGGTAAGTACCAGCATGGGAGACTGGCTGGGAATCCCGGGTGCAGTTGACATTTTGCTCTGTTTCTGCTCCGATTCCGAAAATTATTTATTGATGCTTAAATCCACAGTATACAAAGTGTGAAGCTGTCAACGGCCATCCTAAGCTGAACGCGCCTGCTCTCGTCAGATCGCAGACTGCTACCCAGCTTAGGGCCCGTTAAGTACCAGCATGGGAGACTGGCTGGGAATCCCAGGTGGTGTTCACTTTTTGCTCTGTAGCCGCCTTCCGCTGCGATTCCGAAAATGATTTATTGATGCTTAAATCCACAGTATACAGGGTGTGAAGCCGTCTACGGCTATCCTAAGCTGAATGTGCCTGTTCTTGTCAGATCGCAGACTGCTGCCTGGCAAGTACGGGCATGGGAGACTGGCTGGCAATCCAAGGTGCTATTGACATTTTGCTCTGTTGCCGCCTTCCTCTCCGATTCCGAAAAGGATTTATTGATGCTTAAATGCACAGTATAAAAAGCATGAAGCTGTCAATGGCCATCGTAAGCTGAACGCGCCTGCTCTCGTCAGATCGCAGACTTCTACCCAGCTTAGGGCCCGGTAAGTACTGGCAGGGGAGACTGGCTGGGAATCCCAGGTGCCGTTGACATTTTGCTCTATTGCTGCCTTCCGCTCCGATTCCGAAAATAATTTATTGATGCTTAAATCCACAGTATACAAGGTGTGAAGCTGTCGACGGCCATCCTAAGCTTAACGCGCCAGCTCTCGTCAGATCGCAGACTGGTACAGATCTTAGGGCCCGGTAAGTACCGGCATGGGACACTGGCTGGGAATCCCGGCTGCCGTTGACATTTTGCTCTGTTGCCGCCTTACGCTCCGATTCCGAAAAGGATTTATTGATGCTTAAATCCACAGTATACAGGGTGTGAAGATGTCTACGGCCATCCTAAGCTGAATGCGCCTGTTCTCGTCAGATCGCAGACTGGTACAGATCTTAGGGCCCGGTAAGTACCGGCATGGGACACTGGCTGGGAATCCCGGCTGCCGTTGACATTTTGCTCTGTTGCCGCCTTCCGTTCCGTTCCGATTCCGAAAAGGATTTATTGATGCTTAAATGCACAGTATAAAGGGCGAGAAGCTGTCAACAGCCATCCTTAGCTGTATGCGCCTCCTCTCGTCCGATCGCAGACTGCTACCCAGCTTAGGGCCCGGTAAGTACCAGCATGGGAGACTGGCTGGGAATCCCGGCTGCCGTTGACATTTTGCTCTGTTGCCGCCTTCCGTTCCGATTCCGAAAAGGATTTATTGATGCTTAAATGCACAGTATACAAAATGTGAAGCTGTCAACGGCCATCCTAAGCTGAACGCGCCTGCTCTCGGCAGATCGCAGACTGCTACACAGCTTAGGGCCTGGTAAGAACCAGCATGGGAGACTGGCTGGGAATCCCGGGTGCAGTTGACATTTTAATCTGTTGCCGCCTTCCGCTCCGATTCGGAAAAGGATTTATTGATGCTAAAATGCACAGTATAAAGGGCATGAAGCTGTTAACGGCCATCCTAAGCTGAACGCGCCTGCTCTCGTCAGATCGCAGACTGCTACCCATGTTAGGGCCCGGTAAGTACCAGCATGGGAGACTGGCTGGGAATCTCAGGTGTTGTTGACATTTTGCTCTGTAGCTCTGTAGACATTTTGCTCCGATTCCGAAAAGGATTTATTGATGCTTAAATCCACAATATACAGGGTGTGAAACCGTCTACGGCTATCCTAAGCTGAATGCGCCTGTTCTTGTCAGATCGCAGACTGCTGCCCGGCAAATACGGGCATGGGAGACTGGCTGGCAATCCAAGGTGCTATTGACATTTTGATCTGTTGCAGCCTTCCTCTCCGATTAAAAAAAATATTTATTGATGCTTAAATCCACAGTATACAAGGCATGAAGATGTCAACGGCCATCCTAAGCTGAACGCGCCTGCTCTCGACAGATCGCAGACTGCTACCCAGCTTAGGGCCCGGTAAGTACTGGCATGGGAGACTGGCTGGGAATCCCGGCTGCCGTTGACATTTTGCTCTGTTGCCGCCTTCCGTTCCGATTCCGAAAAGGATTTATTGATGCCTAAATGCACAGTATAAAGGGCGAGAAGCTGTCAACGGCCATCCTAAGCTGAACGCGCCTGCTCTCGTCAGATCGCAGACTGCTACCCAGCTTAGGGCCCGGTAAGTACCAGCATGGGAGACTGGCTGGGAATCCTGGGTGCCGTTGACATTTTGCTCTATTGCTGCTTTCCGCTCCGATTCCGAAAAGAATTTATTGATGCTTAAATCCACAGTATACAAGGTGTGAAGCTGTCGACGGCCATCCTAAGCTTAACGCGCCTGCTCTTGTCAGATCGCAGACTGGTACAGATCTTAGGGCCCGGTAAGTACCAGCATGGGACACTGGCTCGGAATCCCGGCTGCCGTTGACATTTTGCTCTGTTGCCGCCTTCCGTTTCCGATTCCGAAAAGGATTTATTGATGCTTAAATGCACAGTATAAAGGGCAAGAAGCTGTCAACGGCCATCCTAAGCTGTACGTGCCTGCTCTCGTCAGATCGCAGACTGCTACCCAGCTTAGGGCTCGGAAAGTACCAGCATGGGAGACTGGCTGGGAATCCCAGGTGTCGTTGACATTTTGCTCTGTTGCCGCCTTACGCTCCGATTCCGAAAAGGATTTATTGATGCTTAAATCCACAGTATACAGGGTGTGAAGATGTCTACGGCCATCCTAAGCTGAATGCGCCTGTTCTCGTCAGATCGCAGACTGCTACCCAGCTTCGGGCCTGGTAAGTACCAGCATGGGAGACTGGCTGGGAATCCCGGGTGGAGTTGACATTTTGCTCTGTTTCTGCTACGAGTCCGAAAATTATTTATTGATGCTTAAATCCACAGTATACAAAGTGTGAAGCTGTCAACGGCCATCCTAAGCTGAACGCGCCTGCTCTCGTCAGATCGCAGACTTCTACCCAGCTTAGGGCCTGGTAAGTACCAGCATGGAAGACTGGCTGGGAATCCCGGGTGCAGTTGACATTTTAATCTGTTGCCGCCTTCCGCTCCGATTCGGAAAAGGATTTATTGATGCTTAAATCCACAATACACAGGGTGTGAAGCTGTCAACGGCCATCCTAAGCCTGAACGTGCCTGCTCTCCTCAGATCACAGACTGCTGCCCGGCAGTTACCGGCATGGGAGACTGGCTGGCAATACAAGGTGCCATTGACATTTTGCTCTGTTGCCGCCTTCCTCTCCGATTAATAAAAATATTTATTGATGCTTAAATCCACAATATACAAGGCGTGAAGATGTCAACGGCCATCCTAAGCTGAACGCGCCTGCTCTCGTCAGATTGCAGACCGCTACCCAGCTTAGGGCCCAGTAAGTACCGGCATGGGAGACTGGCTGGGAATCCGGGTGCAGTTGACATTTTGCTCTGTTGCCGCCTTCCGTTCCGATTCCGAAAAGGATTTATTGATGCTTAAATGCACAGTATAAAAAGCATGAAGCTGTCAATGGCCATCCTAAGCTGAACGCGCCTGCTCTCGTCAGATTGCAGACTGCTACCCAGCTTAGGGCCCGGTAAGTACTGGCATGGGAGACTGGCTGGGAATACCGGTTGCCATTGACATTTTGCTCTATTGCTGCCTTCCGCTCCGATTCCGAAAAGAATTTATTGATGCTTAAATCCACAGTATACAAGGTGTGAAGCTGTCAACGGCCATCCTAAGCTTAACGCGCCTGCTCTCGTCAGATCGCAGACTGGTACAGATCTTAGGGCCCGGAAAGTACCGGCATGGGACACTGGCTGGGAATCCCGGCTGCCGTTGACATTTTGCTCTGTTGCCGCCTTCCGTTCCGATTCCGAAAAGGATTTATTGATGCTTAAATGCACAGTATACAAAGTTTGAACCTGTCTATGGCCATCCTAAGCTGAACGCGCCTGCTCTCGTCAGATCGCAGACTGCTACCCAGCTTAGGGCCCGGTAGGTACCAGCATGGGAGACTGGCTGGGAATCCCAGGTGTTGTTGACATTTTGCTCTGTAGCCGCCTTCCGCTCCGATTCCGAAAAGGATTTATTGATGCTTAAATCCACAGTATACAGGGTGTGAAGCCGTCTACGGCTATCCTAAGCTGAATGTGCCTGTTCTTGTCAGATCGCAGACTGCTGCCCGGCAAGTACGGGCATGGGAGACTGGCAGGCAATCCAAGGTGCTATTGACATTTTGCTCTGTTGCTGCCTTCCTCTCCGATTCCGAAAAGGATTTATTGATGCTTAAATGCACAGTATAAAAACCATGAAGCTGTCAAAGGCTGTCCTAAGCTGAACGCGCCTGCTCTCGTCAGATCGCAGACTGTTACCCAGCTTAGAGCCTGGTAAGTACTGGCATGGGAGACTGGCTGGGAAACCCGAGTGCCGTTGACATTTTGCTCTATTGCTGCCTTCTGCTCCGATTCCGAAAAGAATTTATTGATGCTTAAATCCACAGTATACAAGGTGTGAAGCTGTCGACGGCCATCCTAAGCTTAACGCGCCTGCTCTCGTCAGATCGCAGACTGGTACAGATCTTAGGTCCCGGTAAGTACCGGCATGGGACACTGGCTGGGAATCCCGGCTGCCGTTGACATTTTGCTCTGTTGCCGCCTTACGCTCCGATTCCGAAAAGGATTTATTGATGCTTAAATCCACAGTATACAGGGTGTGAAGATGTCTACGGCCATCCTAAGCTGAATGCGCCTGTTCTCGTCAGATCGCAGACTGCTTCCCAGCTTCGGGCCTGGTAAGTACCAGCATGGGAGACTGGCTGGGAATCCCGGGTGCAGTTGACATTTTGCTCTGTTTCTGCTCCGATTCCGAAAATTATTTATTGATGCTTAAATCCACAGTATACAAAGTGTGAAGCTGTCAACGGCCATCCTAAGCTTAACGCGCCTGCTCTCGTCAGATCGCAGACTGGTACAGATCTCAGGGCCCGGTAGGTACCGGCATGGGACACTGGCTGGGAATCCCGGGTGCAGTTGACATTTTGCTCTGTTGCCGCCTTCCGCTCCGATTCGGAAAATTATTTATTGATGCTTAAATGCACAGTATAAAGGGCATGAAGCTGTCAGCAGCCATCCTAAGCTGAACGCGCCTGCTCTCGTCAGATCGCAGACTGCTACCCAGCTTAGTCCCGGTAAGTACCAGCATGGGAGACTGGCTGGGAATCCCAGGTGTTGTTGACATTTTGCTCTGTAGCCGCCTTCCGCTGCGATTCCGAAAAGGATTTATTGGTGCTTAAATCCACAGTATACAGGGTGTGAAGCCGTCTACGGCTATCCTAAGCTGAATGTGCCTGTTCTTGTCAGATCGCAGACTGCTGCCCGGCAAGTACGGGCATGGGAGACTGGCTGGCAATCCAAGGTGCTATTGACATTTTGCTCTGTTGCCGCCTTCCTCTCCGATTCCGAAAAGGATTTATTGATGCTTAAATGCACAGTATAAAAAGCATGAAGCTGTCAATGGCCATCCTAAGCTGAACGCGCCTGCACTCGTCCGATCGCAGACTGCTACCCAGCTTAGGGCCCGGTAAGTACTGGCATGGGAGACTGGCTGGGAATCCTGGGTGCTGTTGAAATTTTGCTCTATTGCTGCCTTCCGCTCCGATTCCGAAAAGAATTTATTGATGCTTAAATCCACAGTATACAAGGTGTGAAGCTGTCCACGGCCATCCTAAGCTTAACTCGCCTGCTCTCGTCAGATCGCAGACTGGTACAGATTTTAGGGCCCGGTAAGTACCGGCATGAGACACTGGCTGGGAATCCCGGCTGCCGTTGACATTTTGCTCTGTTGCCGCCTTCCGTTCCGATTCCGAAAAGGATTTATTGATGCTTAAATGCACAGTATAAAGGGCGAGATGCTGTCAACGGCCATCCTAAGCTGAACGCGCCTGGTCTCGTCAGATCGCAGACTGCTACCCAACTTAGGGCCCGGTATGTACTGGCATGGGAGACTGGCTGGGAATCCCAGGTGCCGTTGACATTTTGCTCTGTTGCCGCCTTACGCTCCGATTCCGAAAAGGATTTATTGATGCTTAAATCCACAGTATACAGGGTGTGAAGATGTCTACGGCCATCCTAAGCTGAATGCGCCTGTTCTTGTCAGATCGCAGACTGGTACAGATCTTAGGGCCCGGTAAGTACCGGCATGGGACACTGGCTGGGAATCCCGGCTGCCGTTGACATTTTGCTCTGTTGCCGCCTTCCGTTCCGTTCCGATTCCGAAAAGGATTTATTGATGCTTAAATGCACAGTATAAAGGGCGAGAAGCTGTCAACAGCCATCCTTAGCTGTATGCGCCTCCTCTCGTCCGATCGCAGACTGCTACCCAGCTTAGGGCCCGGTAAGTACCAGCATGGGAGACTGGCTGGGAATCCCGGCTGCCGTTGACATTTTGCTCTGTTGCCGCCTTCCGTTCCGATTCCGAAAAGGATTTATTGATGCTTAAATGCACAGTATACAAAATGTGAAGCTGTCAACGGCCATCCTAAGCTGAACGCGCCTGCTCTCGGCAGATCGCAGACTGCTACCCAGCTTAGGGCCTGGTAAGAACCAGCATGGGAGACTGGCTGGGAATCCCGGGTGCAGTTGACATTTTAATCTGTTGCCGCCTTCCGCTCCGATTCGGAAAAGGATTTATTGATGCTAAAATGCACAGTATAAAGGGCATGAAGCTGTTAACGGCCATCCTAAGCTGAACGCGCCTGCTCTCGTCAGATCGCAGACTGCTACCCATGTTAGGGCCCGGTAAGTACCAGCATGGGAGACTGGCTGGGAATCTCAGGTGTTGTTGACATTTTGCTCTGTAGCTCTGTAGACATTTTGCTCCGATTCCGAAAAGGATTTATTGATGCTTAAATCCACAATATACAGGGTGTGAAACCGTCTACGGCTATCCTAAGCTGAATGCGCCTGTTCTTGTCAGATCGCAGACTGCTGCCCGGCAAATACGGGCATGGGAGACTGGCTGGCAATCCAAGGTGCTATTGACATTTTGATCTGTTGCAGCCTTCCTCTCCGATTAAAAAAAATATTTATTGATGCTTAAATCCACAGTATACAAGGCATGAAGATGTCAACGGCCATCCTAAGCTGAACGCGCCTGCTCTCGACAGATCGCAGACTGCTACCCAGCTTAGGGCCCGATAAGTACTGGCATGGGAGACTGGCTGGGAATCCCGGCTGCCGTTGACATTTTGCTCTGTTGCCGCCTTCCGTTCCGATTCCGAAAAGGATTTATTGATGCCTAAATGCACAGTATAAAGGGCGAGAAGCTGTCAACGGCCATCCTAAGCTGAACGCGCCTGCTCTCGTCAGATCGCAGACTGCTACCCAGCTTAGGGCCCGGTAAGTACCAGCATGGGAGACTGGCTGGGAATCCTGGGTGCCGTTGACATTTTGCTCTATTGCTGCTTTCCGCTCCGATTCCGAAAAGAATTTATTGATGCTTAAATCCACAGTATACAAGGTGTGAAGCTGTCGACGGCCATCCTAAGCTTAACGCGCCTGCTCTTGTCAGATTGCAGACTGGTACAGATCTTAGGGCCCGGTAAGTACCGGCATGGGACACTGGCTCGGAATCCCGGCTGCCGTTGACATTTTGCTCTGTTGCCGCCTTCCGTTTCCGATTCCGAAAAGGATTTATTGATGCTTAAATGCACAGTATAAAGGGCAAGAAGCTGTCAACGGCCATCCTAAGCTGTACGTGCCTGCTCTCGTCAGATCGCAGACTGCTACCCAGCTTAGGGCTCGGAAAGTACCAGCATGGGAGACTGGCTGGGAATCCCAGGTGTCGTTGACATTTTGCTCTGTTGCCGCCTTACGCTCCGATTCCGAAAAGGATTTATTGATGCTTAAATCCACAGTATACAGGGTGTGAAGATGTCTACGGCCATCCTAAGCTGAATGCGCCTGTTCTCGTCAGATCGCAGACTGCTACCCAGCTTCGGGCCTGGTAAGTACCAGGATGGGAGACTGGCTGGGAATCCCGGGTGGAGTTGACATTTTGCTCTGTTTCTGCTACGAGTCCGAAAATTATTTATTGATGCTTAAATCCACAGTATACAAAGTGTGAAGCTGTCAACGGCCATCCTAAGCTGAACGCGCCTGCTCTCGTCAGATCGCAGACTTCTACCCAGCTTAGGGCCTGGTAAGTACCAGCATGGGAGACTGGCTGGGAATCCCGGGTGCAGTTGACATTTTAATCTGTTGCCGCCTTCCGCTCCGATTCGGAAAAGGATTTATTGATGCTTAAATCCACAATACACAGGGTGTGAAGCTGTCAACGGCCATCCTAAGCCTGAACGTGCCTGCTCTCCTCAGATCACAGACTGCTGCCCGGCAGTTACCGGCATGGGAGACTGGCTGGCAATACAATGTGCCATTGACATTTTGCTCTGTTGCCGCCTTCCTCTCCGATTAATAAAAATATTTATTGATGCTTAAATCCACAATATACAAGGCGTGAAGATGTCAACGGCCATCCTAAGCTGAACGTGCCTGCTCTCGTCAGATCGCAGACCGCTACCCAGCTTAGGGCCCAGTAAGTACCGGCATGGGAGACTGGCTGGGAATCCGGGTGCAGTTGACATTTTGCTCTGTTGCCGCCTTCCGTTCCGATTCCGAAAAGGATTTATTGATGCTTAAATGCACAGTATAAAAAGCATGAAGCTGTCAATGGCCATCCTAAGCTGAACGCGCCTGCTCTCGTCAGATTGCAGACTGCTACCCAGCTTAGGGCCCGGTAAGTACTGGCATGGGAGACTGGCTGGGAATACCGGTTGCCATTGACATTTTGCTCTATTGCTGCCTTCCGCTCCGATTCCGAAAAGAATTTATTGATGCTTAAATCCACAGTATACAAGGTGTGAAGCTGTCAACGGCCATCCTAAGCTTAACGCGCCTGCTCTCGTCAGATCGCAGACTGGTACAGATCTTAGGGCCCGGTAAGTACCGGCATGGGACACTGGCTGGGAATCCCGGCTGCCGTTGACATTTTGCTCTGTTGCCGCCTTCCGTTCCGATTCCGAAAAGGATTTATTGATGCTTAAATGCACAGTATACAAAGTTTGAACCTGTCTATGGCCATCCTAAGCTGAACGCGCCTGCTCTCGTTAGATCGCAGACTGCTACCCAGCTTAGGGCCCGGTAGGTACCAGCATGGGAGACTGGCTGGGAATCCCAGGTGTTGTTGACATTTTGCTCTGTAGCCGCCTTCCGCTCCGATTCCGAAAAGGATTTATTGATGCTTAAATCCACAGTATACAGGGTGTGAAGCCGTCTACGGCTATCCTAAGCTGAATGTGCCTGTTCTTGTCAGATCGCAGACTGCTGCCCGGCAAGTACGGGCATGGGAGACTGGCAGGCAATCCAAGGTGCTATTGACATTTTGCTCTGTTGCTGCCTTCCTCTCCGATTCCGAAAAGGATTTATTGATGCTTAAATGCACAGTATAAAAACCATGAAGCTGTCAATGGCTGTCCTAAGCTGAACGCGCCTGCTCTCGTCAGATCGCAGACTGCTACCCAGCTTAGGGCCTGGTAAGTACTGGCATGGGAGACTGGCTGGGAAACCCGAGTGCCGTTGACATTTTGCTCTATTGCTGCCTTCCGCTCCGATTCCGAAAATAATTTATTGATGCTTAAATCCACAGTATACAAGGTGTGAAGCTGTCGACGGCCATCCTAAGCTTAACGCGCCTGCTCTTGTCAGATCGCAGACTGGTACAGATCTTTGGGCCCGGTAAGTACCGGCATGGGACACTGGCTGGGAATCCCGGCTGCCGTTGACATTTTGCACTGTTGCCGCCTTCCGATTCCGATTCCGATAAGGATTTATTGATGCTTAAATGCACAGTATAAAGGGCGAGAAGCTGTCAACGGCCATCCTAAGCTGAACGTGCCTGCTCTCGTCAGATCGCAGACTGCTACCCAGCTTAGGGCCCGGTAAGTACCAGCATGGGAGACTGGCTGGGAATCCCAGGTGTCGTTGACCTTTTGCTCTGTTGCCGCCTTACGCTCCGATTCCGAAAAGGATTTATTGATGCTTAAATCCACAGTATACAGGGTGTGAAGATGTCTACGGCCATCCTAAGCTGAATGCGCCTGTTCTCGTCATATTGCAGACTGCTACACAGCTTCGGGCCTGGTAAGTACCAGCATGGGAGACTGGCTGGGAATCCCGGGTGCAGTTGACATTTTGCTCTGTTTCTGCTCCGATTCCGAAAATTATTTATTGATGCTTAAATCCACAGTATACAAAGTGTGAAGCTGTCAACGGCCATCCTAAGCTGAACGCGCCTGCTCTCGTCAGATCGCAGACTGCTACCCAGCTTAGGGCCTGGTAAGTACCAGCATGGGAGACTGGCTGGGAATCCCGGGTGCAGTTGACACTTTAATCTGTTGCCGCCTTCAGCTCCGATTCGAAAAAGGATTTATTGATGCTTAAATCCACAATCCACAATACACAGGGTGTGAAGCTGTCAATGGCCATCCTAAGCTGAACGTGCCTGCTCTCCTCAGATCACAGACTGCTGCCCGGCAGTTACCGGCATAGGAGACTGGCTGGCAATACAAGGTGCCATTGACATTTTTGCTCTGTTGCCGCCTTCCTCTCCGATTAATAAAAATATTTATTGATGCTTAAATCCACAATATACAAAGCATGAAGATGTCAACGGCCATCCTAAGCTGAACGCGCCTGCTCTCGTCAGATCGCAGACCGCTACCCAGCTTAGGGCCCAGTAAGTACCGGCATGGGAGACTGGCTGGGAATCCGGGTGCAGTTGACATTTTGCTCTGTTGCCGCCTTCCGTTCCGATTCCGAAAAGGATTTATTGATGCTTAAATGCACAGTATAAAAAGCATGAAGCTGTCAATGGCAATCCTAAGCTGAACGCGCCTGCTCTCGTCAGATTGCAGACTGCTACCCAGCTTAGGGCCCGGTAAGTACTGGCATGGGAGACTGGCTGGGAATACCGGTTGCCATTGACATTTTGCTCTATTGCTGCCTTCCGCTCCGATTCCGAAAAGAATTTATTGATGCTTAAATCCACAGTATACAAGGTGTGAAGCTGTCAACGGCCATCCTAAGCTTAACGCGCCTGCTCTCGTCAGATCGCAGACTGGTACAGATCTTAGGGCCCGGAAAGTACCGGCATGGGACACTGGCTGGGAATCCCGGCTGCCGTTGACATTTTGCTCTGTTGCCGCCTTCCGTTCCGATTCCGAAAAGGATTTATTGATGCTTAAATGCACAGTATACAAAGTTTGAACCTGTCTATGGCCATCCTAAGCTGAACGCGCCTGCTCTCGTCAGATCGCAGACTGCTACCCAGCTTAGGGCCCGGTAGGTACCAGCGTGGGAGACTGGCTGGGAATCCCAGGTGTTGTTGACATTTTGCTCTGTAGCCGCCTTCCGCTCCGATTCCGAAAAGGATTTATTGATGCTTAAATCCACAGTATACAGGGTGTGAAGCCGTCTACGGCTATCCTAAGCTGAATGTGCCTGTTCTTGTCAGATCGCAGACTGCTGCCCGGCAAGTACGGGCATGGGAGACTGGCAGGCAATCCAAGGTGCTATTGACATTTTGCTCTGTTGCTGCCTTCCTCTCCGATTCCGAAAAGGATTTATTGATGCTTAAATGCACAGTATAAAAACCATGAAGCTGTCAATGGCTGTCCTAAGCTGAACGCGCCTGCTCTCGTCAGATCGCAGACTGCTACCCAGCTTAGAGCCTGGTAAGTACTGGCATGGGAGACTGGCTGGGAAACCCGAGTGCTGTTGAGATTTTGCTCTATTGCTGCCTTCTGCTCCGATTCCGAAAAGAATTTATTGATGCTTAAATCCACAGTATACAAGGTGTGAAGCTGTCGACGGCCATCCTAAGCTTAACGCGCCTGCTCTCGTCAGATCGCAGACTGGTACAGATCTTAGGTCCCGGTAAGTACCGGCATGGGACACTGGCTGGGAATCCCGGCTGCCGTTGACATTTTGCTCTGTTGCCGCCTTACGCTCCGATTCCGAAAAGGATTTATTGATGCTTAAATCCACAGTATACAGGGTGTGAAGATGTCTACGGCCATCCTAAGCTGAATGCGCCTGTTCTCGTCAGATCGCAGACTGCTTCCCAGCTTCGGGCCTGGTAAGTACCAGCATGGGAGACTGGCTGGGAATCCCGGGTGCAGTTGACATTTTGCTCTGTTTCTGCTCCGATTCCGAAAATTATTTATTGATGCTTAAATCCACAGTATACAAAGTGTGAAGCTGTCAACGGCCATCCTAAGCTTAACGCGCCTGCTCTCGTCAGATCGCAGACTGGTACAGATCTCAGGGCCCGGTAGGTACCGGCATGGGACACTGGCTGGGAATCCCGGGTGCAGTTGACATTTTGCTCTGTTGCCGCCTTCCGCTCCGATTCGGAAAATTATTTATTGATGCTTAAATGCACAGTATAAAGGGCATGAAGCTGTCAACAGCAATCCTAAGCTGAACGCGCCTGCTCTCGTCAGATCGCAGACTGCTACCCAGCTTAGTCCCGGTAAGTACCAGCATGGGAGACTGGCTGGGAATCCCAGGTGTTGTTGACATTTTGCTCTGTAGCCGCCTTCCGCTGCGATTCCGAAAAGGATTTATTGGTGCTTAAATCCACAGTATACAGGGTGTGAAGCCGTCTACGGCTATCCTAAGCTGAATGTGCCTGTTCTTGTCAGATCGCAGACTGCTGCCCGGCAAGTACGGGCATGGGAGACTGGCTGGCAATCCAAGGTGCTATTGACATTTTGCTCTGTTGCCGCCTTCCTCTCCGATTCCGAAAAGGATTTATTGATGCTTAAATGCACAGTATAAAAAGCATGAAGCTGTCAATGGCCATCCTAAGCTGAACGCGCCTGCACTCGTCCGATCGCAGACTGCTACCCAGCTTAGGGCCCGGTAAGTACTGGCATGGGAGACTGGCTGGGAATCCTGGGTGCTGTTGAAATTTTGCTCTATTGCTGCCTTCCGCTCCGATTCCGAAAAGAATTTATTGATGCTTAAATCCACAGTATACAAGGTGTGAAGCTGTCCACGGCCATCCTAAGCTTAACTCGCCTGCTCTCGTCAGATCGCAGACTGGTACAGATTTTAGGGCCCGGTAAGTACCGGCATGAGACACTGGCTGGGAATCCCGGCTGCCGTTGACATTTTGCTCTGTTGCCGCCTTCCGTTCCGATTCCGAAAAGGATTTATTGATGCTTAAATGCACAGTATAAAGGGCGAGATGCTGTCAACGGCCATCCTAAGCTGAACGCGCCTGGTCTCGTCAGATCGCAGACTGCTACCCAACTTAGGGCCCGGTAAGTACTGGCATGGGAGACTGGCTGGGAATCCCAGGTGCCGTTGACATTTTGCTCTATTGCTGCCCTCCGCTTCGATTCCGAAAAGAATTTATTGATGCTTAAATCCACAGTATACAAGGTGTGAAGCTGTCGACGGCCATCCTAAGCTTAACGCGCCTGCTCTCGTCAGATCGCAGACTGGTACAGATCTTAGGGCCCGGTAAGTACTGGCATGGGACACTGGCTGGGAATCCCGGCTGCCGTTGACACTTTGCTCTGTTGCCGCCTTACGCTCCGATTCCGAAAAGGATTTATTGATGCTTAAATCCACAGTATACAGGGTGTGAAGATGTCTACGGCCATCCTAAGCTGAATGCGCCTGTTCTCGTCAGATCGCAGACTGCTTCCCAGCTTCGGGCCTGGTAAGTACCAGCATGGGAGACTGGCTGGGAATCCCGGGTGCAGTTGACATTTTGCTCTGTTTCTGCTCCGATTCCGAAAATTATTTATTGATGCTTAAATCCACAGTATACAAAGTGTGAAGCTGTCAACGGCCATCCTAAGCTGAACGCGCCTGCTCTCGTCAGATCGCAGACTGCTACCCAGCTTAGGGCCCGTTAAGTACCAGCATGGGAGACTGGCTGGGAATCCCAGGTGGTGTTCACTTTTTGCTCTGTAGCCGCCTTCCGCTGCGATTCCGAAAATGATTTATTGATGCTTAAATCCACAGTATACAGGGTGTGAAGCCGTCTACGGCTATCCTAAGCTGAATGTGCCTGTTCTTGTCAGATCGCAGACTGCTGCCTGGCAAGTACGGGCATGGGAGACTGGCTGGCAATCCAAGGTGCTATTGACATTTTGCTCTGTTGCCGCCTTCCTCTCCGATTCCGAAAAGGATTTATTGATGCTTAAATGCACAGTATAAAAAGCATGAAGCTGTCAATGGCCATCGTAAGCTGAACGCGCCTGCTCTCGTCAGATCGCAGACTTCTACCCAGCTTAGGGCCCGGTAAGTTCTGGCAGGGGAGACTGGCTGGGAATCCCAGGTGCCGTTGACATTTTGCTCTATTGCTGCCTTCCGCTCCGATTCAGAAAATAATTTATTGATGCTTAAATCCACAGTATACAAGGTGTGAAGCTGTCGACGGCCATCCTAAGCTTAACGCGCCAGCTCTCGTCAGATCGCAGACTGGTACAGATCTTAGGGCCCGGTAAGTACCGGCATGGGACACTGGCTGGGAATCCCGGCTGCCGTTGACATTTTGCTCTGTTGCCGTCTTACGCTCCGATTCCGAAAAGGATTTATTGATGCTTAAATCCACAGTATACAGGGTGTGAAGATGTCTACGGCCATCCTAAGCTGAATGCGCCTGTTCTCGTCAGATCGCAGACTGGTACAGATCTTAGGGCCCGGTAAGTACCGGCATGGGACACTGGCTGGGAATCCCGGCTGCCGTTGACATTTTGCTCTGTTGCCGCCTTCCGTTCCGTTCCGATTCCGAAAAGGATTTATTGATGCTTAAATGCACAGTATAAAGGGCGAGAAGCTGTCAACAGCCATCCTTAGCTGTATGCGCCTCCTCTCGTCCGATCGCAGACTGCTACCCAGCTTAGGGCCCGGTAAGTACCAGCATGGGAGACTGGCTGGGAATCCCGGCTGCCGTTGACATTTTGCTCTGTTGCCGCCTTCCGTTCCGATTCCGAAAAGGATTTATTGATGCTTAAATGCACAGTATACAAAATGTGAAGCTGTCAACGGCCATCCTAAGCTGAACGCGCCTGCTCTCGGCAGATCGCAGACTGCTACCCAGCTTAGGGCCTGGTAAGAACCAGCATGGGAGACTGGCTGGGAATCCCGGGTGCAGTTGACATTTTAATCTGTTGCCGCCTTCCGCTCCGATTCGGAAAAGGATTTATTGATGCTAAAATGCACAGTATAAAGGGCATGAAGCTGTTAACGGCCATCCTAAGCTGAACGCGCCTGCTCTCGTCAGATCGCAGACTGCTACCCATGTTAGGGCCCGGTAAGTACCAGCATGGGAGACTGGCTGGGAATCTCAGGTGTTGTTGACATTTTGCTCTGTAGCTCTGTAGACATTTTGCTCCGATTCCGAAAAGGATTTATTGATGCTTAAATCCACAATATACAGGGTGTGAAACCGTCTACGGCTATCCTAGGCTGAATGCGCCTGTTCTTGTCAGATCGCAGACTGCTGCCCGGCAAATACGGGCATGGGAGACTGGCTGGCAATCCAAGGTGCTATTGACATTTTGATCTGTTGCAGCCTTCCTCTCCGATTAAAAAAAATATTTATTGATGCTTAAATCCACAGTATACAAGGTGTGAAGCTGTCAACGGCCATCCTAAGCTTAACGCGCCTGCTCTCGTCAGATCGCAGACTGGTACAGATCTTAGGGCCCGGTAAGTACCGGCATGGGACACTGGCTGGGAATCCCGGCTGCCGTTGACATTTTGCTCTGTTGCCGCCTTCCGTTCCGATTCCGAAAAGGATTTATTGATGCTTAAATCCACAGTATACAGGGTGTGAAGCCGTCTACGGCTATCCTAAGCTGAATGTGCCTGTTCTTGTCAGATCGCAGACTGCTGCCCGGCAAGTACGGGCATGGGAGACTGGCTGGCAATCCAAGGTGCTATTGACATTTTGCTCTGTTGCTGCCTTCCTCTCCGATTCCGAAAAGGATTTATTGATGCTTAAATGCACAGTATAAAAAGCATGAAGCTGTCAATGGCTGTCCTAAGCTGAACGCGCCTGCTCTCGTCAGATCCCAGACTGCTACCCAGCTTAGGGCCTGGTAAGTACTGGCATGGGAGACTGGCTGGGAATCCCGGGTGCGGTTGACATTTTGCTCTATTGCTGCCTTCCGCTCCGATTCCGAAAAGAATTTATTGATGCTTAAATCCACAGTATACAAGGTGTAAAGCTGTCGACGGCCATCCTAAGCTTAACGTGCCTGCTCTTGTCAGATCGCAGACTGGTACAGATCTTTGGGCCCGGTAAGTACCGGCATGGGAGACTGGCTGGCAATCCAAGGTGCCGTTGACATTTTGCTTTGTTGCCGCCTTCCTCTCCGATTAATAAAAATATTTATTGATGCTTAAATCCACAGTATACAAGGCGTGAAGATGTCAACAGCCATCCTAAGCTGAACGCGCCTGCTCTCGTCAGATCGCAGACTGCTACCCAGCTTAGGGCCCAGTAAGTACCGGCATGGGAGACTGGCTGGGAATCCCGGATGCAGTTGACATTATGCTCTGTTGCCGCCTTCCATTCCGATTCCGAAAATGATTTATTGATGCTTAAATGCACAGTATAAAAAGCATGAAGCTGTCAATGGCCATCCTAAGCTGAACGCGCCTGCTCTCGTCAGATCGCAGACTGCTACCCAGCCTAGGGCCCATTAAGTACCGGCATGGGAGACTGGCTGGGAATCCCGGGTGTAGTTGACATTTTGCTCTGTTGCCGCCTTCCGTTCCGATTCCGAAAAGGATTTATTGATGCTTAAATGCACAGTATAAAAATCATGAAGCTGTCAATGGCCATCCTAAGCTGAACGCGCCTGCTCTCGTCAGATCGCAGACTGCTACCCAGCTTAGGGCCTGGTAAGTACTGGCATGGGACACTGGCTGGGAATCCCGGCTGCCGTCAACATGTTGCCGCCTTCCGTTCCGATTCCGAAAAGGATTTATTGATGCCTAAATGCACAGTATAAAGGGCGAGAAGCTGTCAACGGCCATCCTAAGCTGAACGCGCCTGTTCTCGTCAGATTGCAGACTGCTACCCAGCTTAGGGCCCAGTAAGTACCGGCATGGGAGACTGGCTGGGAATCCCGGTGCAGTTGACATTTTGCTCTGTTGCCGCCTTCCGCTCCGATTCCGAAAAAGGATTTATTGATGCTTAAATGCGCAGTATAAAAATCATGAAGCTGTCAATGGCCATCCTAAGCTGGACGCGCCTGCTCTCGTCACATCGCAGACTGCTACCCAGCTTAGGGCCCGGTAAGTACTGGCATGGGAGACTGGCTGGGAATCCCGGTTGCCGTTGACATTTTGCTCTTATGCCGCCTTCATTTCCGATTCCGAAAAGGATTTATTGATGCTTAAATGCACAGTATACAAAGTGTGAAGCTGTCAACGGCCATCCTAAGCTGAACGCGCCTGCTCTCGTCAGATCGCAGACTGCTACCCAGCTTAGGGCCTGGTAGGTACCAGCATGGGAGACTGGCTGGGAATCCCGGGTGCAGTTGACATTTTAATCTGTTGCTGCCTTCCGCTCCGATTCGGAAAAGGATTTATTGATGCTTAAATGCACAGTATAAAGGGCGTGAAGCTGTCAACGGCCATCCTAAGCTGAACGCGCCTGCTCTCGTCAGATCGCAGACTGCTACCCAGCTTAGGGCCCGGTAAGTACCAGCATGGGAGACAGGCTGGGAATCCCAGGTGTTGTTGACATTTTGCTCTGTAGCCGCCTTCCGCTCCGATTCCGAAAAGGATTTATTGATGCTTAAATCCACAGTATACAGGGTGTGAAGCCGTCTACGGCTATCCTAAGCTGAATGTGCCTGTTCTTGTCAGATCGCAGACTGCTGCCCGGCAAGTACGGGCATGGGAGACTGGCTGGCAATCCAAGGTGCTATTGACATTTTGCTCTGTTGCCGCCTTCCTCTCCGATTCCGAAAATGATTTATTGATGCTTAAATGCACAGTATAAAAAGCATGAAGCTGTCAATGGCCATCCTAAGCTGAACGCGCCTGCTCTCGTCAGTTCGCAGACTGCTACCCAGCTTAGGGCCTGGAAAGTACTGGCATGGGAGACTGGCTGAGAATCCCGGTTGCTGTTGACATTTTGCTCTATTGCTCCGATTCCGAAAAGAATTTATTGATGCTTAAATCCACAGTATACAAGGTGTGAAGCTGTCAACAGCCATCCTAAGCTTAACGCGCCTGCTCTCGTCAGATCGCAGACTGGTACAGATCTTAGGGCCTGGTAAGTACCGGCATGGGACACTGGCTGGGAATCCCGGCTGTCGTTGACATTTTGCTCTGTTGCTGCCTTCCGTTCCGATTCCGAAAAGGATTTATTGATGCTTAAATGCACAGTATACAAAGTGCAAAGCTGTCAACCGCCATCCTAAGCTGAACGCGCCTGGTCTCGTCAGATCGCAGACTGTTACCCAGCTCAGTGCCTGGTAAGTACCAGCATGGGAGACTGGCTGGGAATCCCGGGTGCAGTTGACATTTTTATCTGTTGCCGCCTTCCGCTCCGATTCGGAAATGGATTTATTGATGCTTAAATGCACAGTATAAAGGACAAGAAGCTGTCAACAGCCATCCTAAGCTTAACGCGCCTGCTCTCATCAGATCGCAGACTGCTACCCTGCTTAGGGCCCGGTAAGTACCAGCATGGGAGACTGGCTGGGAATCTCAGGTGTTGTTGACATTTTGCTCTGTAGCTCTGTAGACATTTTGCTCCGATTCCGAAAAGGATTTATTCATGCTTAAATCCACAATATACAGGGTGTGAAGCCGTCTACGGCTTTCCTAAGCTGAATGCGCCTTTTCTTGTCAGATCGCAGACTGCTGCCCGGCAAGTACGGGCATGGGAGACTGGCTGGCAATCCAAGGTGCTATTGACATTTTGCTCTGTTGCCGCCTTCCTCTCCGATTAAAAAAAATATTTATTGATGCTTAAATCCACAGTATACAAGGCGTGAAGATGTCAAAGGCCATCCTAAGCTGAACGCGCCTGCTCTCGTCAGATCGCAGACTGCTAACCAGCTTAGGGCCCGGTAAGTACTGGCATGGGAGACTGGCTGGGAATCCCGGGTGCCGTTGACATTTTGCTTTATTGATGCTTAAATCCACAGTATACAAGGTGTGAAGCTGTCGACGGCCATCCTAAGCTTAACGCGCCTGCTCTCGTCAGATCGCAGACTGGTACAGATTTTAGGGCCCGGTAAGTACCGGCATGGGACACTGGTTGGGAATCCCGGCTGCCGTTGACATTTTGCTCTGTTGCCGCCTTCCGTTCCGATCCTGAAAAGGATTTATTGATGCTTAAATGCACAGTATAAAGGGCGAGAAGCTGTCAACGGCCATCCTGAGCTGAACGCGCCTGCTCTCGTCAGATCGCAGACTGCTACCCAGCTTAGGGCCCGGTAAGTACCAGCATGGGAGACTGGCTGGGAATCCCAGGTGTCGTTGACATTTTGCTCTGTTGCCGCCTTACGCTCCGATTCCGAAAAGAATTTATTGATGCTTAAATACACAGTATTCAGGGTGTGAAGATGTCTACGGCCATCCTAAGCTGAATGCGCCTGTTCTCGTCAGTTCGCAGACTGCTACCCAGCTTCGGGCCTGGTAAGTACCAGCATGGGAGACTGGCTGGGAATCCTGAGTGCAGTTGACATTTTGCTCCGATTCCGAAAAATATTTCTTGATGCTTAAATCCACAGTATAAAAAGCATGAAGCTGTCAATGGCTGTGCTAAGCTGAACGCGCCTGCTCTCGTCAGATCGCAGACTGCTACCCAGCTTAGGGCCCGGTAAGTACTGGCATGGGAGACTGGCTGGGAATCCCGGGTGCAGTTGACATTTTGCTCTGTTTCTGCTCCGATTCCGAAAATTATTTATTGATGCTTAATTCCACAGTATACAAAGTGTGAAGCTGTCAACGGCCATCCTAAGCTGAACGCGCCTGCTCTCGTCAGATCGCAGACTGCTACCCAGCTAAGGGCGTGGTAAGTACCAGCATGGGAGACTGGCTGGGAATCCGGGGTGCAGTTGACAATTTAATCTGTTGCCGCCTTCCGCTCCGATTCGGAAAAGGATTTATTGATGCTTAAATGCACAGTATAAAGGGCGAGAAGCTGTCAACGGCCATCCTAAGCTGAACGCGCCTGCTCTCGTCAGATCGCAGACTGGTACAGATCTTAGGGCCCGGTAAGTACCGGCATGGGACACTGGCTGGGATTCCCGGCTGCCGTTGACATTTTGCTCTGTTGCCGCCTTTCGCTCCGATTCCGAAAAGGATTTATTGATGCTTAAATCCACAGTATACAGGGTGTGAAGATGTCTACGGCCATCTTAAGCTGAATGCACCTGTTCTTGTCAGATCGCAGACTGCTTCCCAGCTTCGGGCCTGGTAAGTACCAGCATGGGAGACTGGCTGGGAATCCCGGGTGCAGTTGACATTTTGCTCTGTTTCTGCTCCGATTCCGAAAATTATTTATTGATGCTTAAATCCACAGTATACAAAGTTTGAAGCTGTCAATGGCCATCCTAAGCTGAACGCGCCTGCTCTCGTCAGATCGCAGACTGCTACCCAGCTTAGGGCCCGGTAAGTACCAGCATGGGAGACTGGCTGGGAATCCCAGGTGTTGTTGACATTTTGCTCTGTAGCCGCCTTCCGCTTCGATTCCGAAAAGGATTTATTGATGCTTAAATCCACAGCATACAGGGTGTGAAGCCGTCTTTGGCTATCCTAAGCTGAATGTGCCTGTTCTTGTCAGATCGCAGACTGCTGCCCGGCAAGTACGGGCATGGGAGACTGGCTGGCAATCCAAGGTGCTATTGACATTTTGCTCTGTTGCCGCCTTCCTCTCCGATTCCGAAAAGGATTTATTGATGCTTAAATGCACAGTATAAAAAGCATGAAGCTGTCAATGGCCATCGTAAGCTGAAAGTGCCTCCTCTCGTCAGATCGCAGACTGCTACCCAGCTTAGGGCCCGGTAGGTACTGGCAGGGGAGACTGGCTGGGAATCCCAGGTGCCGTTGACATTTTGCTCTATTGCTGCCCTCCGCTCCGATTCCGAAAATAATTTATCGATGCTTAAATCCACAGTATACAAGGTGTGAAGCTGTCGACGGCCATCCTAAGCTTAACGCGCCTGCTCTCATCAGATCGCAGACTGGTACAGATCTTAGGGCCCGGTAGGTACCGGCATGGGACACTGGCTGGGAATCCCGGCTGCCGTTGACATTTTGCTCTGTTGCCGCCTTACGCTCTGATTCCGAAAATGATTTATTGATGCTTAAATCCACAGTATACAGGGTGTGAAGATGTCTACGGCCATCCTAAGCTGAATGCGCCTGTTCTCGTCAGATCGCAGACTGGTACAGATCTTAGGGCCCGGTAAGTACCGGCATGGGACACTGGCTGGGAATCCCGGCTGCCGTTGACATTTTGCTCTGTTGCCGCCTTCCGTTCCGATTCCAAAAAGGATTTATTGATGCTTAAATGCACAGTATAAAGGGCGAGAAGCTGAACGCGCCTGCTCTCGTCAGATCGCAGACTGCTACCCAGCTTAGGGCCCGGTAAGTACCAGCATGGGAGACTGGCTGGGAATCCCGGCTGCCGTTGACATTTTGCTCTGTTGCCGCTTTCCGTTCCGATTCCGAAAAGGATTTATTGATGCTTAAATGCACAGTATACAAAATGTGAAGCTGTCAACGGCCATCCTAAGCTGAACCTGCCTGCTCTCATCAGATCGCAGACTGCTACCCAGCTTAGGGCCTGGTAAGTTAGAGCATGGGAGACTGGCCGGGAATCCCGGGTGCAGTTGACATTTTAATCTGTTGCCGCCTTCCGCTCCGATTCGGAAAAGGATTTATTGATGCTTAAATCCACAGTATACAGGGTGTGAAGATGTCTACGGCCATCCTAAGCTGAATGCGCCTGTTCTCGTCAGATCGCAGACTGGTACAGATCTTAGGGCCCGGTAAGTATCGGCATGGGACACTGGCTGGGAATCCCGGCTGCCGTTGACATTTTGCTCTGTTGCCGCCTTACGCTCCAATTCCTAAAAGGATGTATTGATGCTTAAATCCACAGTATACAGGGTGTGAAGATGTCTACGGCCATCCTAAGCTGAATGCGCCTGTTCTCGTCAGATCGCAGACAGCTTCCCAGCTTTGGGCCTGGTAAGTACCAGCATGGAAGACTGGCTGGGAATCCCGGGTGCAGTTGACATTTTGCTCTGTTTCTGCTCCGATTCCGAAAATTATTTATTGATGCTTAAATCCACAGTATACAAAGTGTGAAGCTGTCAACGGCCATCCTAAGCTGAACGCGCCTGCTCTCGTCAGATCGCAGACTGCTACCCAGCTTAGGGCCCGGTAAGTACCAGCATGGGACACTGGCTGGGAATCCTGGGTGCAGTTGACATTTTGCTCTATTGCTGCCTTCCGCTCCGATTCCGAAAAGAATTTATTGATGCTTAAATCCACAGTATACAAGGTGTGAAGCTGTTGACGGCCATCCTAAGCTTAACGCGCCTGCTCTCGTCAGATCGCAGACTGGTACAGATCTTAGGGCCTGGTAAGTACCGGCATGGGAAAATGGCTGGGAATCCCGGCTGCCGTTGACATTTTGCTCTGTTGCCGCCTTCCGTTCCGATTCCGAAAAGGATTTATTGATGCTTAAATGCACAGTATAAAGGGCGAAAAGCTGTCAACGGCCATCCTAAGCTGAATGCGCCTGCTCTCGTCAGATCGCAGACTGCTACCCAGCTTAGGGCCCGGTAAGTACCAGCATGGGAGACTAGCTGGGAATCCCGGCTGCCGTTGACATTTTGCTCTGTTGCCGCCTTCCGTTCCGTTCCGATTCCGAAAAGGATTTATTGATGCTTAAATGCACAGTATACAAAATGTGAAGCTGTCAACGGCCATCCTAAGCTGAACGCGCCTGCTCTCATCAGATCGCAGACTGCTACCCAGCTTAGGGCCTGGTAAGTACCAGCATGGGAGACTGGCTGGGAATCCCGGGTGCAGTTGACATTTTAATCTGTTGCCGCCTTCCGCTCCGATTCGGAAAAGGATTTATTGATGCTTAAATCCACAGTATACAGGGTGTGAAGAGGTCTACGGCCATCCTAAGCTGAATGCGCCTGTTCTCGTCAGATCGCAGACTGGTACAGATCTTAGGGCCCGGTAAGTACCGGCATGGGACACTGGCTGGGAATCCCGGCTGCCGTTGACATTTTGCTCTGTTGCCGCCTTCCGTTCCGATTCCGAAAAGGATTTATTGATGCTTAAATGCACAGTATAAAGGGCGAGATGCTGTCAACGGCCATCCTAAGCTGAACGCGCTTGCTCTCGTCAGATCGCAGACTGCTACCCAGCCTAGGGCCTGGTAAGAACCAGCATGGGAGACTGGCTGGGAATCCCGGGTGCAGTTGACATTTTAATCTGTTGCCACCTTCCGCTCCGATTCGGAAAAGGATTTATTGATGCTAAAATGCACAGTATAAAGGGCGTGAAGCTGTTAACGGCCATCCTAAGCTGAACGCGCCTGCTCTCATCAGATTGCAGACTGCTACCCAGCTTAGGGCCCGGTAAGTACCAGCATGGGAGACTGGCTGGGAATCTCAGGTGTTGTTGACATTTTGCTCTGTAGCTCTGTAGACATTTTGCTCCGATTCCGAAAAGGATTTATTGATGCTTAAATTCACAATATACAGGGTGTGAAGCCGTCTACGGCTATCCTTCACTGAATGCGCCTGTTCTTGTCAGATCGCAGACTGCTGCCTGGCAAGTACGGGCATGGGAGACTGGCTGGCAATCCAAGGTGCTATTGACATTTTGATCTGTTGCAGCCTTCCTCTCCGATTAAAAAAAATATTTATTGATGCTTAAATCCACAGTATACAAGGCGTGAAGATGTCAACGGCCATCCTTCGCTGAACGCGCCTGCTCTCGTCAGATGGCAGACTGCTACCCAGCTTAGGGCCCGGTAAGTACTGGCATGGGAGACTGGCTTGGAATCCCGGGTGCCGTTGACATTTTGCTCTATTGCTGCCTTCCGCTCCGATTCCGAAAATAATTTATTGATGCTTAAATCCACAGTATACAAGGTGTGAAGCTGTCGACGGCCATCCTAAGCTTAACGCGCCTGCTCTCGTCAGATCGCAGACTGGTACAGATCTTAAGGCCCGGTAAGTACCGGCATGGGACACTGGCTGGGAATCCCGGCTGCCGTTGACATTTTGCTCTGTTGCCGCCTTCCGTTCCGATTCCGAAAAGGATTTATTGATGCCTAAATCCACAGTATACAAGGTGTGAAGCTGTCGACGGCCATCCTAAGCTTAACGCGCCTGCTCTCGTCAGATCGCAGACTGGTACAGATCTTAAGGCCCGGTAAGTACCGGCATGGGACACTGGCTGGGAATCCCGGCTGCCGTTGACATTTTGCCCCGTTGCCGCCTTCCGTTCCGATTCCGAAAAGGATTTATTGATGCTTAAATGCACAGTATACAAAGTGTGAAGCTGTCAATGACCATCCTAAGCTGAATGCGCCTGCTCTCGTCAGATCGCAGACTGCTACCCAGCTTAAGGCCTGGTAAGTACCAGCATTGGAGACTGGCTGGGAATCCCGGGTGCAGTTGACATTTTAATCTGTTGCCGCCTTCCGCTCCGATTCGGAAAAGGATTTATTGATGCTTAAATGCACAGTATAAAGGGCGTGAAGCTGTCAACGGCCATCCTAAGCTGAACGCGCCTGCTCTCGTCAGATCGCAGACTGCTACCCAGCTTAGGGCCCGGTAAGTACCAGAATGGGAGACTGGCTGGGAATCCCAGGTGTTGTTGACATTTTGCTCTTTAGCCGCCTTCCGCTCCGATTCCGAAAAGGATTTATTGATGCTTAAATCCACAGTATACAGGGTGTGAAGCCGTCTACCGCTATCCTAAGCTGAATGTGCCTGTTCTTGTCAGATCGCAGACTGCTGCCCGGCAAGTACGGGCATGGGAGACTGGCTGGCAATCCAAGGTGCGATTGACATTTTGCTCTGTTGCCGCCTTCCTCTCCGATTCCGAAAAGGATTTATTGATGCTTAAATGCACAGTATAAAAATCACGAAGCTGTCAATGGCCATCCTAAGCTGAACGCGCCTCCTCTCGTCAGATCGCAGACTGCTACCCAGCTTAGGGCCCAATAAGTACTGGCATGGGAGACTGGCTGGGAATCCCGGGTGCCGTTGACATTTTGCTCTATTGCTGCCTTCCGCTATGATTCCGAAAATAATTTATTGATGCTTAAATCCACAGTATACAAGGTGTGAAGCTGTCGACGGCCATCCTAAGCTTAACGCGCCTGCTCTCGTCAGATCGCAGACTGGTACAGATCTCAGGGCCCGGTAAGTACCGGCATGGGACACTGGCTGGGAATCCCGGCTGCCGTTGACATTTTGCTCTGTTGCCGCCTTCCGTTCCGATTCCGAAAAGGATTTATTGATGCTTAAATGCACAGTATACAAAGTGTGAAGCTGTCAACGGCCATCCTATGCTGAACGCGCCTGCTCTCATCAGATCGCAGACTGCTACCCAGCTTAGGGCCTGGTAAGTACCAGCATGGGAGACTGGCTGGGAATCCCAGGTGCAGTTAACATTTTAATCTGTTGCCGCTTTCCGCTCCGATTCGGAAAAGGATTTATTGATGCTTAAATCCACAATATACAGGGTGTGAAGCTGTCAACGGCCATCCGAAGCCTGAACGTGCCTGCTCTTCTCAGATCGCAGACTGCTGCCCGGCAGATACCGGCATGGGAGACTGGCTGGCAATCCAAGGTGCCATTGACATTTTGCTCTGTTGCCGCCTTCTTCTCCGATTAATAAAAATATTTATTGATGCTTAAATCCACAATATACAAGGCGTAAAGATGTCAACGGCCATCCTAAGCTTAACGCGCCTGCTCTCGTCAGATCGCAGACTGCTACCCAGCTTAGGGCCCAGTAAGTACCGGCATGGGAGACTGGCTGGGAATCCCGGGTGCAGTTGACATTTTGCTCTGTTGCCGCCTTCCGCTCCGATTCGGAAAATGATTTATTGATGCTTAAATGCACAGTATAAAGGGCGTGAAGCTGTCAAGGGCCATCCTAAGCTGAACGCGCCTGCTCTCGTCAGATCGCAGACTGCTACCCAGCTTAAGGCCCGGTAAGTACCAGCATGGGAGACTGGCTGGGAATCCCAGGTGTTGTTGACATTTTGCTCTGTAGCCGCCTTCCGCTCCGATTCCGAAAAGGATTTATTGATGCTTAAATCCACAGTATCCACAGTATACAGGGTGTGAAGCTGTCTACGGCTATCCTAAGCTGAATGTGCCTGTTCTTGTCAGATCGCAGACTGCTGCCCGGCAAGTACGGGCATGGGAGACTGGCTGGCAATCCAAGGTGCTATTAACATTTTGCTCTGTTGCCGCCTTCCTCTCCGATTCCGAAAAGGATTTATTGATGCTTAAATGCACAGTATAAAAAGCATGAAGCTGTCAATGGCCATCCTAAGCTGAACGCGCCTGTTCTCGTCAGATCGCAGACTGCTACCCAGCTTAGGGCCTTGTAAGTACTGGCATGGGAGACTGGCTGGAAATCCCGGGTGCCGTTGACATTTTGCTCTATTGCTGCCTTCCGCTCCGATTCCGGAAATAATTTATTGATTGATGCTTAAATCCACAGTATACAAGGTGTGAAGCTGTCGACGGCCATCCTAAGCTTAACGCGCCTGCTCTCGTCAGATCGCAGACTGGTACAGATCTTAGGGCCCGGTAAGTACCGGCATGAGACACTGGCTGGGAATCCCGGCTGCCGTTGACATTTTGCTCTGTTGCCGCCTTCCGTTCCGATTCCGAAAAGGATTTATTGATGCTTCAATGCACAGTATAAAGGGCGGGAAGCTGTCGACGGCCATCCTAAGCTGAACGCGCCTGCTCTCGTCAGATCGCAGACTACTACCCAGCTTAGGGCCCGGTAAGTACCAGCATGGGAGACTGGCTGGGAATCCCAGGTGTCGTTGACATTTTGTTCTGTTGCCGCCTTCCGCTCCGATTCCGAAAAGGATTTATTGATGCTTAAATCCACAGTATACAGGGTGTGAAGATGTCTACGGCCATCCTAAGCTGAATGCGCCTGTTCTCGTCAGATCGCAGACTGCTACCCAGCTTCGGGCCTGGTAAGTACCAGCATGGGAGACTGGCTCGGAATCCCGGCTGCCGTTGACATTTTGCTCTGTTTCTGCTCCGATTCTGAAAATTATTTATTGATGCTTAAATCCACAGTATACAAAGTGTGAAGCTGTCAACGACCATCCTAAGCTGAACGCGCCTGCTCTCGTCAGATCGCAGACTGCTATCCAGCTTAGGGCCCGGTAAGTACCAGCATGGGAGACTGGCTGGGAATCCCAGGTGTTGTTGACATTTTGCTCTGTAGCTGCCTTCCGCTTCGATTCCGAAAAGAATTTATTGATGCTTAAATCCACAGTATACAGGGTGTGAAGCCGTCTACGGCTATCCTAAGCTGTATGTGCCTGTTCTTGTCAGATCGCAGACTTCTGCCCGGCAAGTCCGGGCATGGGAGACTGGCTGGCAATCCAAGGAACTATTGACATTTTTCTCTTTTGCCGCCTTCCTCTCCGATTCCGAAAAGGATTTATTGATGCTTAAATGCACAGTATAAAAAGCATGAAGCTGTCAATGGCCATCGTAAGCTGAAAGTGCCTCCTCTCGTCAGATTGCAGACTGCTACCCAGCTTAGGGCCCGGTAGGTACTGGCAGGGGAGACTGGCTGGGAATCCCAGGTGCCGTTGACATTTTTCTCTATTGCTGCCCTCCGCTCCGATTCCGAAAAGAATTTATCGATGCTTAAATCCACAGTATACAAGGTGTGAAGCTGTCGACGGCCATCCTAAGCTTAACGCGCCTGCTCTCATCAGATCGCAGACTGGTACAGATCTTAGGGCCCGGTAAGTACCAGCATGGGACACTGGCTGGGAATCCCGGCTGCTGTTGACATTTTGCTCTGTTGCCGCCTTACGCTCCGATTCCGAAAAGGATTTATTGATGCTTAAATCCACAGTATACAGGGTGTGAAGATGTCTACGGCCATCCTAAGCTGAATGCGCCTGTTCTCGTCAGATCGCAGACTGGTACAGATCTTAGGGCCCGGTAAGTACCGGCATGGGACACTGGCTGGGAATCCCGGCTGCCGTTGACATTTTGCTCTGTTGCCGCCTTCCGTTCCGATTCCAAAAAGGATTTATTGATGCTTAACCCCTTAAGGACCAGGCCATTTTACACCTCAGGACCAGAGCGTTTTTTGCACATCTGATCACTGTCACTTTAAACATTAATAACTCTGGAATGCTTTTAGTTATCAATCTGATTCCGAGATTGTTTTTTCATGACATATTCTACTTTAACTTAGTGGTAAAATTTTATGGTAACTTGCATCCTTTCTTGGTGAAAAATCCCCAAATTTGATGAAAAAATTGAAAATTTTGTATTTTTCTAACTTTGAAGCTCTCTGCTTGTAAGGTAAATGGATATTCCAAATAAAAAAAATTTTTATTCACATTTCCAATATGTCTATTTTATGTTTGCATCATAAAATTGGCGTGTTTTTACTTTTGGAAGACACCAGAGGGCTTCAAAGTTCAGCAGCAATTTTCCAATTTTTCACAAAATTTTAAAACTCACTATTTTTCAGGGACCAGTTTAGATTTGAAGTGGATTTGAAGGGTCTTCATATTAGAAATACCCCACAAATTACCCCATTACGAAAACTGCACCCCCCAAAGTATTCAAAATGACATTCAGTCAGCGTTTTAACCCTTTAGGTGTTTCACAGGAATAGCAGCAAAGTGAAGGAGAAAATTCACAATCTTCATTTTTTACACTCGCATGTTCTTGTAGACCCAATTTTTTAATTTTTACAAGGGGTAAAAGGAGAAAATTTATACTTATCTTTGTAGCCCAATTTCTCCCGAGTAAGCACATACCTCATATGTCTATGTAAAGTGTTCAGCGGGCGCAGTAGAGGGCTCAGAAGCGAAGGAGCGACAAGGGGATTTTGGAGAGTATGTTTTTCTGAAATGGTTTTTGGGGGGCATGTCGCATTTAGGGAGCCCCTATGGTGCCAGAACAGCAAAAAAAAAACACATGGCATACCATTTTGGAAACTAGACCCCTTGAGGAATGTAACAAGGAATAAAGTGAGCCTTATTACCCCACTGGGGTTTCACGACTTTTGCATATGTAAAAAAAATATATATTTTTTTCACTAAAATGTGTGTTTCTCCCCAAATTTCACATTTTTGCAAGGGTTAATAGCAGAAAATACCCCCCAAAATTTGTAACCCCATCTCTTCTGAGTATGGAGGTACCCCATAAGTTTACCTGAAGTGCACTATGGGCGAACTACAATGCTCAGAAGAGAAGGAGTCATATTTGGCTTTTTGAGAGCAAATTTTGCTCGGGGGGCATGTCGCATTTAGGGAGCCCCTATGGTGCCAGAACAGCAAAAAAAAAACACATGGCATACCATTTTGGAAACTAGACCCCTTGAGGAACGTAACAAGGAATAAAGTGAGCCTTAATGCCCCACTGGGTTTTCACGACTTTTGCATATGTAAAAAAAATATATTTTTTTTTCACTAAAATGTGTGTTTCTCCCCAAATTTCACATTTTTGCAAGGGTTAATAGCAGAAAATACCCCCCAAAATTTGTAACCCCATCTCTTCTGAGTATGGAGGTACCCCATAAGTTGACCTGAAGTGCACTATGGGAGAACTATAATGCTCAGAAGAGAAGGAGTCATATTTGGCTTTTTGAGAGCAAATTTTGCTCGGGGGGCATGTCGCATTTAGGGAGCCCCTATGGTGCCAGAACAGCAAAAAAAAGCACATGGCATACCATTTTGGAAACTAGACCCCTTGAGGAACGTAACAAGGAATAAAGTGAGCCTTAATGCCCCACTGGGGTTTCACGACTTTTGCATATGTAAAAAAAATATATATTTTTTTCACTAAAATGTGTGTTTCCCCCCAAATTTCACATTTTTGCAAGGGTTAATAGCAGAAAATACCCCCCAAAATTTGTAACCCCATCTCTTCTGAGTATGGAGGTACCCCATAAGTTGACCTGAAGTGCACTATGGGAGAACTATAATGCTCAGAAGAGAAGGAGTCATATTTGGCTTTTTGAGAGCAAATTTTGCTCGGGGGGCATGTCGCATTTAGGGAGCCCCTATGGTGCCAGAACAGCAAAAAAAAGCACATGGCATACCATTTTGGAAACTAGACCCCTTGAGGAACGTAACAAGGAATAAAGTGAGCCTTAATGCCCCACTGGGGTTTCACGACTTTTGCATATGTAAAAAAAATATATATTTTTTTCACTAAAATGAGTGTTTCCCCCCAAATTTCACATTTTTGCAAGGGTTAATAGCAGAAAATACCCCCCAAAATTTGTAACCCCATCTCTTCTGAGTATGGAGGTACCCCATAAGTTGACCTGAAGTGCACTATGGGAGAACTATAATGCTCAGAAGAGAAGGAGTCATATTTGGCTTTTTGAGAGCAAATTTTGCTCGGGGGGCATGTCGCATTTAGGGAGCCCCTATGGTGCCAGAACAGCAAAAAAAAAACACATGGCATACCATTTTGGAAACTAGACCCCTTGAGGAACGTAACAAGGAATAAAGTGAGCCTTAATGCCCCACAGGGGTTTCATGACTTTTGCATATGTAAAAAAAAATTAAAAAATTTCACTAAAATGTGTGTTTCCCCCCAAATTTCACATTTTTGTAAGGGTTAATAGCAGAAAATACACCCCAAAATTTATAACCCCATCTCTTCTGAGTATGGAAGTACCCCATAAGTGGATGTCAAATGCACTACATGAGCGCTACAATGCTCAGAAGAGAAGGAGTCACATTTGCAAATATTGCTGAAATGGGGGGGACATGTCGCATTTAGGAAGCCCCTATGGTGCCAGGACAGCAAAAAATAAACACATGGCATACTATTTTGGAAACTGCACCCCTCAAGGAACATAACAAGGGGTACAGAGAGCCTTAACACCCCACAGGTGTTTGATAAATATTAATGAAGTGGGATGTGAAAATGAAAAATTTGATTTTTTTTTACACTAAAATGCTGGGGTTACCCCAAATTTTTCATTTTTACAAGTGGTAAAAGGAGAAAATGTCATTGTAAATGTGTAAATACATTTCTTTGGAGTAAGTACATACCTCAAGTCTGGGCGTAAACAGCGTGTACACCGGTCTCAGAGGTGCCGGAGATCAGTCAGGGTCCTTGAGCTTTGGCTTTCTCCTATGGAGCCAGAACAGTGGGACCCCCCCTCAAGGGGCATTACATGGGGTAAATAACTGGGGTACACTAAGTAACTAAAATGGGGTACAGTGGGACATAAAATTATAAAACAGATTATGTTCCCAGAATGATGACCCAGAGCACAGCCAAAACAAAAAAATATGCCCGCCCCAAACCCTATACTCTGAATCATCATTCTGGAATGTGATATGTGTGGCTGTCCCTAACTTGTTGCCTCAAATGCGCACCCCGCTCAGGTGGAGAGAGCGCTGCGCATTTGAGGCAACATAAAAAGTCCCCGATGATAGTGACTCAGTGACCCATGACCCATTTTTTATAAAAAATACCCCCAGAGGTCCTATCAGTTTTAGTTTTTTTTGGATTAAATATTTTTTTGGGCAATTTAGTGGTTTTATGGGGTTAAAACTTGGAATGTACTCTGGACTTGGTACATTTGGGTCAAATTGTGGAAAATTGAAATGAAGAGGGAAAATTTAGAACTCCATGGAAGTGTGATACTCCCTGAAGCAATCCTTAATGCAGAGGCCCGGATTATCTGGGCAAGTGTCACACTGAGTGGTGGTGTCCTTCCGTATCCCCCTCTTGTAACACACTCTGCATCTTTTCTGGGCTCGTCCCTTCTTTCCAGTGTGGGGGACCTCACCTGGAAAGTGTTGGCCTGGGACGATCCTGGCACCTATTACTTCAGTTCCTTGGGAAGTCCGGCCTGCTCTTTCCCGGTCGCCAAAGATCAGGACCTTTAGGACTTCTTCTTGGAACTGAAGGAATGTCCCTGTGTTGCCAGCGTACTGGGACAGTACAAAAGAGTTGTACATGGCAACCTGTACCATGTAGACCGCAACTTTCTTGTACCATACCCGTGTTTTCCGCATGGCGTTATATGGCTTGAGGACTTGATCAGAAAGATCAACTCCCCCCATATACCGATTGTAGTCCAGAATACAATCGGGCTTGAGGACCGGTGTTGTGGTACCTCGCACAGGGACAGGTGAGCTGCCGTTGCCATGAATAGTGGTCAGCATAAGGACATCCCTCTTATCCTTATACTTGACCAGCAACAGGTTTTCATGGGCAAGGGCACGGGACTCACCCTTGGGAATGGGTGTCTTAACAAAATTTAGAGGGAGGCCTCTCTGGTTTTTCCGCACGGTCCCACAAGCGGACGTGGATCTGGCGGCAAGGGATGTGAAGAGAGGGATGCTGGTATAAAAGTTGTCCACGTACACGTGGTAACCCGTATCCAGCAATGGGTGCACAAGCTCCCAAACGATTTTCCCGCTAACACCCAGAGTGGGGGAACAATCTGGGGGTTCAATACGGGAATCTCGTCCCTCATACACTCTAAACTTGAGAGTGTACCCGGAGGTACTCTCACAAAGTTTATAGAGCTTCACGCCATACCGCGCCCGCTTCGAGGGAATATACTGGCGGAAGATGAGTCTCCCCTTAAAACTGATAAGAGACTCATCAACCGAGAGCTCCCTGAGGGGTACATAGGCTTCCAAAAATTTGGCCCCTAAGTGATCGATGACCGGCCTCACTTTGTAAAGCCGGTCATAGGCGGGATCACCTCGGGGTGGACATGCCGCATTATCTGCATAATGCAGGCATTTCCAAATGGCCTCGAACCGCCTCCGTGCCATGACCATACTGTAAAGCGGGGTCTGGTAGAGGACGTCCCCGCTCCAGTACTGTCTGACACTTGGCTTTTTGACCAGGCCCATATGCAGCAAGAGGCCCCAAAATGTCCTCATTTCTGCTGCATCAATGGCGCACCATTCATTGGACCTGGCCAAAAAAGAATCAGGGTGGTGGGCGATGAACTGCCTGGCGTACAGATTCGTCTGCTCCACCATGTGATTGACAAAACTGTCACTGAAAAAATAACTGAAATAGTCAATTTCAGTGAATCCAGAATTGTCAATCCGGATTCTGGAGTCGCCAACAAACTCCGGAACCCGTGGCTGATAACCCTCTGGGGGTCTCCAGACAGGTTCACCGGAAGGGGGCTCCGGTAAACTTGTCTGGGGGGTCGGACTCCTAGTACGAGCGGCATCACCACTCGCACTAGTGCCGGCCACTGGGCCACTATCATGGGGGGTGCGTGGCCTCGCCTGGCGGCGTCTCCGCCGCCGTGCAGGGGGCTCATCATCACTACTAGATGATGAGGAGGACGATGAAGAACACAGAAATGTTGGATCTTCATCGTCCTCACTGACAGATTCGGAGTCGGAGGCAAGAAAAGCGTATGCCTCCGCTACCGAAAATGCCCGGCGAGCCATCGCCTTTTTTGGTGGTGGTGGGGGGGGGGCGGTGGCGGGGGGGGGAGGGTAGTGTGTGTGTGGGGGGGGGTGGGTTATGTACTGTGTGTGTGCTTGGTGTATACTATATATAACGGTGTGTGATTAGAAATCACACACCGTTATATGGGGGGGAAAAAATGCTGCAGTCCCCAAAAAAATGGGGGGGCGCTAATGCAGCGCCCTGAACCCCTAATAGGGCCCGGGTCACACTGAAAAACTGCAGAAGACCCTTGGGGACCTATTAGGGGGTCAGGGGGGGGGGATTTTTTAAAAACTTTTTTTAACTTTATTTTTTACTATTTACCCTACCTTTCCCTGGGCTGTATGCTTTCCCTGATCTATGGGGGGCTTCTTTTCTTCTCTGGGGGCTCCGATCTTGGCAGAGGGGGGGTACCGGTCTTCCTCCAGCAGCTCTGACCGCTGACTGAACTCAGCCAGCGGCGGGAGCTGCGGGAAGATGCTGTTAACCCCTCCCCTGCCGGCTGCTATTGGCTGGACGATCGTCCAGCCAATAGCAGCGATCCTGGGGGGGTGGCGAAATCGCCACCTCCCCATAGATACAGTAGGTGATAGGGGGTGTATCATACACCCCCGATCACCTTGTATCTCCGGGTCAGCGGGTCGCACGTGACCCGCATCGCCGGAATAGCCGCAAATCGCATGTGTGAATTCACATGCGATTTGCGGCGATCGCCGACATGGGGGGGTCTAATGACCCCCCTGGGCATTTGCACGGGATGCCTGCTGAATGATTTCAGCAGGCATCCCGGTCCGATCCCCGCCCGGCGCACGGCGGGGACCAGAACTGCCCATGACGTAAATGTACGTCCTTGGTCCTTAAGACCCAGGGTGTCGGGACGTACCGTTACGTCATGGGTCCTGTAGGGGTTAAATGCACAGTATAAAGGGCGAGAAGCTGTCAACGGCCGTCCTAAGCTCAACGCGCCTGCTCTCGTCAGATCGCAGACTGCTACCCAGCTTAGCGCCCGGTAAGTACCAGCATGGGAGACTGGCTGGGAATCCCGGCTGCCGTTGACATTTTGCTCTGTTGCCGCCTTCCGTTCCGATTCCGAAAAGGATTTATTGATGCTTAAATGCACAGTATACAAAATGTGAAGCTGTCAACGGCCATCCTAAGCTGAACCCGCCTGCTCTCATCAGATCGCAGACTGCTACCCAGCTTAGGGCCTGGTAAGTTATAGCATGGGAGACTGGCTGGGAATCCCGGGTGCAGTTGACATTTTAATCTGTTGCCGCCTTCCGCTCCGATTCGGAAAAGGATTTATTGATGCTTAAATCCACAGTATACAGGGTGTGAAGATGTCTACGGCCATCCTAAGCTGAATGCGCCCGTTCTCGTCAGATCGCAGACTGCTTCCCAGCTTCGGGCCTTGTAAGTACCAGCATGGGAGACTGGCTGGGAATCCCGGGTGCAGTTGACATTTTGCTCTGTTTCTGCTCCGATTCCGAAAATTATTTATTGATGCTTAAATCCACAGTATACAAAGTGTGAAGCTGTCAACGGCCATCCTAAGCTGAACGCGCCTGCTCTCGTCAGATCGCAGACTGATACCCAGCTTAGGGCCCGTTAAGTACCAGCATGGGAGACTGGCTGGGAATCCCAGGTGTTGTTGACATTTTGTTCTGTAGCCGCCTTCCGCTTCGATTCCGAAAATGATTTATTGATGCTTAAATTCACAGTATACAGGGTGTGATGCCGTCTACGGCTATCCTAAGCTGAATGTGCCTGTTCTTGTCAGATCGCAGACTGCTGCCCGGCAAGTACGGGCATGAGAGACTGGCTGACAATCCAAGGTGCTATTGACATTTTGCTCTGTTGCCGCCTTCCTCTCCGATTCCGAAAAGGATTTATTGATGCTTAAATGCACAGTATAAAAAGCATGAAGCTGTCAATGGCCATCCTAAGCTGAACGTGCCTGCTCTCGTCAGATCGCAGACTGCTACCCAGCTTAGGGCCCGGTAAGTACTGGCAGGGGAGACTGGCTGGGAATCCCGGGTGCAGTTGACATTTTAATCTGTTGCCTCCTTCCGCTCCGATTCGGAAAAGGATTTATTGATGCTTAAATCCACAGTATACAGGGTGTGAAGCTGTCAACGGCCATCCTAAGCTGAATGCGCCTGTTCTCGTCAGATCGCAGACTGGTACCCAGCTTAGGGCCCGGTACGTACCAGCATGGGAGACTGGCTGGGAATCCCAGGTGTCGTTGACGTTTTGCTCTGTTGCCGCCTTACGCTCCGATTCCGAAAAGGATTTATTGATGCTTAAATCCACAGTATACAGGGTGTGAAGATATCTACGGCCATCCTAAGCTGAATGCGCCTGTTCTCGTCAGATCGCAGACTGGTACAGATCTTAGGGCCCGGTAAGTACCGGCATGGGACACTGGCTGGGAATCCCGGCTGCCGTTGACATTTTGCTCTGTTGCCGCCTTCCGTTCCGATTCCGAAAAGGATTTATTGATGCTTAAATGCACAGTATACAAAATATGAAGCTGTCAACGGCCATCCTAAGCTGAACGCGCCTGCTCTCGTCAGATCGCAGACTGCTACCCAGCTTAGGGCCTGGTAAGTACCAGCATGGGAGACTGGCTGGGAATCCCAGGTGCAGTTGACATTTTAATCTGTTGCCGCCTTCCGCTCCGATTCGGAAAAGGATTTATTGATGCTTAAATCCACAATATACAGGGTGTGAAGCTGTCAACGGCCATCCTAAGCCTGAACATGCCTGCTCTCCTCAGATCGCAGACTGCTGCCCGGCAGATACCGGCATGGGAGACTGGCTGGCAATCCAAGGTGCCATTGACATTTTGCTCTGTTGCCGCCTTTTTCTCCGATTAATAAAAATATTTATTGATGGTTAAATCCACAATATACAAGGCGTAAAGATGTCAACGGACATCCTAAGCTGAACGCGCCTGCTCTCGTCAGATCGCAGACTGCTACCCAGCTTAGGGCCAGGTAAGTACCAGCATGGGAGACTGGCTGGGAATTCCAGGTGTTGTTGACATTTTGCTCTGTAGCCGCCTTCCGCTCCGATTCCGAAAATGATTTATTGATGCTTAAATCCACAGTATACAGATTGTGAAGCTGTCTACGGCTATCCTAACCTGAATGCGCCTGCTCTCGTCAGATCGCAGACTGCTACCCAGCTTAGAGCCCGGTAAGTACCAGTATGGGAGACTGGCTGGGAATCTCAGGTGTTGTTGACATTTTGCTCTGTAGCTCTGTAGACAGTTTGCTCCGATTCCGAAAAGGATTTATTGATGCTTAAATCCACAATATACAGGGTGTGAAGCCGTCTACGGCTATCCTAAGCTGAATGCGCCTGTTCTTGTCAGATCGCAGACTGCTGCCCGGCAAGTACGGGCATGGGAGACTGGCTGGCAATCCAAGGTGCTATTGACATTTTGATCTGTTGCAGCCTTCCTCTCCGATTAAAAAAAATATTTATTGATGCTTAAATCCACAGTATACAAGGCGTGAAGATGTCAACGCCCATCCTAAGCTGAACGCGCCTGCTCTCATCAGATCGCAGACTGCTACCCAGCTTAGGGCCCGGTAAGTACTGGCATGGGAGACTGGCTGGGAATCCCGGGTGCCGTTGACATTTTGCTCTATTGCTGCCTTCCGCTCCGATTCCGAAAAGGATTTATTGATGCCTAAATGCACAGTATAAAGGGCAAGAAGCTGTCAACGGCCATCCTAAGCTGAACGCGCCTGCTCTCATCAGATCGCAGACTGCTACCCAGTTTAGGGCCCGGTAAGTACCAGCATGGGAGACTGGCTTGGAATCCCAGGTGTCGTTGACATTTTGCTCGGTTGCCGCCTTCCGCTCCGATTCCGAAAAGGATTTATTGATGCTTAAATCCACAGTATACAGGGTGTGAAGATGTCTACGGCCATCCTAAGCTGTATGCGCCTGTTCTCGTCAGATCGCAGACTGCTACCCAGCTTCGGGCCTGGTAAGTACCAGCATGGGAGACTGGCTGGGAATCCCGGGTGCAGTTGACATTTTGCTCTGTTTCTGCTCCGATTCCGAAAATTATTTATTGATGCTTAAATCCACAGTATACAAAGTGTGATGCTGTCAACGGCCATCTTAAGCTGAACGCGCCTGCTCTTGTCAGATCGCAGACTGCTACCCAACTTAGGGCCTGGTAAGTACCAGCATGGGAGACTGGCTGGGAATCCCGGGTGCAGTTTCCATTTTAATCTGTTGCCGCCTTCCGCTCCGATTCGGAAAATAATTTATTGATGCTTAAATCCACAATATACAGGGTGTGAAGCTGTCAACGGCCATCCTAAGCCTGAACGTGCCTGCTCTCCTCAGATCGCAGACTGCTGCCCGGCAGTTACCGGCATTGGAGACTGGCTGGCAATCCAAGGTACCATTGACATTTTGCTCTGTTGCAGCCTTCCTCTCCGACAAATAAAAATATTTATTGATGCTTAAATCCACAATATACAAGGCGTGAAGATGTCAACGGCCATCCTAAGCTGAACGCGCCTGCTCTCGTCAGATCGCAGACTGCTACCCAGCTTAGGGCCCAGTAAGTACTGGCATGGGAGACTGGCTGGGAAACCCGGGTGCAGTTGACATTTTGCTCTGTTGCCGCCTTCCGTTCCGATTCCGAAAAGGATTTATTGATGCTTAAATGCACAGTATAAAAAGCATGAAGCTGTCAATGGCCATCCTAAGCTGAACGCGCCTGCTCTTGTCAGATCGCAGACTGTTACCCAGCTTAGGGCCCGGTAAGTACTGGCATGGGAGACTGGCTGGGAATCCCGGTTGCCGTTGACACTTTGCTCTATTGCTGCCTTCCGCTCCGATTCCGAAAAGAATTTATTGATGCTTAAATCCACAGTATACAAGGTGTGAAGCTGTCAACGGCCATCCTAAGCTGAATGAGCCTGCTCTCGTCAGATCGCAGACTGCTACCCAGCTTAGGATCCGGTAAGTACTGGCATGGGAGACTGGCTGGGAATCCCGGGTGCCAGTGCCATTGCCATTGACATTTTGCTCTATTGCTGCCTTCCGCTCCGATTCCGAAAATAATTTATTGATGCTTAAATCCACAGTATACAAGGTGTGAAGCTGTCGACGGCCATCCTAAGCTTAACGCGCCTGCTCTCATCAGATCGCAGACTGGTACAGATCTTAGGGCCCGGTAAGTACCAGCATGGGACACTGGCTGGGAATCCCGGCTGCTGTTGACATTTTGCTCTGTTGCCGCCTTACGCTCCGATTCCGAAAAGGATTTATTGATGCTTAAATCCACAGTATACAGGGTGTGAAGATGTCTACGGCCATCCTAAGCTGAATGCGCCTGTTCTCGTCAGATCGCAGACTGGTACAGATCTTAGGGCCCGGTAAGTACCGGCATGGGACACTGGCTGGGAATCCCGGCTGCCGTTGACATTTTGCTCTGTTGCCGCCTTCCGTTCCGATTCCAAAAAGGATTTATTGATGCTTAAATGCACAGTATAAAGGGCGAGAAGCTGTCAACGGCCATCCTAAGCTCAACGCGCCTGCTCTCGTCAGATCGCAGACTGCTACCCAGCTTAGCGCCCGGTAAGTACCAGCATGGGAGACTGGCTGGGAATCCCGGCTGCCGTTGACATTTTGCTCTGTTGCCGCCTTCCGTTCCGATTCCGAAAAGGATTTATTGATGCTTAAATGCACAGTATACAAAATGTGAAGCTGTCAACGGCCATCCTAAGCTGAACCCGCCTGCTCTCATCAGATCGCAGACTGCTACCCAGCTTAGGGCCTGGTAAGTTATAGCATGGGAGACTGGCTGGGAATCCCGGGTGCAGTTGACATTTTAATCTGTTGCCGCCTTCCGCTCCGATTCGGAAAAGGATTTATTGATGCTTAAATCCACAGTATACAGGGTGTGAAGATGTCTACGGCCATCCTAAGCTGAATGCGCCCGTTCTCGTCAGATCGCAGACTGCTTCCCAGCTTCGGGCCTGGTAAGTACCAGCATGGGAGACTGGCTGGGAATCCCGGGTGCAGTTGACATTTTGCTCTGTTTCTGCTCCGATTCCGAAAATTATTTATTGATGCTTAAATCCACAGTATACAAAGTGTGAAGCTGTCAACGGCCATCCTAAGCTGAACGCGCCTGCTCTCGTCAGATCGCAGACTGATACCCAGCTTAGGGCCCGTTAAGTACCAGCATGGGAGACTGGCTGGGAATCCCAGGTGTTGTTGACATTTTGTTCTGTAGCCGCCTTCCGCTTCGATTCCGAAAATGATTTATTGATGCTTAAATTCACAGTATACAGGGTGTGATGCCGTCTACGGCTATCCTAAGCTGAATGTGCCTGTTCTTGTCAGATCGCAGACTGCTGCCCGGCAAGTACGGGCATGAGAGACTGGCTGACAATCCAAGGTGCTATTGACATTTTGCTCTGTTGCCGCCTTCCTCTCCGATTCCGAAAAGGATTTATTGATGCTTAAATGCACAGTATAAAAAGCATGAAGCTGTCAATGGCCATCCTAAGCTGAACGCGCCTGCTCTCGTCAGATCGCAGACTGCTACCCAGCTTAGGGCCTGGTAAGTACCAGCATGGGAGACTGGCTGGGAATCCCAGGTGCAGTTGACATTTTAATCTGTTGCCGCCTTCCGCTCCGATTCGGAAAAGGATTTATTGATGCTTAAATCCACAATATACAGGGTGTGAAGCTGTCAACGGCCATCCTAAGCCTGAACATGCCTGCTCTCCTCAGATCGCAGACTGCTGCCCGGCAGATACCGGCATGGGAGACTGGCTGGCAATCCAAGGTGCCATTGACATTTTGCTCTGTTGCCGCCTTTTTCTCCGATTAATAAAAATATTTATTGATGGTTAAATCCACAATATACAAGGCGTAAAGATGTCAACGGACATCCTAAGCTGAACGCGCCTGCTCTCGTCAGATCGCAGACTGCTACCCAGCTTAGGGCCAGGTAAGTACCAGCATGGGAGACTGGCTGGGAATTCCAGGTGTTGTTGACATTTTGCTCTGTAGCCGCCTTCCGCTCCGATTCCGAAAATGATTTATTGATGCTTAAATCCACAGTATACAGCTTGTGAAGCTGTCTACGGCTATCCTAACCTGAATGTGCCTGCTCTCGTCAGATCGCAGACTGCTACCCAGCTTAGAGCCCGGTAAGTACCAGTATGGGAGACTGGCTGGGAATCTCAGGTGTTGTTGACATTTTGCTCTGTAGCTCTGTAGACAGTTTGCTCCGATTCCGAAAAGGATTTATTGATGCTTAAATCCACAATATACAGGGTGTGAAGCCGTCTACGGCTATCCTAAGCTGAATGCGCCTGTTCTTGTCAGATCGCAGACTGCTGCCCGGCAAGTACGGGCATGGGAGACTGGCTGGCAATCCAAGGTGCTATTGACATTTTGATCTGTTGCAGCCTTCCTCTCCGATTAAAAAAAATATTTATTGATGCTTAAATCCACAGTATACAAGGCGTGAAGATGTCAACGCCCATCCTAAGCTGAACGCGCCTGCTCTCATCAGATCGCAGACTGCTACCCAGCTTAGGGCCCGGTAAGTACTGGCATGGGAAACTGGCTGGGAATCCCGGGTGCCGTTGACATTTTGCTCTATTGCTGCCTTCCGCTCCGATTCCGAAAAGGATTTATTGATGCCTAAATGCACAGTATAAAGGGCAAGAAGCTGTCAACGGCCATCCTAAGCTGAACGCGCCTGCTCTCATCAGATCGCAGACTGCTACCCAGTTTAGGGCCCGGTAAGTACCAGCATGGGAGACTGGCTTGGAATCCCAGGTGTCGTTGACATTTTGCTCGGTTGCCGCCTTCCGCTCCGATTCCGAAAAGGATTTATTGATGCTTAAATCCACAGTATACAGGGTGTGAAGATGTCTACGGCCATCCTAAGCTGTATGCGCCTGTTCTCGTCAGATCGCAGACTGCTACCCAGCTTCGGGCCTGGTAAGTACCAGCATGGGAGACTGGCTGGGAATCCCGGGTGCAGTTGACATTTTGCTCTGTTTCTGCTCCGATTCCGAAAATTATTTATTGATGCTTAAATCCACAGTATACAAAGTGTGATGCTGTCAACGGCCATCTTAAGCTGAACGCGCCTGCTCTTGTCAGATCGCAGACTGCTACCCAGCTTAGGGCCTGGTAAGTACCAGCATGGGAGACTGGCTGGGAATCCCGGGTGCAGTTTCCATTTTAATCTGTTGCCGCCTTCCGCTCCGATTCGGAAAATAATTTATTGATGCTTAAATCCACAATATACAGGGTGTGAAGCTGTCAACGGCCATCCTAAGCCTGAACGTGCCTGCTCTCCTCAGATCGCAGACTGCTGCCCGGCAGTTACCGGCATTGGAGACTGGCTGGCAATCCAAGGTACCATTGACATTTTGCTCTGTTGCAGCCTTCCTCTCCGACAAATAAAAATATTTATTGATGCTTAAATCCACAATATACAAGGCGTGAAGATGTCAACGGCCATCCTAAGCTGAACGCGCCTGCTCTCGTCAGATCGCAGACTGCTACCCAGCTTAGGGCCCAGTAAGTACTGGCATGGGAGACTGGCTGGGAAACCCGGGTGCAGTTGACATTTTGCTCTGTTGCCGCCTTCCGTTCCGATTCCGAAAAGGATTTATTGATGCTTAAATGCACAGTATAAAAAGCATGAAGCTGTCAATGGCCATCCTAAGCTGAACGCGCCTGCTCTTGTCAGATCGCAGACTGTTACCCAGCTTAGGGCCCGGTAAGTACTGGCATGGGAGACTGGCTGGGAATCCCGGTTGCCGTTGACACTTTGCTCTATTGCTGCCTTCCGCTCCGATTCCGAAAAGAATTTATTGATGCTTAAATCCACAGTATACAAGGTGTGAAGCTGTCAACGGCCATCCTAAGCTGAATGAGCCTGCTCTCGTCAGATCGCAGACTGCTACCCAGCTTAGGATCCGGTAAGTACTGGCATGGGAGACTGGCTGGGAATCCCGGGTGCCAGTGCCATTGCCATTGACATTTTGCTCTATTGCTGCCTTCCGCTCCGATTCCGAAAATAATTTATTGATGCTTAAATCCACAGTATACAAGGTGTGAAGCTGTCGACGGCCATCCTAAGCTTAACGCGCCTGCTCTCATCAGATCGCAGACTGGTACAGATCTTAGGGCCCGGTAAGTACCAGCATGGGACACTGGCTGGGAATCCCGGCTGCTGTTGACACTTTGCTCTATTGCTGCCTTCCGCTCCGATTCCGAAAAGAATTTATTGATGCTTAAATCCACAGTATACAAGGTGTGAAGCTGTCAACGGCCATCCTAAGCTGAATGCGCCTGTTCTCGTCAGATCGCAGACTGGTACAGATCTTAGGGCCCGGTAAGTACCGGCATGGGACACTGGCTGGGAATCCCGGCTGCCGTTGACATTTTGCTCTGTTGCCGCCTTCCGTTCCGATTCCAAAAAGGATTTATTGATGCTTAAATGCACAGTATAAAGGGCGAGAAGCTGTCAACGGCCATCCTAAGCTCAACGCGCCTGCTCTCGTCAGATCGCAGACTGCTACCCAGCTTAGCGCCCGGTAAGTACCAGCATGGGAGACTGGCTGGGAATCCCGGCTGCCGTTGACATTTTGCTCTGTTGCCGCCTTCCGTTCCGATTCCGAAAAGGATTTATTGATGCTTAAATGCACAGTATACAAAATGTGAAGCTGTCAACGGCCATCCTAAGCTGAACCCGCCTGCTCTCATCAGATCGCAGACTGCTACCCAGCTTAGGGCCTGGTAAGTTATAGCATGGGAGACTGGCTGGGAATCCCGGGTGCAGTTGACATTTTAATCTGTTGCCGCCTTCCGCTCCGATTCGGAAAAGGATTTATTGATGCTTAAATCCACAGTATACAGGGTGTGAAGATGTCTACGGCCATCCTAAGCTGAATGCGCCTGTTCTCGTCAGATCGCAGACTGCTTCCCAGCTTCGGGCCTGGTAAGTACCAGCATGGGAGACTGGCTGGGAATCCCGGGTGCAGTTGACATTTTGCTCTGTTTCTGCTCCGATTCCGAAAATTATTTATTGATGCTTAAATCCACAGTATACAAAGTGTGAAGCTGTCAACGGCCATCCTAAGCTGAACGCGCCTGCTCTCGTCAGATCGCAGACTGATACCCAGCTTAGGGCCCGTTAAGTACCAGCATGGGAGACTGGCTGGGAATCCCAGGTGTTGTTGACATTTTGTTCTGTAGCCGCCTTCCGCTTCGATTCCGAAAATGATTTATTGATGCTTAAATTCACAGTATACAGGGTGTGATGCCGTCTACGGCTATCCTAAGCTGAATGTGCCTGTTCTTGTCAGATCGCAGACTGCTGCCCGGCAAGTACGGGCATGAGAGACTGGCTGACAATCCAAGGTGCTATTGACATTTTGCTCTGTTGCCGCCTTCCTCTCCGATTCCGAAAAGGATTTATTGATGCTTAAATGCACAGTATAAAAAGCATGAAGCTGTCAATGGCCATCCTAAGCTGAACGTGCCTGCTCTCGTCAGATCGCAGACTGCTACCCAGCTTAGGGCCCGGTAAGTACTGGCAGGGGAGACTGGCTGGGAATCCCACGTGCCGTTGACATTTTGCTCTATTGCTGCCTTCCGCTCCGATTCCGAAAATAATTTAATGATGCTTAAATCCACAGTATACAAGGTGTGAAGCTGTCGACGGCCATCCTAAGCTTAACGCGCCAGCTCTCGTCAGATCACAGACTGGTACAGATCTTAGGGCCCGGTAAGTACCGGCATGGGACACTGGCTGGGAATCCCGGCTGCCGTTGACATTTTGCTCTGTTGCCGCCTTACGCTCCGATTCCGAAAAGGATTTATTGATGCTTAAATCCACAGTATACAGGGTGTGAAGAGGTCTACGGCCATCCTAAGCTGAATGCGCCTGTTCTCGTCAGATCGCAGACTGGTACAGATCTTAGGGCCCGGTAAGTACCGGCATGGGACACTGGCTGGGAATCCCGGCTGCCGTTGACATTTTGCTCTGTTGCCGCCTTCCGTTCCGATTCCGAAAAGGATTTATTGATGATTAAATGCACAATATAAAGGGCAAGAAGCTGTCAACGGCCATCCTAAGCTGAACGCGCTTGCTCTTGTCAGATCGCAGACTGCTACCCAGCTTAGGGCCTGGTAAGAACTAGCATGGGAGACTGGCTGGGAATCCCGGGTGCACTTGACATTTTAATCTGTTGCCTCCTTCCGCTCCGATTCGGAAAAGGATTTATTGATGCTTAAATCCACAGTATACAGGGTGTGAACCTGTCAACGGCCATCCTAAGCTGAATGCGCCTGTTCTCGTCAGATCGCAGACTGGTACCCAGCTTAGGGCCCGGTAAGTACCAGCATGGGAGACTGGCTGGGAATCCCAGGTGTCGTTGACGTTTTGCTCTGTTGCCGCCTTACGCTCCGATTCCGAAAAGGATTTATTGATGCTTAAATCCACAGTATACAGGGTGTGAAGATATCTACGGCCATCCTAAGCTGAATGCGCCTGTTCTCGTCAGATCGCAGACTGGTACAGATCTTAGGGCCCGGTAAGTACCGGCATGGGACACTGGCTGGGAATCCCGGCTGCCGTTGACATTTTGCTCTGTTGCCGCCTTCCGTTACTATTCCGAAAAGGATTTATTGATGCTTAAATGCACAGTATACAAAATATGAAGCTGTCAACGGCCATCCTAAGCTGAACGCGCCTGCTCTCGTCAGATCGCAGACTGCTACCCAGCTTAGGGCCTGGTAAGTACCAGCATGGGAGACTGGCTGGGAATCCCAGGTGCAGTTGACATTTTAATCTGTTGCCGCCTTCCGCTCCGATTCGGAAAAGGATTTATTGATGCTTAAATCCACAATATACAGGGTGTGAAGCTGTCAACGGCCATCCTAAGCCTGAACATGCCTGCTCTCATCAGATCGCAGACTGCTGCCCGGCAGATACCGGCATGGGAGACTGGCTGGCAATCCAAGGTGCCATTGACATTTTGCTCTGTTGCCGCCTTCTTCTCCGATTAATAAAAATATTTATTGATGGTTAAATCCACAATATACAAGGCGTAAAGATGTCAACGGACATCCTAAGCTGAACGCGCCTGCTCTCGTCAGATCGCAGACTGCTACCCAGCTTAGGGCCAGGTAAGTACCAGCATGGGAGACTGGCTGGGAATTCCAGGTGTTGTTGACATTTTGCTCTGTAGCCGCCTTCCGCTCCGATTCCGAAAATGATTTATTGATGCTTAAATCCACAGTATACAGCTTGTGAAGCTGTCTACGGCTATCCTAACCTGAATGCGCCTGCTCTCGTCAGATCGCAGACTGCTACCCAGCTTAGAGCCCGGTAAGTACCAGTATGGGAGACTGGCTGGGAATCTCAGGTGTTGTTGACATTTTGCTCTGTAGCTCTGTAGACAGTTTGCTCCGATTCCGAAAAGGATTTATTGATGCTTAAATCCACAATATACAGGGTGTGAAGCCGTCTACGGCTATCCTAAGCTGAATGCGCCTGTTCTTGTCAGATCGCAGACTGCTGCCCGGCAAGTACGGGCATGGGAGACTGGCTGGCAATCCAAGGTGCTATTGACATTTTGATCTGTTGCAGCCTTCCTCTCCGATTAAAAAAAATATTTATTGATGCTTAAATCCACAGTATACAAGGCGTGAAGATGTCAACGCCCATCCTAAGCTGAACGCGCCTGCTCTCATCAGATCGCAGACTGCTACCCAGCTTAGGGCCCGGTAAGTACTGGCATGGGAGACTGGCTGGGAATCCCGGGTGCCGTTGACATTTTGCTCTATTGCTGCCTTCCGCTCCGATTCCGAAAAGGATTTATTGATGCCTAAATGCACAGTATAAAGGGCGAGAAGCTGTCAACGGCCATCCTAAGCTGAACGCGCCTGCTCTCATCAGATCGCAGACTGCTACCCAGTTTAGGGCCCGGTAAGTACCAGCATGGGAGACTGGCTGGGAATCCCGGGTGCAGTTGACAGTTTGCTCTGTTTCTGCTCCGATTCCGAAAATTATTTATTGATGCTTAAATCCACAGTATACAAAGTGTGATGCTGTCAACGGCCATCCTAAGCTGAACGCGCCTGCTCTTGTCAGATCGCAGACTGCTACCCAGCTTAGGGCCTGGTAAGTACCAGCATGGGAGACTGGCTGGGAATCCCGGGTGCAGTTGCCATTTTAATCTGTTGCCGCCTTCCGCTCCGATTCGGAAAATAATTTATTGATGCTTAAATCCACAATATACAGGGTGTGAAGCTGTCAACGGCCATCCTAAGCCTGAACGTGCCTGCTCTCCTCAGATCGCAGACTGCTGCCCGGCAGTTACCGGCATTGGAGACTGGCTGGCAATCCAAGGTGCCATTGACATTTTGCTCTGTTGCAGCCTTCCTCTCCGACAAATAAAAATATTTATTGATGCTTAAATCCACAATATACAAGGCGTGAAGATGTCAACGGCCATCCTAAGCTGAACGCGCCTGCTCTCGTCAGATCGCAGACTGCTACCCAGCTTAGGGCCCAGTAAGTACTGGCATGGGAAACTGGCTGGGAAACCCGGGTGCAGTTGACATTTTGCTCTGTTGCCGCCTTCCGTTCCGATTCCGAAAAGGATTTATTGATGCTTAAATGCACAGTATAAAAAGCATGAAGCTGTCAATGGCCATCCTAAGCTGAACGCGCCTGCTCTTGTCAGATCGCAGACTGTTACCCAGCTTAGGGCCCGGTAAGTACTGGCATGGGAGACTGGCTGGGAATCCCGGTTGCCGTTGACACTTTGCTCTATTGCTGCCTTCCGCTCCGATTCCGAAAAGAATTTATTGATGCTTAAATCCACAGTATACAAGGTGTGAAGCTGTCAACGGCCATCCTAAGCTGAATGAGCCTGCTCTCGTCAGATCGCAGACTGCTACCCAGCTTAGGATCCGGTAAGTACTGGCATGGGAGACTGGCTGGGAATCCCGGGTGCCAGTGCCAGTGCCATTGCCATTGCCATTGACATTTTGCTCTATTGCTGCCTTCCGCTCCGATTCCGAAAATAATTTATTGATGCTTAAATCCACAGTATACAAGGTGTGAAGCTGTCGACGGCCATCCTAAGCTTAACGCGCCTGCTCTCGTCAGATCGCAGACTGGTACAGATCTTAGGGCCCGGTAAGTACCGGCATGGGACACTGGCTGGGAATCCCGGCTGCCGTTGACATTTTGCTCTGTTGCCGCCTTCCGTTCCGTTCCGATTCCGAAAAGGATTTATTGATGCTTAAATGCACAGTATAAAGGGCGAAAAGCGGTCAACGGCCATCCTAAGCTGAACGCGCCTGCTCTCGTCAGATCGCAGACTGCTACCCAGCTTAGGGCCCGGTAAGTACCAGCATGGGACACTGGCTGGGAATCCCAGGTGTCGTTGACATTTTGCTCTGTTGCCGCCTTCCGCTCCGATTCCGAAAAGGATTTATTGATGCTTAAATCCACAGTATACAGCTTGTGAAGCTGTCTACGGCTATCCTAACCTGAATGCGCCTGCTCTCGTCAGATCGCAGACTGCTACCCAGCTTAGAGCCCGGTAAGTACCAGTATGGGAGACTGGCTGGGAATCTCAGGTGTTGTTGACATTTTGCTCTGTAGCTCTGTAGACAGTTTGCTCCGATTCCGAAAAGGATTTATTGATGCTTAAATCCACAATATACAGGGTGTGAAGCCGTCTACGGCTATCCTAAGCTGAATGCGCCTGTTCTTGTCAGATCGCAGACTGCTGCCCGGCAAGTACGGGCATGGGAGACTGGCTGGCAATCCAAGGTGCTATTGACATTTTGATCTGTTGCAGCCTTCCTCTCCGATTAAAAAAAATATTTATTGATGCTTAAATCCACAGTATACAAGGCGTGAAGATGTCAACGCCCATCCTAAGCTGAACGCGCCTGCTCTCATCAGATCGCAGACTGCTACCCAGCTTAGGGCCCGGTAAGTACTGGCATGGGAGACTGGCTGGGAATCCCGGGTGCCGTTGACATTTTGCTCTATTGCTGCCTTCCGCTCCGATTCCGAAAAGGATTTATTGATGCCTAAATGCACAGTATAAAGGGCGAGAAGCTGTCAACGGCCATCCTAAGCTGAACGCGCCTGCTCTCATCAGATCGCAGACTGCTACCCAGTTTAGGGCCCGGTAAGTACCAGCATGGGAGACTGGCTTGGAATCCCAGGTGTCGTTGACATTTTGCTCGGTTGCCGCCTTCCGCTCTGATTCCGAAAAGGATTTATTGATGCTTAAATCCACAGTATACAGGGTGTGAAGATGTCTACGGCCATCCTAAGCTGTATGCGCCTGTTCTCGTCAGATCGCAGACTGCTACCCAGCTTCGGGCCTGGTAAGTACCAGCATGGGAGACTGGCTGGGAATCCCGGGTGCAGTTGACATTTTGCTCTGTTTCTGCTCCGATTCCGAAAATTATTTATTGATGCTTAAATCCACAGTATACAAAGTGTGATGCTGTCAACGGCCATCCTAAGCTGAACGCGCCTGCTCTTGTCAGATCGCAGACTGCTACCCAGCTTAGGGCCTGGTAAGTACCAGCATGGAAGACTGGCTGGGAATCCCGGGTGCAGTTTCCATTTTAATCTGTTGCCGCCTTCCGCTCCGATTCGGAAAATAATTTATTGATGCTTAAATCCACAATATACAGGGTGTGAAGCTGTCAACGGCCATCCTAAGCCTGAACGTGCCTGCTCTCCTCAGATCGCAGACTGCTGCCCGGCAGTTACCGGCATTGGAGACTGGCTGGCAATCCAAGGTGCCATTGACATTTTGCTCTGTTGCAGCCTTCCTCTCCGACAAATAAAAATATTTATTGATGCTTAAATCCACAATATACAAGGCGTGAAGATGTCAACGGCCATCCTAAGCTGAACGCGCCTGCTCTCGTCAGATCGCAGACTGCTACCCAGCTTAGGGCCCAGTAAGTACTGGCATGGGAGACTGGCTGGGAAACCCGGGTGCAGTTGACATTTTGCTCTGTTGCCGCCTTCCGTTCCGATTCCGAAAAGGATTTATTGATGCTTAAATGCACAGTATAAAAAGCATGAAGCTGTCAATGGCCATCCTAAGCTGAACGCGCCTGCTCTTGTCAAATCGCAGACTGTTACCCAGCTTAGGGCCCGGTAAGTACTGGCATGGGAGACTGGCTGGGAATCCCGGTTGCCGTTGACACTTTGCTCTATTGCTGCCTTCCGCTCCGATTCCGAAAAGAATTTATTGATGCTTAAATCCACAGTATACAAGGTGTGAAGCTGTCAATGGCCATCCTAAGCTGAATGAGCCTGCTCTCGTCAGATCGCAGACTGCTACCCAGCTTAGGATCCGGTAAGTACTGGCATGGGAGACTGGCTGGGAATCCCGGGTGCCAGTGCCATTGCCATTGCCATTGCCATTGACATTTTGCTCTATTGCTGCCTTCCGCTCCGATTCCGAAAATAATTTATTGATGCTTAAATCCACAGTATACAAGGTGTGAAGCTGTCGACGGCCATCCTAAGCTTAACGCGCCTGCTCTCATCAGATCGCAGACTGGTACAGATCTTAGGGCCCGGTAAGTACCAGCATGGGACACTGGCTGGGAATCCCGGCTGCTGTTGACATTTTGCTCTGTTGCCGCCTTACGCTCCGATTCCGAAAAGGATTTATTGATGCTTAAATCCACAGTATACAGGGTGTGAAGATGTCTACGGCCATCCTAAGCTGAATGCGCCTGTTCTCGTCAGATCGCAGACTGGTACAGATCTTAGGGCCCGGTAAGTACCGGCATGGGACACTGGCTGGGAATCCCGGCTGCCGTTGACATTTTGCTCTGTTGCCGCCTTCCGTTCCGATTCCAAAAAGGATTTATTGATGCTTAAATGCACAGTATAAAGGGCGAGAAGCTGTCAACGGCCATCCTAAGCTCAACGCGCCTGCTCTCGTCAGATCGCAGACTGCTACCCAGCTTAGCGCCCGGTAAGTACCAGCATGGGAGACTGGCTGGGAATCCCGGCTGCCGTTGACATTTTGCTCTGTTGCCGCGTTCCGTTCCGATTCCGAAAAGGATTTATTGATGCTTAAATGCACAGTATACAAAATGTGAAGCTGTCAACGGCCATCCTAAGCTGAACCCGCCTGCTCTCATCAGATCGCAGACTGCTACCCAGCTTAGGGCCTGGTAAGTTATAGCATGGGAGACTGGCTGGGAATCCCGGGTGCAGTTGACATTTTAATCTGTTGCCGCCTTCCGCTCCGATTCGGAAAAGGATTTATTGATGCTTAAATCCACAGTATACAGGGTGTGAAGATGTCTACGGCCATCCTAAGCTGAATGCGCCTGTTCTCGTCAGATCGCAGACTGCTTCCCAGCTTCGGGCCTGGTAAGTACCAGCATGGGAGACTGGCTGGGAATCCCGGGTGCAGTTGACATTTTGCTCTGTTTCTGCTCCGATTCCGAAAATTATTTATTGATGCTTAAATCCACAGTATACAAAGTGTGAAGCTGTCAACGGCCATCCTAAGCTGAACGCGCCTGCTCTCGTCAGATCGCAGACTGATACCCAGCTTAGGGCCCGTTAAGTACCAGCATGGGAGACTGGCTGGGAATCCCAGGTGTTGTTGACATTTTGTTCTGTAGCCGCCTTCCGCTTCGATTCCGAAAATGATTTATTGATGCTTAAATTCACAGTATACAGGGTGTGATGCCGTCTACGGCTATCCTAAGCTGAATGTGCCTGTTCTTGTCAGATCGCAGACTGCTGCCCGGCAAGTACGGGCATGAGAGACTGGCTGACAATCCAAGGTGCTATTGACATTTTGCTCTGTTGCCGCCTTCCTCTCCGATTCCGAAAAGGATTTATTGATGCTTAAATGCACAGTATAAAAAGCATGAAGCTGTCAATGGCCATCCTAAGCTGAACGTGCCTGCTCTCGTCAGATCGCAGACTGCTACCCAGCTTAGGGCCCGGTAAGTACTGGCAGGGGAGACTGGCTGGGAATCCCAGGTGCCGTTGACATTTTGCTCTATTGCTGCCTTCCGCTCCGATTCCGAAAATAATTTAATGATGCTTAAATCCACAGTATACAAGGTGTGAAGCTGTCGACGGCCATCCTAAGCTTAACGCGCCAGCTCTCGTCAGATCGCAGACTGGTACAGATCTTAGGGCCCGGTAAGTACCGGCATGGGACACTGGCTGGGAATCCCGGCTGCCGTTGACATTTTGCTCTGTTGCCGCCTTACGCTCCGATTCCGAAAAGGATTTATTGATGCTTAAATCCACAGTATACAGGGTGTGAAGAGGTCTACGGCCATCCTAAGCTGAATGTGCCTGTTCTCGTCAGATCGCAGACTGGTACAGATCTTAGGGCCCGGTAAGTACCGGCATGGGACACTGGCTGGGAATCCCGGCTGCCGTTGACATTTTGCTCTGTTGCCGCCTTCCGTTCCGATTCCGAAAAGGATTTATTGATGCTTAAATGCACAATATAAAGGGCAAGAAGCTGTCAACGGCCATCCTAAGCTGAACGCGCTTGCTCTTGTCAGATCGCAGACTGCTACCCAGCTTAGGGCCTGGTAAGAACTAGCATGGGAGACTGGCTGGGAATCCCGGGTGCACTTGACATTTTAATCTGTTGCCTCCTTCCGCTCCGATTCGGAAAAGGATTTATTGATGCTTAAATCCACAGTATACAGGGTGTGAAGCTGTCAACGGCCATCCTAAGCTGAATGCGCCTGTTCTCGTCAGATCGCAGACTGGTACCCAGCTTAGGGCCCGGTAAGTACCAGCATGGGAGACTGGCTGGGAATCCCAGGTGTCGTTGACGTTTTGCTCTGTTGCCGCCTTACGCTCCGATTCCGAAAAGGATTTATTGATGCTTAAATCCACAGTATACAGGGTGTGAAGATATCTACGGCCATCCTAAGCTGAATGCGCCTGTTCTCGTCAGATCGCAGACTGGTACAGATCTTAGGGCCCGGTAAGTACCGGCATGGGACACTGGCTGGGAATCCCGGCTGCCGTTGACATTTTGCTCTGTTGCCGCCTTCCGTTCCGATTCCGAAAAGGATTTATTGATGCTTAAATGCACAGTATACAAAATATGAAGCTGTCAACGGCCATCCTAAGCTGAACGCGCCTGCTCTCGTCAGATCGCAGACTGCTACCCAGCTTAGGGCCTGGTAAGTACCAGCATGGGAGACTGGCTGGGAATCCCAGGTGCAGTTGACATTTTAATCTGTTGCCGCCTTCCGCTCCGATTCGGAAAAGGATTTATTGATGCTTAAATCCACAATATACAGGGTGTGAAGCTGTCAACGGCCATCCTAAGCCTGAACATGCCTGCTCTCCTCAGATCGCAGACTGCTGCCCGGCAGATACCGGCATGGGAGACTGGCTGGCAATCCAAGGTGCCATTGACATTTTGCTCTGTTGCCGCCTTCTTCTCCGATTAATAAAAATATTTATTGATGGTTAAATCCACAATATACAAGGCGTAAAGATGTCAACGGACATCCTAAGCTGAACGCGCCTGCTCTCGTCAGATCGCAGACTGCTACCCAGCTTAGGGCCAGGTAAGTACCAGCATGGGAGACTGGCTGGGAATTCCAGGTGTTGTTGACATTTTGCTCTGTAGCCGCCTTCCGCTCCGATTCCGAAAATGATTTATTGATGCTTAAATCCACAGTATACAGCTTGTGAAGCTGTCTACGGCTATCCTAACCTGAATGCGCCTGCTCTCGTCAGATCGCAGACTGCTACCCAGCTTAGAGCCCGGTAAGTACCAGTATGGGAGACTGGCTGGGAATCTCAGGTGTTGTTGACATTTTGCTCTGTAGCTCTGTAGACAGTTTGCTCCGATTCCGAAAAGGATTTATTGATGCTTAAATCCACAATATACAGGGTGTGAAGCCGTCTACGGCTATCCTAAGCTGAATGCGCCTGTTCTTGTCAGATCGCAGACTGCTGCCCGGCAAGTACGGGCATGGGAGACTGGCTGGCAATCCAAGGTGCTATTGACATTTTGATCTGTTGCAGCCTTCCTCTCCGATTAAAAAAAATATTTATTGATGCTTAAATCCACAGTATACAAGGCGTGAAGATGTCAACGCCCATCCTAAGCTGAACGCGCCTGCTCTCATCAGATCGCAGACTGCTACCCAGCTTAGGGCCCGGTAAGTACTGGCATGGGAGACTGGCTGGGAATCCCGGGTGCCGTTGACATTTTGCTCTATTGCTGCCTTCCGCTCCGATTCCGAAAAGGATTTATTGATGCCTAAATGCACAGTATAAAGGGCGAGAAGCTGTCAACGGCCATCCTAAGCTGAACGCGCCTGCTCTCATCAGATCGCAGACTGCTACCCAGTTTAGGGCCCAGTAAGTACCAGCATGGGAGACTGGCTTGGAATCCCAGGTGTCGTTGACATTTTGCTCGGTTGCCGCCTTCCGCTCCGATTCCGAAAATGATTTATTGATGCTTAAATCCACAGTATACAGGGTGTGAAGATGTCTACGGCCATCCTAAGCTGTATGCGCCTGTTCTCGTCAGATCGCAGACTGCTACCCAGCTTCGGGCCTGGTAAGTACCAGCATGGGAGACTGGCTGGGAATCCCGGGTGCAGTTGACATTTTGCTCTGTTTCTGCTCCGATTCCGAAAATTATTTATTGATGCTTAAATCCACAGTATACAAAGTGTGATGCTGTCAACGGCCATCCTAAGCTGAACGCGCCTGCTCTTGTCAGATCGCAGACTGCTACCCAGCTTAGGGCCTGGTAAGTACCAGCATGGGAGACTGGCTGGGAATCCCGGGTGCAGTTGCCATTTTAATCTGTTGCCGCCTTCCGCTCCGATTCGGAAAATAATTTATTGATGCTTAAATCCACAATATACAGGGTGTGAAGCTGTCAACGGCCATCCTAAGCCTGAACGTGCCTGCTCTCCTCAGATCGCAGACTGCTGCCCGGCAGTTACCGGCATTGGAGACTGGCTGGCAATCCAAGGTGCCATTGACATTTTGCTCTGTTGCAGCCTTCCTCTCCGACAAATAAAAATATTTATTGATGCTTAAATCCACAATATACAAGGCGTGAAGATGTCAACGGCCATCCTAAGCTGAACGCGCCTGCTCTCGTCAGATCGCAGACTGCTACCCAGCTTAGGGCCCAGTCAGTACTGGCATGGGAGACTGGCTGGGAAACCCGGGTGCAGTTGACATTTTGCTCTGTTGCCGCCTTCCGTTCCGATTCCGAAAAGGATTTATTGATGCTTAAATGCACAGTATAAAAAGCATGAAGCTGTCAATGGCCATCCTAAGCTGAACGCGCCTGCTCTTGTCAGATCGCAGACTGTTACCCAGCTTAGGGCCCGGTAAGTACTGGCATGGGAGACTGGCTGGGAATCCCGGTTGCCGTTGACACTTTGCTCTATTGCTGCCTTCCGCTCCGATTCCGAAAAGAATTTATTGATGCTTAAATCCACAGTATACAAGGTGTGAAGCTGTCAACGGCCATCCTAAGCTGAATGAGCCTGCTCTCATCAGATCGCAGACTGCTACCCAGCTTAGGATCCGGTAAGTACTGGCATGGGAGACTGGCTGGGAATCCCGGGTGCCAGTGCCATTGCCATTGCCATTGACATTTTGCTCTATTGCTGCCTTCCGCTCCGATTCCGAAAATAATTTATTGATGCTTAAATCCACAGTATACAAGGTGTGAAGCTGTCGACGGCCATCCTAAGCTTAACGCGCCTGCTCTCGTCAGATCGCAGACTGGTACAGATCTTAGGGCCCGGTAAGTACCGGCATGGGACACTGGCTGGGAATCCCGGCTGCCGTTGACATTTTGCTCTGTTGCCGCCTTCCGTTCCGTTCCGATTCCGAAAAGGATTTATTGATGCTTAAATGCACAGTATAAAGGGCGAAAAGCGGTCAACGGCCATCCTAAGCTGAACGCGCCTGCTCTCGTCAGATCGCAGACTGCTACCCAGCTTAGGGCCCGGTAAGTACCAGCATGGGACACTGGCTGGGAATCCCAGGTGTCGTTGACATTTTGCTCTGTTGCCGCCTTCCGCTCCGATTCCGAAAAGGATTTATTGATGCTTAAATCCACAGTATACAGCTTGTGAAGCTGTCTACGGCTATCCTAACCTGAATGCGCCTGCTCTCGTCAGATCGCAGACTGCTACCCAGCTTAGAGCCCGGTAAGTACCAGTATGGGAGACTGGCTGGGAATCTCAGGTGTTGTTGACATTTTGCTCTGTAGCTCTGTAGACAGTTTGCTCCGATTCCGAAAAGGATTTATTGATGCTTAAATCCACAATATACAGGGTGTGAAGCCGTCTACGGCTATCCTAAGCTGAATGCGCCTGTTCTTGTCAGATCGCAGACTGCTGCCCGGCAAGTACGGGCATGGGAGACTGGCTGGCAATCCAAGGTGCTATTGACATTTTGATCTGTTGCAGCCTTCCTCTCCGATTAAAAAAAATATTTATTGATGCTTAAATCCACAGTATACAAGGCGTGAAGATGTCAACGCCCATCCTAAGCTGAACGCGCCTGCTCTCATCAGATCGCAGACTGCTACCCAGCTTAGGGCCCGGTAAGTACTGGCATGGGAGACTGGCTGGGAATCCCGGGTGCCGTTGACATTTTGCTCTATTGCTGCCTTCCGCTCCGATTCCGAAAAGGATTTATTGATGCCTAAATGCACAGTATAAAGGGCGAGAAGCTGTCAACGGCCATCCTAAGCTGAACGCGCCTGCTCTCATCAGATCGCAGACTGCTACCCAGTTTAGGGCCCGGTAAGTACCAGCATGGGAGACTGGCTTGGAATCCCAGGTGTCGTTGACATTTTGCTCGGTTGCCGCCTTCCGCTCTGATTCCGAAAAGGATTTATTGATGCTTAAATCCACAGTATACAGGGTGTGAAGATGTCTACGGCCATCCTAAGCTGTATGCGCCTGTTCTCGTCAGATCGCAGACTGCTACCCAGCTTCGGGCCTGGTAAGTACCAGCATGGGAGACTGGCTGGGAATCCCGGGTGCAGTTGACATTTTGCTCTGTTTCTGCTCCGATTCCGAAAATTATTTATTGATGCTTAAATCCACAGTATACAAAGTGTGATGCTGTCAACGGCCATCCTAAGCTGAACGCGCCTGCTCTTGTCAGATCGCAGACTGCTACCCAGCTTAGGGCCTGGTAAGTACCAGCATGGAAGACTGGCTGGGAATCCCGGGTGCAGTTTCCATTTTAATCTGTTGCCGCCTTCCGCTCCGATTCGGAAAATAATTTATTGATGCTTAAATCCACAATATACAGGGTGTGAAGCTGTCAACGGCCATCCTAAGCCTGAACGTGCCTGCTCTCCTCAGATCGCAGACTGCTGCCCGGCAGTTACCGGCATTGGAGACTGGCTGGCAATCCAAGGTGCCATTGACATTTTGCTCTGTTGCAGCCTTCCTCTCCGACAAATAAAAATATTTATTGATGCTTAAATCCACAATATACAAGGCGTGAAGATGTCAACGGCCATCCTAAGCTGAACGCGCCTGCTCTCGTCAGATCGCAGACTGCTACCCAGCTTAGGGCCCAGTAAGTACTGGCATGGGAGACTGGCTGGGAAACCCGGGTGCAGTTGACATTTTGCTCTGTTGCCGCCTTCCGTTCCGATTCCGAAAAGGATTTATTGATGCTTAAATGCACAGTATAAAAAGCATGAAGCTGTCAATGGCCATCCTAAGCTGAACGCGCCTGCTCTTGTCAAATCGCAGACTGTTACCCAGCTTAGGGCCCGGTAAGTACTGGCATGGGAGACTGGCTGGGAATCCCGGTTGCCGTTGACACTTTGCTCTATTGCTGCCTTCCGCTCCGATTCCGAAAAGAATTTATTGATGCTTAAATCCACAGTATACAAGGTGTGAAGCTGTCAACGGCCATCCTAAGCTGAATGAGCCTGCTCTCGTCAGATCGCAGACTGCTACCCAGCTTAGGATCCGGTAAGTACTGGCATGGGAGACTGGCTGGGAATCCCGGGTGCCAGTGCCATTGCCATTGCCATTGCCATTGACATTTTGCTCTATTGCTGCCTTCCGCTCCGATTCCGAAAATAATTTATTGATGCTTAAATCCACAGTATACAAGGTGTGAAGCTGTCGACGGCCATCCTAAGCTTAACGCGCCTGCTCTCATCAGATCGCAGACTGGTACAGATCTTAGGGCCCGGTAAGTACCAGCATGGGACACTGGCTGGGAATCCCGGCTGCTGTTGACATTTTGCTCTGTTGCCGCCTTACGCTCCGATTCCGAAAAGGATTTATTGATGCTTAAATCCACAGTATACAGGGTGTGAAGATGTCTACGGCCATCCTAAGCTGAATGCGCCTGTTCTCGTCAGATCGCAGACTGGTACAGATCTTAGGGCCCGGTAAGTACCGGCATGGGACACTGGCTGGGAATCCCGGCTGCCGTTGACATTTTGCTCTGTTGCCGCCTTCCGTTCCGATTCCAAAAAGGATTTATTGATGCTTAAATGCACAGTATAAAGGGCGAGAAGCTGTCAACGGCCATCCTAAGCTCAACGCGCCTGCTCTCGTCAGATCGCAGACTGCTACCCAGCTTAGCGCCCGGTAAGTACCAGCATGGGAGACTGGCTGGGAATCCCGGCTGCCGTTGACATTTTGCTCTGTTGCCGCGTTCCGTTCCGATTCCGAAAAGGATTTATTGATGCTTAAATGCACAGTATACAAAATGTGAAGCTGTCAACGGCCATCCTAAGCTGAACCCGCCTGCTCTCATCAGATCGCAGACTGCTACCCAGCTTAGGGCCTGGTAAGTTATAGCATGGGAGACTGGCTGGGAATCCCGGGTGCAGTTGACATTTTAATCTGTTGCCGCCTTCCGCTCCGATTCGGAAAAGGATTTATTGATGCTTAAATCCACAGTATACAGGGTGTGAAGATGTCTACGGCCATCCTAAGCTGAATGCGCCTGTTCTCGTCAGATCGCAGACTGCTTCCCAGCTTCGGGCCTGGTAAGTACCAGCATGGGAGACTGGCTGGGAATCCCGGGTGCAGTTGACATTTTGCTCTGTTTCTGCTCCGATTCCGAAAATTATTTATTGATGCTTAAATCCACAGTATACAAAGTGTGAAGCTGTCAACGGCCATCCTAAGCTGAACGCGCCTGCTCTCGTCAGATCGCAGACTGATACCCAGCTTAGGGCCCGTTAAGTACCAGCATGGGAGACTGGCTGGGAATCCCAGGTGTTGTTGACATTTTGTTCTGTAGCCGCCTTCCGCTTCGATTCCGAAAATGATTTATTGATGCTTAAATTCACAGTATACAGGGTGTGATGCCGTCTACGGCTATCCTAAGCTGAATGTGCCTGTTCTTGTCAGATCGCAGACTGCTGCCCGGCAAGTACGGGCATGAGAGACTGGCTGACAATCCAAGGTGCTATTGACATTTTGCTCTGTTGCCGCCTTCCTCTCCGATTCCGAAAAGGATTTATTGATGCTTAAATGCACAGTATAAAAAGCATGAAGCTGTCAATGGCCATCCTAAGCTGAACGTGCCTGCTCTCGTCAGATCGCAGACTGCTACCCAGCTTAGGGCCCGGTAAGTACTGGCAGGGGAGACTGGCTGGGAATCCCAGGTGCCGTTGACATTTTGCTCTATTGCTGCCTTCCGCTCCGATTCCGAAAATAATTTAATGATGCTTAAATCCACAGTATACAAGGTGTGAAGCTGTCGACGGCCATCCTAAGCTTAACGCGCCAGCTCTCGTCAGATCGCAGACTGGTACAGATCTTAGGGCCCGGTAAGTACCGGCATGGGACACTGGCTGGGAATCCCGGCTGCCGTTGACATTTTGCTCTGTTGCCGCCTTACGCTCCGATTCCGAAAAGGATTTATTGATGCTTAAATCCACAGTATACAGGGTGTGAAGAGGTCTACGGCCATCCTAAGCTGAATGTGCCTGTTCTCGTCAGATCGCAGACTGGTACAGATCTTAGGGCCCGGTAAGTACCGGCATGGGACACTGGCTGGGAATCCCGGCTGCCGTTGACATTTTGCTCTGTTGCCGCCTTCCGTTCCGATTCCGAAAAGGATTTATTGATGCTTAAATGCACAATATAAAGGGCAAGAAGCTGTCAACGGCCATCCTAAGCTGAACGCGCTTGCTCTTGTCAGATCGCAGACTGCTACCCAGCTTAGGGCCTGGTAAGAACTAGCATGGGAGACTGGCTGGGAATCCCGGGTGCACTTGACATTTTAATCTGTTGCCTCCTTCCGCTCCGATTCGGAAAAGGATTTATTGATGCTTAAATCCACAGTATACAGGGTGTGAAGCTGTCAACGGCCATCCTAAGCTGAATGCGCCTGTTCTCGTCAGATCGCAGACTGGTACCCAGCTTAGGGCCCGGTAAGTACCAGCATGGGAGACTGGCTGGGAATCCCAGGTGTCGTTGACGTTTTGCTCTGTTGCCGCCTTACGCTCCGATTCCGAAAAGGATTTATTGATGCTTAAATCCACAGTATACAGGGTGTGAAGATATCTACGGCCATCCTAAGCTGAATGCGCCTGTTCTCGTCAGATCGCAGACTGGTACAGATCTTAGGGCCCGGTAAGTACCGGCATGGGACACTGGCTGGGAATCCCGGCTGCCGTTGACATTTTGCTCTGTTGCCGCCTTCCGTTCCGATTCCGAAAAGGATTTATTGATGCTTAAATGCACAGTATACAAAATATGAAGCTGTCAACGGCCATCCTAAGCTGAACGCGCCTGCTCTCGTCAGATCGCAGACTGCTACCCAGCTTAGGGCCTGGTAAGTACCAGCATGGGAGACTGGCTGGGAATCCCAGGTGCAGTTGACATTTTAATCTGTTGCCGCCTTCCGCTCCGATTCGGAAAAGGATTTATTGATGCTTAAATCCACAATATACAGGGTGTGAAGCTGTCAACGGCCATCCTAAGCCTGAACATGCCTGCTCTCCTCAGATCGCAGACTGCTGCCCGGCAGATACCGGCATGGGAGACTGGCTGGCAATCCAAGGTGCCATTGACATTTTGCTCTGTTGCCGCCTTCTTCTCCGATTAATAAAAATATTTATTGATGGTTAAATCCACAATATACAAGGCGTAAAGATGTCAACGGACATCCTAAGCTGAACGCGCCTGCTCTCGTCAGATCGCAGACTGCTACCCAGCTTAGGGCCAGGTAAGTACCAGCATGGGAGACTGGCTGGGAATTCCAGGTGTTGTTGACATTTTGCTCTGTAGCCGCCTTCCGCTCCGATTCCGAAAATGATTTATTGATGCTTAAATCCACAGTATACAGCTTGTGAAGCTGTCTACGGCTATCCTAACCTGAATGCGCCTGCTCTCGTCAGATCGCAGACTGCTACCCAGCTTAGAGCCCGGTAAGTACCAGTATGGGAGACTGGCTGGGAATCTCAGGTGTTGTTGACATTTTGCTCTGTAGCTCTGTAGACAGTTTGCTCCGATTCCGAAAAGGATTTATTGATGCTTAAATCCACAATATACAGGGTGTGAAGCCGTCTACGGCTATCCTAAGCTGAATGCGCCTGTTCTTGTCAGATCGCAGACTGCTGCCCGGCAAGTACGGGCATGGGAGACTGGCTGGCAATCCAAGGTGCTATTGACATTTTGATCTGTTGCAGCCTTCCTCTCCGATTAAAAAAAATATTTATTGATGCTTAAATCCACAGTATACAAGGCGTGAAGATGTCAACGCCCATCCTAAGCTGAACGCGCCTGCTCTCATCAGATCGCAGACTGCTACCCAGCTTAGGGCCCGGTAAGTACTGGCATGGGAGACTGGCTGGGAATCCCGGGTGCCGTTGACATTTTGCTCTATTGCTGCCTTCCGCTCCGATTCCGAAAAGGATTTATTGATGCCTAAATGCACAGTATAAAGGGCGAGAAGCTGTCAACGGCCATCCTAAGCTGAACGCGCCTGCTCTCATCAGATCGCAGACTGCTACCCAGTTTAGGGCCCAGTAAGTACCAGCATGGGAGACTGGCTTGGAATCCCAGGTGTCGTTGACATTTTGCTCGGTTGCCGCCTTCCGCTCCGATTCCGAAAATGATTTATTGATGCTTAAATCCACAGTATACAGGGTGTGAAGATGTCTACGGCCATCCTAAGCTGTATGCGCCTGTTCTCGTCAGATCGCAGACTGCTACCCAGCTTCGGGCCTGGTAAGTACCAGCATGGGAGACTGGCTGGGAATCCCGGGTGCAGTTGACATTTTGCTCTGTTTCTGCTCCGATTCCGAAAATTATTTATTGATGCTTAAATCCACAGTATACAAAGTGTGATGCTGTCAACGGCCATCCTAAGCTGAACGCGCCTGCTCTTGTCAGATCGCAGACTGCTACCCAGCTTAGGGCCTGGTAAGTACCAGCATGGGAGACTGGCTGGGAATCCCGGGTGCAGTTGCCATTTTAATCTGTTGCCGCCTTCCGCTCCGATTCGGAAAATAATTTATTGATGCTTAAATCCACAATATACAGGGTGTGAAGCTGTCAACGGCCATCCTAAGCCTGAACGTGCCTGCTCTCCTCAGATCGCAGACTGCTGCCCGGCAGTTACCGGCATTGGAGACTGGCTGGCAATCCAAGGTGCCATTGACATTTTGCTCTGTTGCAGCCTTCCTCTCCGACAAATAAAAATATTTATTGATGCTTAAATCCACAATATACAAGGCGTGAAGATGTCAACGGCCATCCTAAGCTGAACGCGCCTGCTCTCGTCAGATCGCAGACTGCTACCCAGCTTAGGGCCCAGTCAGTACTGGCATGGGAGACTGGCTGGGAAACCCGGGTGCAGTTGACATTTTGCTCTGTTGCCGCCTTCCGTTCCGATTCCGAAAAGGATTTATTGATGCTTAAATGCACAGTATAAAAAGCATGAAGCTGTCAATGGCCATCCTAAGCTGAACGCGCCTGCTCTTGTCAGATCGCAGACTGTTACCCAGCTTAGGGCCCGGTAAGTACTGGCATGGGAGACTGGCTGGGAATCCCGGTTGCCGTTGACACTTTGCTCTATTGCTGCCTTCCGCTCCGATTCCGAAAAGAATTTATTGATGCTTAAATCCACAGTATACAAGGTGTGAAGCTGTCAACGGCCATCCTAAGCTGAATGAGCCTGCTCTCATCAGATCGCAGACTGCTACCCAGCTTAGGATCCGGTAAGTACTGGCATGGGAGACTGGCTGGGAATCCCGGGTGCCAGTGCCATTGCCATTGACATTTTGCTCTATTGCTGCCTTCCGCTCCGATTCCGAAAATAATTTATTGATGCTTAAATCCACAGTATACAAGGTGTGAAGCTGTCGACGGCCATCCTAAGCTTAACGTGCCTGCTCTCGTCAGATCGCAGACTGGTACAGATCTTAGGGCCCGGTAAGTACCGGCATGGGACACTGGCTGGGAATCCCGGCTGCCGTTAACATTTTGCTCTGTTGCCGCCTTCCGTTCCGTTCCGATTCCGAAAAGGATTTATTGATGCTTAAATGCACAGTATAAAGGGCGAGAAGCTGTCAACGGCCATCCTAAGCTGAACGCGCCTGCTCTCGTCAGATCGCAGACTGCTACCCAGCTTAGGGCCCGGTAAGTACCAGCATGGGACACTGGCTGGGAATCCCAGGTGTCGTTGACATTTTGCTCTGTTGCCGCCTTCCGCTCCGATTCCGAAAAGGATTTATTGATGCTTAAATCCACAGTATACAGGGTGTGAAGATGTCTACGGCCATCCTAAGCAGAATGCGCCTGTTCTCGTCAGAGCGCAGACTGCTGCCCAGCTTCAAGCCTGGTAAGTACCAGCATGGGAGACTGGCTGGGTATCCCGGGTGCAGTTGACATTTTGCTCTGTTTCTGCTCCGATTCCAAAAATTATTTATTGATGCTTAAATCCACAGTATACAAAGTGTGAAGCTGTCAATGGCCATCCTAAGCTGAACGTGCCTGCTCTCATCAGATCGCAGACTGCTACCCAGCTTAGGGCCCGGTAAGTACTGGCAGGGGAGACTGGCTGGGAATCCCAGGTGCCGTTGACATTTTGCTCTATTGCTGCCTTCCGCTCCGATTCCGAAAATAATTTAATGATGCTTAAATCCACAGTATACAAGGTGTGAAGCTGTCGACGGCCATCCTAAGCTTAACGCGCCAGCTCTCGTCAGATCGCAGACTGGTACAGATCTTAGGGCCCGGTAAGTACCGGCATGGGACACTGGCTGGGAATCCCGGCTGCCGTTGACATTTTGCTCTGTTGCCGCCTTACGCTCCGATTCCGAAAAGGATTTATTGATGCTTAAATCCACAGTATACAGGGTGTGAAGAGGTCTACGGCCATCCTAAGCTGAATGCGCCTGTTCTCGTCAGATCGCAGACTGGTACAGATCTTAGGGCCCGGTAAGTACCGGCATGGGACACTGGCTGGGAATCCCGGCTGCCGTTGACATTTTGCTCTGTTGCCGCCTTCCGTTCCGATTCCGAAAAGGATTTATTGATGCTTAAATGCACAATATAAAGGGCAAGAAGCTGTCAACGGCCATCCTAAGCTGAACGCGCTTGCTCTTGTCAGATCGCAGACTGCTACCCAGCTTAGGGCCTGGTAAGAACTAGCATGGGAGACTGGCTGGGAATCCCGGGTGCACTTGACATTTTAATCTGTTGCCTCCTTCCGCTCCGATTCGGAAAAGGATTTATTGATGCTTAAATCCACAGTATACAGGGTGTGAAGCTGTCAACGGCCATCCTAAGCTGAATGCGCCTGTTCTCGTCAGATCGCAGACTGGTACCCAGCTTAGGGCCCGGTAAGTACCAGCATGGGAGACTGACTGGGAATCCCAGGTGTCGTTGACGTTTTGCTCTGTTGCCGCCTTACGCTCCGATTCCGAAAAGGATTTATTGATGCTTAAATCCACAGTATACAGGGTGTGAAGATATCTACGGCCATCCTAAGCTGAATGCGCCTGTTCTCGTCAGATCGCAGACTGGTACAGATCTTAGGGCCCGGTAAGTACCGGCATGGGACACTGGCTGGGAATCCCGGCTGCCGTTGACATTTTGCTCTGTTGCCGCCTTCCGTTCCGATTCCGAAAAGGATTTATTGATGCTTAAATGCACAGTATACAAAATATGAAGCTGTCAACGGCCATCCTAAGCTGAACGCGCCTGCTCTCGTCAGATCGCAGACTGCTACCCAGCTTAGGGCCTGGTAAGTACCAGCATGGGAGACTGGCTGGGAATCCCAGGTGCAGTTGACATTTTAATCTGTTGCCGCCTTCCGCTCCGATTCGGAAAAGGATTTATTGATGCTTAAATCCACAATATACAGGGTGTGAAGCTGTCAACGGCCATCCTAAGCCTGAACATGCCTGCTCTCCTCAGATCGCAGACTGCTGCCCGGCAGATACCGGCATGGGAGACTGGCTGGCAATCCAAGGTGCCATTGACATTTTGCTCTGTTGCCGCCTTCTTCTCCGATTAATAAAAATATTTATTGATGGTTAAATCCACAATATACAAGGCGTAAAGATGTCAACGGACATCCTAAGCTGAACGCGCCTGCTCTCGTCAGATCGCAGACTGCTACCCAGCTTAGGGCCAGGTAAGTACCAGCATGGGAGACTGGCTGGGAATTCCAGGTGTTGTTGACATTTTGCTCTGTAGCCGCCTTCCGCTCCGATTCCGAAAATGATTTATTGATGCTTAAATCCACAGTATACAGCTTGTGAAGCTGTCTACGGCTATCCTAACCTGAATGCGCCTGCTCTCGTCAGATCGCAGACTGCTACCCAGCTTAGAGCCCGGTAAGTACCAGTATGGGAGACTGGCTGGGAATCTCAGGTGTTGTTGACATTTTGCTCTGTAGCTCTGTAGACAGTTTGCTCCGATTCCGAAAAGGATTTATTGATGCTTAAATCCACAATATACAGGGTGTGAAGCCGTCTACGGCTATCCTAAGCTGAATGCGCCTGTTCTTGTCAGATCGCAGACTGCTGCCCGGCAAGTACGGGCATGGGAGACTGGCTGGCAATCCAAGGTGCTATTGACATTTTGATCTGTTGCAGCCTTCCTCTCCGATTAAAAAAAATATTTATTGATGCTTAAATCCACAGTATACAAGGCGTGAAGATGTCAACGCCCATCCTAAGCTGAACGCGCCTGCTCTCATCAGATCGCAGACTGCTACCCAGCTTAGGGCCCGGTAAGTACTGGCATGGGAGACTGGCTGGGAATCCCGGGTGCCGTTGACATTTTGCTCTATTGCTGCCTTCCGCTCCGATTCCGAAAAGAATTTATTGATGCTTAAATCCACAGTATACAAGGTGTGAAGCTGTCGACGGCCATCCTAAGCTTAACGCGCCTGCTCTCGTCAGATCGCAGACTGGTACAGATCTTAGGGCCCGGTAAGTACCGGCATGGGACACTGGCTGTGAATCCCGGCTGCCGTTGACATTTTGCTCTGTTGCCGCCTTCCGTTCCAATTCCGAAAAGGATTTATTGATGCCTAAATGCACAGTATAAAGGGCGAGAAGCTGTCAACGGCCATCCTAAGCTGAACGCGCCTGTTCTCGTCAGATGGCAGACTGCTACCCAGCTTCGGGCCTGGTAAGTACCAGCAACGGAGACTGGCTGGGAATTCCGGGTGCAGTTGACATTTTGCTCTGTTTCTGCTCCGATTCCGAAAATTATTTATTGATGCTTAAATCCACAGTATACAAAGCGTGAAGCTGTCAACGGCCATCCTAAGCTGAACGCGCCTGCTCTCGTCAGATCGCAGACTGCTACCCAGCTTAGGGCCTGGTAAGTACCAGCATGGGAGACTGGCTGGGAATCCCGGGTGCAGTTGACATTTTAATCTGTTGCTGCCTTCCGCTCCGATTCGGAAAAGGATTTATTGATGCTTAAATCCACAATACACAGGGTGTGAAGCTGTCAACGGCCATCCTAAGCCTGAATGTGCCTGCTCTCCTCAGATCGCAGACTGCTGCCCGGCAGTTACCAGCATGGGAGACTGGCTGGCAATTCAAGGTGCCATTGACATTTTGCTCTGTTGCCGCCTTCCTCTCCGATTAATAAAAATATTTATTGATGCTTAAATCCACAATTTACAAGGCATGAAGATGTCAACGGCCATCCTAAGCTGAACGCGCCTGCTCTCGTCAGATCGCAGACTGCTACCCAGCTTAGGGCCTAGTAATTACTGGCATGGGAGACTGGCTGGGAATCCCGGGTGCAGTTTACATTATGCTCTGTTGCCGCCTTCCGTTCCGATTCCGAAAAGGATTTATTGATGCTTAAATGCACAGTATAAAAAGCATGAAGCTTTCAATGGCCATCCTAAGCTGAACGCGCCTGCTCTCGTCAGATCGCAGACTGCTCTAGCTTAGGGCCCGGTAGGTACTGGCATGGGAGACTGGCTGGGAATCCCGGTTGCCGTTGACATTTTGCTCTATTGCTGCCTTCCGCTCCGATTCCGAAAATAATTTATTGATGCTTAAATCCACAGTATACAAGGTGTGAAGCTGTCGACGGCCATCCTAAGCTTAACTCGCCTGCTCTCGTCAGATCGCAGACTGGTACAGATCTTAGGGCCCGGTAAGTACCGGCATGGGACACTGGCTGGGAATCCCGGCTGCCGTTGACATTTTGCTCTCTTGCCGCCTTCCGTTCCGATTCCGAAAAGGATTTATTGATGCTTAAATGTACAGTATAAAAATCATGAAGCTGTCAATGGCCATCCTAAGCTGAACGCGCCTGCTTTCGTCAGATCGCAGACTGCTACCTAGCTTAGGGCCCGGTAAGTACTGGCATGGGAGACTGGCTGGGAATCCCGGTTGCCGTTGACATTTTGCTCTATTGCTGCCTTCCGCTCCGATTCCGAAAATAATTTATTGATGCTTAAATCCACAGTATACAGGGTGTGAAGCTGTCAACGGCCATCCTAAGCTGAACGTGTCTGCTCTCCTCAGATCGCAGACTGCTGCCCGGCAGATACCGGCGTGGGAGACTGGCTGGCAATCCAAGGTGCCATTGACATTTTGCTCTGTTGCCGCCTTCCTCTCCGATTAATAAAAATATTTATTGATGCTTAAATCCACAGTATACAAAGTGTGAAGCTGTCAACGGCCATTCTAAGCTGAACGTGCCTGCTCTCGTCAGATCGCAGACTGCTACCCAGCTAAGGGCCTGGTAAGTACCAGCATGGGAGACTGGCTGGGAATCCCGGGTGCAGTTGACATTTTAATCTGTTGCCGCCTTCCGCTCCGATTCGGAAAAGGATTTAATTGATGCTTAAATGCACAGTATAAAGTGCGTGAAGCTGTCAACGGCCATCCTAAGCTGAACGCGCCTGCTCTCGTCAGAACGCAGACTGCTACCCAGCTTAGGGCCCGGTAAGTACCAGCATGGGAGACTGGCTGGGAATCCCAGGTGTTGTTAACATTTTGCTCTGTAGCCGCCTTCCGCTCCGATTCCGAAAAGGATTTATTGATGCTTAAATCCACAGTATACAGGGTGTGAAGCCGTCTACGGCTATCCTAAGCTGAATGTGCTTGTTCTTGTCAGATCGCAGACTGCTGCCCGGCAAGTACGGGCATGGGAGACTGGCTGGCAATCCAAGGTGCTATTGACATTTTGCTCTGTTGCCGCCTTCCTCTCCCATTCCGAAAAGGATTTATTGATGCTTAAATGCACAGTATAAAAAGCATGAAGCTGTCAATGGCCATCCTAAGCTGAACGCGCCTGCTCTCGTCAGATCGCAGACTGCTACCCAGCTTAGGGCCCGGTAAGTACTGGCATGGGAGACTGGCTGGGAATCCCGGCAGCCGTTGACATTTTGCTCTGTTGCCGCCTTCCGTTCCGATTCCGAAAAGGATTTATTGATGCTTAAATGCACAGTATACAAAGTGAGAAGCTGTCAACGGCCATCCTAAGCTGAACGCGCCTGCTCTCGTCAGATCGCAGACTGCTACCCAGCTTAGGGCCTGGTAAGTACCAGCATGGGAGACTGGCTGGGAATCCCGGGTGCAGTTGACATTTTAATCTGTTGCAGCCTTCCGCTCCTATTCGGAAAAGGATTTATTGATGCTTAAATGCACAGTATAAAGGGCGTGAAGCTGTTAACGGACATCCTAAGCTGAACGCGCCTGCTTTCGTCAGATCGCAGACTGCTACCCAGCTTAGGGCCTGGTAAGTACCAGCATGGGAGACTGGCTGGGAATCTCAGGTGTTGTTGACATTTTGCTCTGTAGCTCTGTAGACATTTTGCTCCGATTCCGAAAAGGATTTATTAAATCCTCAATATACAGGGTGTGAAGCCGTCTACGGCTATCCTAAGCTGAATGCGCCTGTTCTTGTCAGATCGCAGACTGCTGCCCGGCAAGTACGGGCATGGGAGACTGGCTGGCAATCCAAGGTGCTATTGATCTGTTGCCGCCTTCCTCTCCGATTAAAAAAAATATTTATTGATGCTTAAATCCACAGTATACAAAGAGTGAAGATGTCAACAGCCATCCTAAGCTGAACGCGCCTGTTCTCGTCAGATCGCAGACTGCTACCCAGCTTAGGGCCCGGTAAGTACTGGCATGGGAGACTGGCTGGGAATCCCGGGTGCCGTTGATATTTTGCTCTATTGCTGCCTTCCGCTCCGATTCCGAAAATAATTTATTGATGCTTAAATCCACAGTATACAAGGTGTGAAGCTGTCGACGGCCATCCTAAGCTTAACGCGCCTGCTCTCGTCAGATCGCAGACTGGTACAGATCTTAGGGCCCGGTAAGTTCCGGCATGGGACACTGGCTGGGAATCCCGGCTGCCGTTGACATTTTGCTCTGTTGCCGCCTTCCGTTCCAATTCCGAAAAGGATTTATTGATGCTTAAATGCACAGTATAAAGGGCGAGGAGCAGTCAACGGCCATCCTAAGCTGAATGCGCCTGTTCTCGTCAGATCGCAGACTGCTACCCAGCTTCGGGCCTGGTAAGTACCAGCATGGGAGACTGGCTGGGAATCCCGGGTGCAGTTGACATTTTGCTCTGTTTCTCCTCAGATTCCGAATTTTTTTTATTGATGCTTAAATCCACAGTATACAAAGTGTGAAGCTGTCAACGGTCATCCTAAGCTGAACGTGCCTGCTCTCGTCAGATCGCAGACTGCTACCCAGCTTAGGGCCTGGTAAGTACCAGCTTGGGAGACTGGCTGGGAATCCCAGGTGCAGTTGACATTTTAATCTGTTGCCGCCTTCCGCTCCAATTCGGAAAAGGATTTATTGATGCTTAAATCCACAATATACAGGGTGTGAAGCTGTCAACGGCCATCCTAAGCCTGAACGTGTCTGCTCTCCTCAGATCGCAGACTGTTGCCCGGCAGTTACCGGCATGGGAGACTGGTTGGCAATACAAGGTGCCATTGACATTTTGCTCTGTTGCCGCCTTCCTCTCCGATTAATAAAAATATTTATTGATGCTTAAATCCACAATATACAAGGCGTGAAGCTGTCAACGGCCATCCTAAGCTGAACGCGCCTGCTCTCGTCAGATCGCAGACTGCTACCCAGCTTAGGGCCTGGTAAGTACCAGCATGGGAGACTGGCTGGGAATCCCGGGTGCAGTTGACATTTTAATCTGTTGCCGCCTTCCGCACCGATTCGGAAAAGGATTTATTGATGCTTAAATCCACAATATACAGGGTGCGAAGCTGTCAACGGCCATCCTAAGCCTGAACGTGCCTGCTCTCCTCAGATCGCAGACTGCTGCCCGGCAGTTACCGGCATGGGAGACTGGCTGGCAATCCAAGGTGCCATTGACATTTTGCTCTGTTGCCGCCTTCCTCTCCGATTAAAAAAATATTTATTGATGTTTAAATCCACAATATACAAGGCGTGAAGATGTCAACGGCCATCCTAAGCTGAACGCGCCTGCTCTCGTCAGATCGCAGACTGCTACCCAGCTTAGGGCCCAGTAAGTACCGGCATGGGAGACTGGCTGGGAATCCCGGGTGCAGTTGACATTTTTCTCTGTTGCCGCCTTCCGCTCCGATTCCGAAAAGAATTTATTGATGCTTAAATCCACAGTATACAAGGTGTGAAGCTGTCGACGGCCATCCTAAGCTTAACGCGCCTGCTCTCGTCAGATCGCAGACTGGTACAGATCTTAGGGCCCGGTAAGTACCGGCATGGAACACTGGCTGGGAATCCCGGCTGCCGTTGACATTTTGCTCTGTTTCCGCCTTCCGTTCCGATTCCGAAAAGGATTTATTGATGCTTAAATCCACAGTATACAAAGTGTGAAGCTGTCAATGGCCATTCTAAGCTGAACGCGCCTGCTCTCGTCAGATCGCAGACTGCTACCCAGCTTAGGGCCTGGTAAGTACCAGCATGGGAGACTGGCTGGGAATCCCGGGTGCAGTTGACATTTTAATCTGTTGCCGCCTTCCGCTCCTATTCGGAAAAGGATTTATTGATGCTTAAATGCACAGTATAAAGGGCGTGAAGCTGTCAACGGCCATCCTAAGCTGAACGCGCCTGCTCTCGTCAGAACGCAGACTGCTACCCAGCTTAGGGCCCGGTAAGTACCAGCATGGGAGACTGGCTGGGAATCCCAGGTGTTGTTGACATTTTGCTCTGTAGCCGCCTTCCGCTCCGATTCCGAAAAGGATTATTGATGCTTAAATCCACAGTATACAGGGTGTGAAGCCGTCTACGGCTATCCTAAGCTGAATGTACCTGTTCTTGTCAGATCGCAGACTGCTGCCCGGCAAGTACGGGCATGGGAGACTGGCTGGCAATCCAAGGTGCTATTGACATTTTGCTCTGTTGCCGCCTTCCTCTCCGATTCCGAAAAGGATTTATTGATGCTTAAATGCACAGTATAAAAAGCATGAAGCTGTCAATGGCCATCCAAAGCTGAACGCGCCTGCTCTCGTCAGATCGCAGACTGCTACGCAGCCTAGGGCCCGGTAAGTACTGGCATGGGAGACTGGCTGGGAATCCCGGGTGCCGTTGACATTTTGCTCTATTGCTGCCTTCCGCTCCGATTCCGAAAAGAATTTATTGATGCTTAAATCCACAGTATACAAGGTGTAAAGCTGTCGACGGCCATCCTAAGCTTAACGCGCCTGCTCTCGTCAGATCGCAGACTGGTACAGATCTTAGGGCCCGGTAAGTACCGGCATGGGACACTGGCTGGGAATCCCGGCTGCCGTTGACATTTTGCTCTGTTGCCGCCTTCCGTTCCGATTCCGAAAAGGATTTATTGATGCTTAAATGCACAGTATAAAGGGCGAAAAGCTGTCAACGGCCATCCTAAGCTGAACGCGCCTGCTCTCGTCAGATCGCAGACTGCTATCCAGCTTAGGGCCCGGTAAGTACCAGCATGGGAGACTGGCTGGGAATCCCAGGTGTCGTTGACATTTTGCTCTGTTGCCGCCTTCCGCTCTGATTCCGAAAAGGATTTATTGATGCTTAAATCCACAGTATACAGGGTGTGAAGATGTCTACGGCCATCCTAAGCTGAATGCGCCTGTTCTTGTCAGATCGCAGACTGCTACCCAGCTTCGGGCCTGGTAAGTACCAGCATGGGAGACTGGCTGGGAATCCTGGGTGCAGTTGACATTTTGCTCTGTTTCTGCTCCGATTCCGAAAATTATTTATTGATGCTTAAATCCACAGTATACAAAGTGTGAAGCTGTCAACGGCCATCCTAAGCTGAACGCGCCTGCTCTCGTCAGATCGCAGACTGCTACCCAGCTTAGGGCCCGGTAAGTACCAGCATGGGAGACTGGCTGGGAATCCCAGGTGTTGTTGACATTTTGCTCTGTAGCCGCCTTCCGCTCTGATTACGAAAAGGATTTATTGATGCTTAAATCCACAATATACAGGGTGTGAAGCCGTCTACGGCTATCCTAAGCTGAAAGTGCCTGTTCTTGTCAGATCGCAGACTGCTGCCCGGCAAGTACGGGCATGGGAGACTGGCTGGCAATCCAAGGTGCTATTGAAATTTTGCTCTGTTGCCGCCTTCCTCTCCGATTCCGAAAAGGATTTATTGATGCTTAAATGCACAGTATAAAAAGCATGAAGCTGTCAATGGCCATCCTAAGCTGAACGCGCCTTCTCTCGTCAGATCGCAGACTGCTACCCAGCTTAGGGCCCGGTAAGTACTGGCATGGGAGACTGGCTGGGAATCCCGGATGCCGTTGCCATTTTGCTCTATTGCTGCCTTCCGCTCCGATTCCGAAAAGATATTATTGATGCTTAAATCCACAGTATAAAGGGCGAGAAGCTGTCAAAGGCCATCCTAAGCTGAACGCACTTCCTCTCGTCAGATCGCAGACTGCTACCCAGCTTAGGGCCCGGTAAGTATCAGCATGGGAGACTGGCTGGGAATCCCAGGTGCCGTTGACATTTTGCTCTATTGCTGCCTTCCGCTCCGATTCCGAAAATAATTTATTGATGCTTAAATCCACAGTATACAAGGTGTGAAGCTGTCGACGGCCATCCTAAGCTTAACGTGCCTGCTCTCGTCAGATCGCAGACTGGTACAGATCTTAGGGCCCGGTAAGTACCGGCATGGGACACTGGCTGGGAATCCCGGCTGCCGTTGACATTTTGCTCTGTTGCCGCCTTCCGTTCCGATTCCAAAAAGGATTTATTGATGCTTAAATGCACAGTATAAAGGGCGAGAAGCTGTCAACGGCCATCCTAAGCTGAACACGCCTGCTCTCGTCAGATCGCAGACTGCTACCCAGCTTAGGGCCCGGTAAGTACCAGCATGGGAGACTGGCTGGGAATCCCGGGTGCCGTTGGCCTTTTTAATCTGTTGCCGCCTTCCGCTCCGATTCGGAAAAGGATTTATTGATGCTTAAATCCACAGTATAAAGGGCGTGAAGCTGTCAACGGCCATCCTAATCTGAACACGTCTGCTCTCGTCAGATCGCAGACTGCTACCCAACTTAGGGCCCGGTAAGTACCAGCATGGGAGACTGGCTGGGAATCCCAGGTGTCGTTGACATTTTGCTCTGTTGCCGCCTTACGCTCCGATTCCGAAAAGGATTTATTGATGCTTAAATCCACAGTATACAGGGTGTGAAGATGTCTACGGCCATCCTAAGCTGAACGCGCCTGCTCTCGTCAGATCGCAGACTGCTACCCAGCTTAGGGCCCAGTAAGTACCGGCATGGGAGATTGGCTGGGAATCCCGGGTGCAGTTGACATTTTGCTCTGTTGCCGCCTTCCCTTCCGATTCCGAAAAGGATTTATTGATGCTTAAATGCACAGTGTAAAAAGCTTGAAGCTGTCAATGGCCATCCTAAGCTGAACGCGCCTGCTCTTGTCAGATCGCAGACGGCTACCCAGCTTAGGGCCCGGTAAGTACCGGCATGGGAGACTGGCTGGCAATCCAAGGTGCCATTGACATTTTGCTCTCTTGCCGCCTTCCTCTCCGATTAATAAAAATATTTATTGATGCTTAAATCCACAATATACAAGGCGTGAAGCTGTCAACGGCCATCCTAAGCTGAACGCTCCTGCTCTCGTCAGATCGCAGACTGCTACCCAGCTTAGGGCCTGGTAAGTACCAGCATGGGAGACTGGCTGGGAATCCCGGGTGCAGTTGACATTTTAATCTGTTGCCGCCTTACGCTACGATTCCGAAAAGGATTTATTGATGCTTAAATCCACAGTATAGAGGGTGTGAAGATGTCTACGGCCATCCTAAGCTGAATGCGACTGTTCTCGTCAGATCGCAGACTGCTACCCAGCTTCGGGCCTGGTAAGTACCAGCATGGGAGACTGGCTGGGAATCCCGGGTGCAGTTGACATTTTGCTCTGTTTCTGCTCCGATTCCGAAAATTATTTATTGATGCTTAAATCCACAGTATACAAAGTGTGAAGCTGTCAACGGCCATCCTAAGCTGAACGCGCCTGCTCTCGCCAGATCGCAGACTGCTACCCAGCTTAGGGCCTGGTAAGTACCAGCATGGGAGACTGGCTGGGAATCTCAGGTGTTGTTGACATGTAGCTCTGTAGACATTTTGCTTTGATTCCGAAAAGGATTTATTGATGCTTAAATCCACAATATACAGAGTGTGAAGCCGTCTACGGCTATCCTAAGCTGAATGTGCCTGTTCTTGTCAGATCGCAGACTGCTGCCCGGCAAGTACGGGCATGGTAGACTGGCTGGCAATCCAAGGTGCTATTGACATTTTGCTCTGTTGCCGCCTTCCTCTCCGATTTCGAAAAGGATTTATTGATGCTTAAATGCACAGTATAAAAAGCAAGAAGCTTTCAATGGCCATCCTAAGCTGAACGCGCCTGCTCTCGTCAGATCGCAGACTGCTTCCCAGCTTCGGGCCTGGTAAGTACCAGCATGGGAGACTGGCTGGCAATCCAAGGTGCTATTGACATTTTGATCTGTTGCCGCCTTCCTCTCTGATTAAAAAAAATATTTATTGATGCTTAAATCCACAGTATACAAGGTATGAAGATGTCAACGGCCATCCTAAGCTGAACGCGCCTTCTCTCGTCAGATCGCAGACTGCTACCCAGCTTAGGGCCCGGTAAGTACTGGCATGGGAGACTGGCTGGGAATCCCGGGTGCCGTTGATATTTTGCTCTATTGCTGCCTTCCGCTCCGATTCCGAAAATAATTTATTGATGCTTAAATCCACAGTATACAAGGTGTGAAGCTGTCGACGGCCATCCTAAGCTTAACGCGCCTGCTCTCGTCAGATCGCAGACTGGTACAGATCTTAGGGCCCGGTAAGTACCGGCATGGGACACTGGCTGGGAATCCCGGCTGCCGGCGACATTTTGCTCTGTTGCCGCCTTCCGTTCCAATTCCGAAAAGGATTTATTGATGCCTAAATGCACAGTATAAAGGGCGAGAAGCTGTCAACGGCCATCCTAAGCTGAACGCGCCTGTTCTCGTCAGATCGCAGACTGCTACCCTGCTTCGGGCCTGGTAAGTACCAGCAAGGGAGACTGGCTGGGAATCCCGGGTGCAGTTGACATTTTGCTCTGTTTCTGCTCAGATTCCGAAAATTATTTATTGATGCTTAAATCCACAGTATACAAAGTGTGAAGCTGTCAACGGCCATCCTAAGCTAAACGCGCCTGCTCTCGTCAGATCGCAGACTGCTACCCAGCTTAGGTCCTGGTAAGTACCAGCATGGGAGACTGGCTGGGAATCCCGGGTGCAGTTGACTTTTTAATATGTTGCCGCCTTCCGCTCCGATTCGGAAAATGATTTATTGATGCTTAAATCCACAATATACAGGGTGTAAAGCTGTCAACGGCCATCCTAAGCCTGAACGTGCCTGCTTTCCTCAGATCGCAGACTGCTGCCCGGCAGTTACCGGCATGGGAGACTGGCTGGCAATCCAAGGTGCCATTGACATTTTGCTCTGTTGCCGCCTTCCTCTCCGATGAAAAAAATATTTATTGATGCTTAAATCCACAATATACAAGGCGTGAAGATGTCAACGGCCATCCTAAGCTGAACGCGCCTGCTCTCGTCAGATCGCAGACTGCTACCCAGCTTAGGGCCCAGTAAGTACCGGCATGGGAGACTGGCTGGGAATCCCGGGTGCAGTTGACATTTTGCTCTGTTGCCGCCTTCCGCTCCGATTCCGAAAAGAATTTATTGATGCTTAAATCCACAGTATACAAGGTGTGAAGCTGTCGACGGCCATCCTAAGCTTAACGCGCCTGCTCTCGTCAGATCGCAGACTGGTACAGATCTTAGGGCCCGGTAAGTACCGGCATGGGACACTGGCTGGGAATCCCGGCTGCCGTTGACATTTTGCTCTGTTGCCGCCTTCCGTTCCGATTCCGAAAAGGATTTATTGATGCTTAAATGCACAGTATACAAAGTGTGAAGCTGTCAACAGCCATCCTAAGCTGAACGCGCCTGCTCTCGTCAGATCGCAGACTGCTACCCAGCTAAGGGCCCAGTAAGTACCGGCATGGGAGACTGGCTGGGAATCCCGGGTGCAGTTGACATTTTGCTCTGTTGCCGCCTTCCGTTCCGATTCCGAAAAGAATTTATTGATGCTTAAATCCACAGTATACAAGGTGTGAAGCTGTCGACAGCCATCCTAAGCTTAACGCGCCTGCTCTCGTCAGATAGCAGACTGGTACAGATCTTAGGGCCCGGTAAGTACCGGCATGGGACACTGGCTGGGAATCCCGGCTGCCGTTGACATTTTGCTCTGTTGCCGCCTTCCTTTCCGATTCCGAAAAGGATTTATTGATGCTTAAATGCACAGTATACAAAGTGTGAAGCTGTCAACGGCCATCCTAAGCTGAACGCACCTGCTCTCGTCAGATCGCAGACTGCTACCCAGCTTAGGGCCCGGTAAGTACCAGCATGGGAGACTGGCTGGGAATCTCAGGTGTTGTTGACATTTTGCTCTGTAGCTCTGTAGACATTTTGCTCCGATTCCGAAAAGGATTTATTGATGCTTAAATCCACAATATACAGGGTGTGAAGTCGTCTACGGCTATCCTAAGCTGAATGCGCCTGTTCTTGTCAGATCGCAGACTGCTGCCCGGCAAGTACGGGCATGGGTGACTGGCTGGCAATCCAAGGTGCTATTGACATTTTGATCTGTTGCCGCCTTCCTCTCCGATTAAAAAAAATATTTATTGATGCTTAAATCCACAGTATACAAGGCGTGAAGATGTCAACGGCCATCCTAAGCTGAACGCGCCTGCTCTCGTCAGATCGCAGACTGGTACAGATCTTAGGGCCCGGTAAGTATCGGCATGGGACACTGGCTGGGAATCCCGGGTGCAGTTGACATTTTAATCTGTTGCCGCCTTACGCTCCGATTCGGAAAAGGATTTATTGATGCTTAAATGCACAGTATAAAGGGCGTGAAGCTGTCAACGGCCATCCTAAGCTGAACGCGCCTGCTCTCGTCAGATCGCAGACTGCTACCCAGCTTAGGGCCCGGTAAGTACCAGCATGGGAGACTGGCTGGGAATCCCAGGTGTCGTTGACATTTTGCTCTGTTGCCGCCTTACGCTCCGATTCCGAAAAGGATTTATTGATGCTTAAATCCACAGTATACAGGGTGTGAAGTTGTCTACGGCCATCCTAAGCTGAATGTGCCTGTTCTCGTCAGATCGCAGACTGCTACCCTGCTTCGGGCCTGATAAGTACCAGCATGGGAGACTGGCTGGGAATCCCGGGTGCAGTTGACATTTTGCTCTGTTTCTGCTCCGATTCCGAAAATTATTTATTGATGCTTAAATCCACAGTATACAAAGTGTGAAGCTGTCAACGGCCATCCTAAGCTAAATGCACCTGCTCTCGTCAGATTGCAGACTGCTACCCAGCTTAGGGCCTGGTAAGTACCAGCATGGGAGACTGGCTGGGAATCCCGGGTGCAGTTGACATTTTAGTCTGTTGCCGCCTTCCGCTCAGATTCGGAAAAGGATTTATTGATGCTTAAATGCACAATAAACAGGGTGTGAAGCTGTCAACGGCCATCCTAAGCCTGAACGTGCCTGCTCTCCTCAGATCGCAGACTGCTGCCCGGCAGTTACCGGCATGGGAGACTGGCTGGCAATCCAAGGTGCCATTGACATTTTGCTCTGTTGCCACCGATTAAAAAAATATTTATTGATGCTTAAATCCACAATATACAAGGCGTGAAGATGTCAACGGCCATCCTAAGCTGAACGCGCCTGCTCTCGTCAGATCGCAGACTGCTACCCAGCTTAGGGCCCAGTAAGTACCGGCATGGGAGACTGGCTGGGAATCCCGGGTGCAGTTGACATTTTGCTCTGTTGCCGCCTTCCGCTCCGATTCCGAAAAGAATTTATTGATGCTTAAATCCACAGTATACAAGGTGTGAAGCTGTCGACGGCCATCCTAAACTTAACGCGCCTGCTCTCGTCAGATCGCAGACTGGTACAGATCTTAGGGCCCGGTATGTACCGGCATGGGACACTGGCTGGGAATCCCGGCTGCCGCTGACATTTTGCTCTGTTGCCGCCTTCCGTTCCGATTCCGAAAAGGATTTATTGATGCTTAAATGCACAGTATACAAAGTGTGAAGCTGTCAACGGCCATCCTAAGCTGAACGCGCCTGCTCTCGTCAGATCGCAGACTGCTACCCAGCTTAGGGTCTGGTAAGTACCAGCATGGGAGACTGGCTGGGAATCCCGGGAGCAGTTGACGTTTTAATCTGTTGCCGCCTTCCGCTCCGATTCGGAAAAGGATTTATTGATGCTTAAATGCACAGTATAAAGGGCATGGAGCTGATAATGGCCATCCTAAGCTGAACGCGCCTGCTCTCGTCAGATTGCAGACTGCTACTCAGCTTAGGGCCCGGTAAGTACCAGCATGGGAGACTGGCTGAGAATCTCAGGTGTTGTTGACATTTTGCTCTGTAGCTCTGTAGACATTTTGCTCCGATTCCAAAAAGGATTTATTGATGCTTAAATCCACAATATACAGGGTGTGAAGCCGTCTACGGCTATCCTAAGCTGAATGCGCCTGTTCTTGTCAGATCGCAGACTGCTGCCCGGCAAGTACGGGCATGGGAGACTGGCTGGCAATCCAAGGTGCTATTGACATTTTGATCTGTTGCCGCCTTACTCTCCGATTAAAAAAAATATTTATTGATGCTTAAATCAACAGTATACAAGGCATGAAGATGTCAACGGCCATCCTAAGCTGAACGCGCCTGCTCTTGTCAGATCGCAGACTGCTTCCCAGCTTAGGGCCCAGTAAGCACTGGCATGGGAGACTGGCTGGGAATCCCAGGTGCCGTTGACATTTTGCTCTATTGCTGCCTTCCGCTCCGATTCCGAAAATAATTTATTGATGCTTAAATCCACAGTATACAAGGTGTGAAGCTGTCGACGGCCATCCTAAGCTTAACGCGCCTGCTCTCGTCAGATCGCAGACTGGTACAGATCTTAGGGCCCGGTAAGTACCGGCATGGGACACTGGCTGGGAATCCCGGCTGCCGTTGACATTTTGCTCTGTTGCCGCCTTCCGTTCCGTTCCGATTCCGAAAAGGTTTTATTGATGCTTAAATGCACAGTATAAAGGGCGAGAAGCTGTCAACGGCCATCCTAAGCTGAACTCGCCTGCTCTCGTCAGATCGCAGACTGCTACACAGCTTAGGGCCCGGTAAGTACCAGCATGGGAGACTGGCTGGGAATCCCAGGTGTCGTTGACATTTTGCTCTGTTGCCGCCTTTCGCTCCGATTCCGAAAAGGATTTATTGATGCTTAAATCCACAGTATACAGGTTGTGAAAATGTCTACGGCCATCCTAAGCTGAATGCGCCTGTTCTTGTCAGATCGCAGACTGCTACCCAGCTTCGGGCCTGGTAAGTACCGGCATGGGAGGCTGGCTGGGAATCCTGGGAGCAGTTGAAATTTTGCTCTGTTTCTGCTCCGATTCCGAAAATTATTTATTGATGCTTAAATCCACAGTATACAAAATGTGAAGCGTACAACGGCCATCCTAAGCTGAACACGCCTGCTCTCGTCAGATCGCAGACTGCTACCCAGCTTAGGGCCCGGTAAGTACCAGCATGGGAGACTGGCTGGGAATCCCAGGTGTTGTTGACATTTTGCTCTGTAACCGCCTTCCGCTTCGATTCCGAAAAGGATTTATTGATGCTTAAATCCACAGTATACAGGGTGTGAAGCCGTCTACGGCTATCCTAAGCTGAATGTGCCTGTTCTTGTCAGATCGCAGACTGCTGCCCGGCAAGTACGGGCATGGGTGACTGGCTGGCAATCCAAGGTGCTATTGACATTTTGCTCTGTTGCCGCCTTACTCTCCGATTCCGAAAAGGATTTATTGATGCTTAAATGCACAGTATAAAAAGCATGAAGCTGTCAATGGCCATCCTAAGCTGAACGCGCCTGCTCTCGTCAGATCGCAGACTGCTACCCAGCTTAGGGCCCGGTAAGTACTGGCATGGGAGACTGGCTGGGAATCCCAGGTGCCGTTGACATTTTGCTCTATTGCTGCCTTCCGCTCCGATTCCGAAAATAATTTATTGATGCTTAAATCCACAGTATACAAGGTGTGAAGCTGTTGACGGCCATCCAAAGCTTATTTATGCCTAAATGCACAGTATAAAGGGCAAGAAGCTGTCAACGGCCATCCTAAGCTGAACGCGCCTGCTCTCGTCAGATCGCCGCATTCCGCTCCGATTCGGAAAAGGATTTATTGATGCTTAAATCCACAATACACAGGGTGTGAAGCTGTCAACGGCCATCCTAAGCCTGAACGTGCCTGCTCTCCTCAGATCGCAGACTGCTGCCCGGCAGTTACCGGCATGGGAGGCTGGCTGGCAATCCAAGGTGCCATTGACATTTTGCTCTGTTGCCACCTTCCTCTCCGATTAAAAAATTATTTATTGATGCTTAAATCCACAATATACAAGGCGTGAAGATGTCAATGGCCATCCTAAGCTGAACGCGCCTGCTCTCGTCAGATCGCAGA